>NW_027555736.1:191048526-191636026 GCF_003287225.1 Phascolarctos cinereus
GAGGTGTCAGGGACTTCTCTCCTCTCCCTACCACTCCCTCCACCACCACCACCACCACATGGGGCAGCACAATGACCAGGAGAACAGTGGTGGCAACAGCAACAGTTCTTCCTCGTCAAACCCAAGGCTAATTGAAGAAAGCTCACTCCAGCAGGTGGATTTCAGAAAAACCTAGAAAGACTCACATGAATGGGAGCAGAAGCAGGAGAACGTTGTCCACAGGAACTGCAACATTGTACCAACTTTGATAGACTTAGATCTTCTTGGCAAAGCAAGATCTAAGACAATTCCAAAAGACTCATGAGGGAAAATGCTGTCCACATCCAAAGAAAGAACTATGGAGTTTAAATACAGATCAAAGCATATTATTTTCTTTCTCATTTCTTTCCCATTTCCCCTTTCGTTCTGATTCTTCTTTCACAACATGACTAACGTGGAAACATGTTTAATATGATTGTGCACATACAACCTATATCAGATTGCTTGCTGTCTTGGGAAGGAGGGAGGGATGGAGGGAAAAAAATTTTGGAACTCAAAGTCTTATAAAAGTAAATGTTGAAAACTATCTTTATATGTAATTGAAAAAAAAATATTAAGTAGAAAAGAAAAAGAAAGCTCACTCCAACCAACACTAGAGAAATGAAAACGTGGTATGTATGCATATCATGTGTGAATGTATTCATCATGGGTTTTCTTTTTAGTCTTTCCTCAGTCACAAATCATGTGCTATTTCCTTGCCTCAGGAGATGAGAAAAACCTCTCTGAATCCTAGATATCTATGCAGATGTCCATCCTCACCACCTTAGAGTTAAACTTGCTTTTTGTGGGAATTCTCCTCATTCACTTGCTCTGGCATGGTGGTGCCCAATCTGTGTCTTCTCTGTTTACTGCACAACTAGACTGTTGTAGTCTGTTGTGGCTTGCCTTGCTCAGGAATTCTTTAGCCATAGTACCCAAAGACTGCTACCTTTGCCACTGTCAAAGTTGTTTTTTAGTTTTAAATTTTTATGATATTTTTATTTACCCATATCTTCACTTCTCAATATATTCCTCTACCAACTGAGCCATCTCTTGTAAGAATTTTTTTTCCTAAAGGGAATATAAAGCAGTTTGGCAAAATCAATTATCAAGTCTGACAGTATATGTGATTCTCTGCACTCATCATCTCCATACCCTACAAGAAAGGGAGTGCAGTAAGAGCAACATTCAAATCCATTTTCCTCCCACCCTCCTATGCAGGTTAGGCAAGTTTTTCCTTTAAAAATATTGAGACATTCTTTGAGACTTGGTTGGCTCAGGGAACTAAGGGCTCAGACTGTTGACACCTCTTCCTCATTTCCTGAGTACAAAGCAGCCAGGAGGAGCTGGGAAGGCTCTCCAATGTTTGGCTGGTTGGTCTCCACGGGAGCTTTGTTCAGCTGAATTGACTCAAGGTGTCCTCAATGCCTATCCTTGTTGAATATCCTTCTCCTCCTATGGCTAAGTAAATCTCCTTTTGTTGACTATTAAATGAGTTATAAGGGTCTCATTTCATTACAATATCAAATTTAAACAATGAAGGGACTGGTAAGAGTCTGACACAGCCCAGAACAGGGAAGAAGATACATTTTCTCATCTCTTTTATCATTTTAATCACACACTGTTCCATTTTGTTTTTTTGTTCTGTCCATTTACATTGCTATAGTCTTTGTAAAAATTGATTTGTTAAATGGGAAAAGGATCCATATATACAAAAATATACATAGTAGCTCTTTTTGTGGTGGCAAAGAATTGGAAATTGAGAGGATGCCCATCAATTGGGGAATGGCTGAGCAAGTTGTGGTATATGAATGTAATGGAATGCTATTGTGCTGTAAGAAATGATGAACAGGCTGACTTCAGAAAAACCTGGAAAGACTTGTATGGTCTGATGCTGAGTGAAGTGAGCAGAACCAAGAGGACTTTGTACACAATAACAGCCATGTTATACAATGACTAAGATTGTTAAACTGAACCTTTCTCAGCATTATGAGGATCTAAGACATTTCCAGAGGCCTTGGGATGGATAATGCTGTTCACATTCAAAGAAAGAACTATGGAAGTCAAATTGCTATCACTTATTTTTACCTTCTGTTGAGTTTTGTTTCATCTTTCTGATGGTTCCTCCTATTGGTTTTAATTTTTACTTACAACTTCACTAATGTGAAAATATGTTTAATGGGTATGTAAATGTAAAGCCTATATCAGATTGTGCACCATCTTGGGAAGGGGGGGGGAGGAAAAGGGAGAAAAATTTTCAACTCAAAAGCATATGGAAAAAATAAAAAAATTGAAATAAAAAAAATTGATTTGTTAGAGGCAGCTAAGTGGTACAGTAGCTAGAGTCCTGGACCCAAGATAAGGAAGATCTGAATTCAAATTTGACCTCACACACTTATTAGTAGTATGGTCCTGGGCAAGTCACTTAACTTCTGTTTCCTAATCTGTAACATGGAGATAATCATAGAACCTATTTCACATAGCTTGTTGTAGGGATAATATTTGTAAAGCACTTTCCAAACCTTAAAGCCCTATATAAATGTTAGCTATTATTGTTGATAATAATAATCACCACTCTATATTAGTTCTTCCTATGCTTTTCTGCCTTTGTTTTTAGAGTACTACCATATGTTCCCTATGGAATCTTCAATGAAACCCCACAGCATTATGGGAAGACAAGTTTTTTTTTTCTCACAGCAATCCTTGCTCCCCTCTAATTGGCACCTTGACCCAACAGCATTATGGAAAAGGGAATCCTTTTCTCTGGATATGTACATTAGACACCTAATTTTAATTGTTTATATTAGTAAGGCTCAGAGAGGAGTTGTACCCAAATGAAATTAAAGCCTGGGGAAATCTTCCTAGAAGTTAGAAGTTTCTCAGATAATGTATAGAGATGAGGCAGGTGATGGGAAATGGTAGGAAATCATGCTAAGCAAGCCTATCCATAGTTACACTTTGGCTGAATTCTGACTTTCACAGAGGTACAGTCAATGCCTTATTAACACCAGAGGAGATTTAAAGACTTGTCACACATTCAGTCCTGACTATTAGAATGAAAGGGATAGAAATGAAAGGTATGGAAAATGAAAATCAATTGCATCCTTTAATTTTAGTTTTTCCATTCTGGGAGCATATTGAGTACTACTTTGGATTCTTACATTGCTAAGGTTATTAACAACAAAGAGCAAAAGTATCTTACATTCCTAAAGGGTCTTTCATTTCAAAGAGACCTACATAATTCACTAATTCAGTTACATGAACTATATTTGGTAATTATTTGAGGATCACTTCACCCAAGGCTGAATTGTAGCAACTTCCAAGTTACAGCCAACAATCACACCACACAGAAGTCAGTGGGGAGGAAAAAAAAAGAAAGAATATCTAACAATGAAGTTGTCCTAAAGAATTCACCCACTAAAAACTGTGGGGAGACAGGTGGAGGAAGAATGCAATTAGTCTTTCCAAGCAGCCCAGAATTAATACTTCAAACCTGATCCAAGATTCTATGAGCTCTTTACTGGTCTGAAAGGTAGAGGGAATTTTCTGTTTCATCCCTCCCCAACCAAAGGAATCTGGGGGGTCTGCAATATCCAAGAACTATCCCCCATGCCTGGAATTCTCTCCCTCCTTGTCTGGTGATAAATAGTGTCTGCCTAAAAAGTGCAGATCATAAAGGTGGGTTGTTACATATAGACCAGAGAGAGGAAAAAGAAGATGGGATAGGGGAAAGAAATGGTGTCAGGGAGAGACAGAGAAATTGGTAGGTTTTATAGAGCTGACACCAAAATATGGCTGCACTATTTTATAGAGCTAGTGAGAGCCAAGAAAAATGTCAGGAAGCTGGAGAAAGTGGGAGAAATACTGGGGAAATACTGTGTCCTTAATGTCATGAGATTTTCTGACATAGTAACATATCTGATGGATTGCATACTTTTCCAGATTTTTTTGGGGGGAGGGGCACTAGACTTGGCTTAATAGACAGCCTCAAAGTCAGGAAGACCTGGGTTTAAATCCTGCCTCTGACATATCTTGGCTATGTGGACCTGGGCAAGTGGTTTAAGCTCTCAATACTTCCTCTAGGCAACTTTTAAAGACTACAAGTGGCAGAGAAGGTGCTGATTCTGAATTGTTAGAGAGAGTCCCCTGTAGCAATGAAATCATAGGCCCAGTCCCTATCCCTATCTCCTATTATTACCTTGGTTTTATATAGAGAGAAACCTGTCAGTCAATAATCTTGTATTAAAGTGCCTACTGTGTGCCAAGCTTTGTGCTAAATTCTGAGAATACAAAGAAAAGCAAAAGACAGTCCCTGCCCTCAAAGAGCTCCCAATGGTGAGGAGACACCATGAAAACAAATATATGCAAAGCAAGCTATATGCATGATAAATAGGAAATAATCAATGGAAAGAAGGCACTAGAATTAAGAAGGATTAGGAAAAAAACTTGCTGTAGAAGATGGGATTTTATTGGGACTTCAAGGAAGCCAGGGAAGGCAGTAGGCAAAGATGAGGAGGGACTGCATTCTAGGTATCCAGGGACAGTCAGAGAAACTACCTGGAGCACAGAGGTGGAGTATCTTGTTTATGGAATAGCAAGGAGGCAGGTATTACTGGGTTGAAGAATAGCTGGGAGTTGTGGTGGGAGAACAGGGTGTCAGAAGACTAGAAAAGTAGGAGGGGCTAGCTTGAATGCCAAACAGAGAATTTTGTATTTGATTCTGGAGGAGATAGCAACCCAGTGGAGTTTATTGAGTGGGGGGTGAGGGTGACGTGATCGGACCTGTGCTTTAGGAAAATCACTTTGGGGGCAGAATGGAGAAGAGACCGGAATGAGGAGAGATTGTGGCAAGCAGGTCAACCAGTAGGCTATTGCCATAGTCCAGGTGTGAGATAATGAGGTTCTGCATTAAGATGGTGGCGGTATCAGAGGAGAGAAAGGGACATATTGGAGAAATGTTGCAAGAATCAAATTTACAGGCCTTGGCCGCAGATTGAATAACAAGTGGTAAGAGACAGTAAAGAGTCAAGGGCGATACTTAGGTTTCAAGCCTGGGAGACTAGGACGTTGGTGATGCCTTCCACAGTTATAGGTAAGGTTTTAGGGGGAAAGAAAATAAGTTCAGTTTTGGTCATGATGAGTTTAAGATGTTTTCTAGATATCGTCTGAGACGTCTGAAAGGCAGATGGATAAGTGAGACGGGAGGTCAGCACAGAAGTTATGGCTTTAGAGGCAGATTTGAGAATCATCAGTATAGACATTGTAAGTAAATCCATGGGAGCTAATGCCATCACCAAGTGATGTGGCAGAGTCAGAGCAGAGAAGAGGGCCCAGGTCAGTGTCCTGTGGGACACCCATGCTTAGTGGGTGTGACCTGGATGAGGATCTAACAAAGGAGACGGAGAAGGCATGGCCACCTAGGTAGGAGGAGAAACCAAAAGAGAGCAATGTCTTAAAAACCTAGAAAGAGGAAAGCATCGAGGAGAAGGCAGTGATCAACAGCTTCAAAAGCTGCAGAGAAATCAAGAACAGTGGACTGAGAAAAGGCCATCGGATCTGGCCATCAGGAGATCATTAGTAACTTTGAAGAAAAGAGATTGAGTGGAATGATGAGAACAGAAGCCAGTCTGTAGGAGATTAAGATGAAAGTAATTTTTCAGTCACATCGGCCTCCTCACAAACCCATTTGGGATTTTCTTGGCAAAGATACTGGAGTGGTTTGCCATTTCCTTCTCCAGCTCACTTTACAGATAGGGAAACTGAGGCAAACAGGGTCAAGTGACTTGCCCAGGTTCACACAGCTAGTAAGCATCTGAGGCCAGATTTGAACTCAGGAAGATGAGTCTTCCTGACTCCAGGCCCAGGGCTCTATGCACTGTGGAGCCACCTAGCTGCCCAACAGAGAAAGTGAAGGTACCTCTTTGAGTTTTGCTACAAAAAGCAGAAGAGATGTAGAAGGATAGTTAGCAAGAATACAAGGATCAAACGAGGTTTCTTTGGAGATACTAAGACATGGGCCTATTTGTATGCAGTAGGGAAGAAGAAAGTAAACAGGGAGAGATTGAAGATAAGTGAGACGGTGGGGATGACAGAGGGAGCAAACTATTGAGGAGACAGGATATAATGGGATCACTTGTGCAGGTAGAAGGGTTTGAGCTGGGAAGGAGTATAGCCACCTCTTCATGTGAGACAGGACTGAAGGAGGAGATGGTGGCAGAAGGCATCTGAATGATATGGGACGAGGAAGAGGGGAAAAGAGGAAGCTCTTGGTAAATGCCCTCAATTTATTCTGCAAAACAGGCAAGGTTCTCAGCTAAGACAATGGGAGGTTTGAGGAGGGTTGAAAAGGTTTGGAAGAGCCCCTGTGGAGAGTGGGATAGTGAGTTGGTAAGGGAGTTATAGTAGGATTGCCTAGCAGCAGTGAGGGCCCAGTTGAGGTGATATGACATAAATCTGTATTGCGCCTAGCCATGATAGTTGTGTGACTTTTTTCCACTTTAGTTCAACAGTATGTGTGTAGAAGTGAAGGCAGTGGATGCTGGGAGTCACGTAAGGCTGAGACAGGTGGGGAGTAGAAGGCAGGGGAGCACAACTGGTGGTACAGTAAGAGGGCCGGGGGGGCAGCTAGGTGTTACAGTGGGTAGAGCTCTGGCCTTGGAGTCAGGAGGACCTGAGTTCAAATGTGGTCATAGACATGTAACACTTACTGGCTGTGTGACCCTGGGCAAGTCACTTAACCCTGATTGCCCCACCAAAAAGCAAAACAACAAAACAAAACAGTAAGAGGGCCAGGAACTCAAGAGAAGAGGTCAATGTGGAATTGAAATAAGAATTAAATGGCTTAGAATAAGAAAATCTCAGTTGGAAGATCTTCTAGTTCTCGTGTGCCTAAAACTCAAATCCTTTCTATAATATCCCAAACAAGTAGTCATCCAAATCTTTATGACCTCCGAGGATTGGGAACTCACTTTTTCCAGAATTTTCTCCCATTCCACTTTTAAATAGTTTTCATCAATGAAAAATTTTACGTTATACCAAGCTTAAATCTGCGTCTCTTCAACTTTGACCTATTGCCTCCAGTTTTGCCCTTTGGGACCAAGAAAAAGTCTTCTCCCCTTTCCAGGTGACATCCCTTTAAATACTTGAAAACAACTGTGCCCCCCAAGTCTTCTCTTTACCAGGCTAAATAGTCTCAGTTCTTCAACTGGTGCTCTGATGGAATAGTCTCTGGTGAACTCAAAATTCTGGTCCTCCACCTCTCATTATGTCTTGTTCTTCAATGTCTTTTCTAAAATATGGCACATGGACCTAAACACAATACTCTAGTTGTGTCCTCACTAGGACAGAGTATAGTAAAATTGCAATCTACCCTATTTTGGATATTAGACGCATCTTGATGTGCCCTTAAGAATGCATTGTTCCACAGGGTGGCTAGGTGGTGCCGTGGATAAAGCACCAGCCCTGAAGTCAGAAGGACCTGAGTTAAAATCTGGCCTCAGACCAAATACTTGACATTTACTAGCTGTGTGACCCTGGGCAAATCACTTAACCCCAATTGCCTTAAAAAAAAAAGAATACATTGCTCCATCAAAGTGTTGGGTTTTTTTGGGGGAGGAGGGGGGTTTCCCATGCCTGTATAGCAAAAGTAACCAGAAGTTCTCAGAGGCTGTGCCATGGTGCTAACTCTGGCAAGTCCAGCTTGTGGCAGTTTTTGACGCTATTGACTCATTCCAAGGCCCCCATTCCCCATTAGTTCCCCACTGAATATTCTCTCCTCCCTAGGCTTCCTAGACACCACACTCTCTTGAAATAGCCCAAGGGCAGGGAATGGAGAGGGCCTCTGGCTAGCAAAAGTATTCCTCTGAGGGATTGGGCCAAGTCACAACCTGGTTGTTAAAGAGGTGGGAAAAAAAATGGCCATGCTAAATAAGGAAGCTAGAGTAGGATCGTCTAGCAGCAGTGAGGGCCCAGCTGATGTTATGTAACATAAATCTGTATTGGACCTAGTCACAACAGTTGTTGTTCAACAGCATGTGTGCAGGAATGAAGGCAGTGCGTGATGGGAGTCACACGAGGCTAAAACTGGGGGATGGCAGGGGGGAGTAGAAGGCAGGGAGCATAACTGGGGATGCAGTAAAGGGGCCAGGGGCTCAAGAGAAGGTCACAGTGAAAGCAGCTAGGTCTCTCTGATTGGCTCCTTTGCCTGGGTCCTAGAAGGCAGTTCTGGACTTGAGTTAGAGGACCTGGGTTCAGATCCCAGCTCTGTCACTTAATACCTATGTGACCTTTGTCAAGTGACAACTTCTTTGTAGAATCTGTTCAATGAGGAGGTTGGGCTTGGTTGATTTCCCTTATAGCACTAAATCTACCATCCTATGAATGGTGAGGGATCGCTAGATGGTGCAGTGGATAGAGGGCCAGCCCTGAAGTCAGGAGGACCTGAATGCAAATCCAGCCACAGATACTTACCAGTTGTATGACCTTGGGCAAGTCACTTTACCCCGTTTGCCTCAGTTTCCTCATCTGTAAAATGAGCTGGAGAAGAAAATGGCAAACATTTATAACATCTCTGCCAAGAAAAGCCCCAGTGGGGTCAGGAAGAGTCAGACATGACTAATTGACTAAACAACAAGGATGAATGGTGAGAGTGGAGGTGAGAACAAGCTTGCCTGGGGAGCAGCTTCAGTTATCTTGATGACTTCCTCAGGCAAAGGTGACAGCTAGTGGTACTCAGACTCTGAACCAGCCTAGGAGAGGTTCCAGGACCCAGTGCCCTCAGTAGAGGGCCCTCCATAGAGCCAGTAGTCCTACAAGGGACCACCTCAAAGTATGCCCAACCTCCCAAGGAGGGAGGAGGCCTAACATCTAGAGGAAGTCTGGGAAACACCCCATCCATCACCAGCTTCTGGAGGGGAAGAGGTCACCTTCAGGAAGAGGCCTGGGGAGGGAGGGGGAGACAAAACCTCCACTGCCAAAGTGTAGAAGGGGGTGCCCACGTCGTTGACAGCACGAGTCTTTGAAATATTGGGAGGACAGCATCTAGGTCCCCTAAGATTTGGCTGCTTCCAAAAGATTATATTCCCCCAGACTCTCCTCAGATCATGTAAAGGGCTTGGGATAACTTTGCTTAGTTGTGCCATTTTTTGGAATAAATGGATGATAGAATAGAACATTTATTAAGCACTTACTGTGTGCCAGCCAGTGTGCTAAGCCTTGGGATCACAAAGACAAATATGAAGATCAAGGAATTTTTATCCTAAGGGGGGAAGCTACACACACACACACAGACACACACACACAGACACACACACACACACACACACACACACACACACACACACACAGTGTCCCTCCTAAAATCAGTGAAATGTTAAGCTATTAAAGTATATATAATGTTATATATTGAAAGTATATAGTATATATTTACAATATGTTGTATATTATGTAAGTATATATTTATTATAATAATTAGCATTATCTATTACATACATATATAATATATTAATATAGTCATATGCATATATAATATATACATGTATTTATACATACATATATACTTACAATATCATATATACACACATATATGTACATACATATTTGTGTGAATGTATGTGTATGGAAATGGGAACCAAGGAGAAATATATTTTGGTTTGGAAAGTTACAAGGGTAGTCAGTGAAGTCATAGGGAGTGAGTCAGACACACCTATTATAGGAACAATGACAGAGTTGATTTTATTATGGTTCCAGAACTGGAAGGGGGGGTGGCTGGAGGCTGGTGAAGGACATGGAGAAGTACAGCTGATGAATACCTCACATGCTTCTTTAGTATTCACACAATATCTGCAGAATGCAAGCATCTCCACCCCTTGGGTGGACCTCCTATAGCAAACTTGACAGGAACTGGGATGAGAATTGCACAGAGGGATTATTACCTTCACTATTACAGGAAATATCTACATCTATGAGATCACAGGTCTATTGACATACTAGACTGAAGTGCTATACCAGAAGATATCTAGCCTACTGCCTCTGATTCAGTAAGTTAGGCATTCACTCACTAGGCTGAGTTAAGTCACCCATAATAGGGAACCATGCACTAGGGAAAAGTAGAGCAAGGAGGTGTTCTGTGCACTGATCTGACTCACAGATCTGACTTGCCCCCCCACCATGCTTCCTCTTTTGAATGCTTTATAAAAGTATCTCCCATGCTTATGTTACATCCTATCCAGCCCCCTGACTCCTCAAATTCAACCCAGAAAGATTTCAAAATTCCTTTTCCTTAAATCTCTACAAATAAGATTTGCTCACCAGTGCCTCCCAACTCTGAAAGTGAAGGAATGAATGTTTCCTAAATCTAACTTAAAAGCCCTCTAGGTATAATTTAAACCTGTTTCCTCTTGTCATTGATGCTAACAGCTTGGTTCCTGCCTGGCTATTCATAGGAAAAAAAATCTTTAAAATGAGCCAAAATTGTAGCAGAAAAAAGAAAACATTTCTACAGCGAGAAATAAGATCCTGATTCCCTTTTGTTATGACATCACTTATTCATCAGGCTTATATCTATTTTATAGGTAGAAATTTAACAACGGATAGTAAAAGGAAGAACAATTAGCAAATTCATTACTCGGAGCTTTGGCTAGATCTCTATTGTAAAGGACAATCACTTGTTAACTTATGTGAGAACTTGTACCTTGTTTGTAGATGACGATGCTAGCTGGTGTTTAGATGATACTTAAGTTTTGCGAAGTATTTTCCTCACAATAATGTAATGGTAGAAAAGTGCTGACTGAGCTGAGATCCCCACTTTGAAATGTTACATGTAGAGATGCAAACATACTAAATACTCATGGACACTGACTTTAATGAAGGCAGTACTTCTTCATCAAAACAAGTGAGTGCTTTACCACATCATTAAAAGTGGAATAGTACCCTAATGAATGAATTTACTGGTTCTTTTTGGCCAAGAACACCAGACTTTTGGGGTCAGAAGTAATAACATCTGCAGAGATAAACACTGATTTGGGGCATCGGGAATTGAATAGAGACACAATTTAATCAATCAACCAGGTCCAAAGCAAACACACATCCCGAGTGGTTGAATTCAGACTAGTTGAGTTTTAAAAACTGGTTATTGCTTGATTTCAACCATTTTGGTACCAAAAAAACTCCAAAATCCTCCAATGTTTTTTTTTTTTATTATTTATGTTTTTTTTTTTTAATGCTGTAGATAGAGCTGGAATCCTCTGGTAATGCAACTTTACATTTTTATTTATTTTATAATTTTTCAATACATAAGTGCTGGATTAATTCTGTCTTTTCTGTAACTCAAATCATACCTCTGTTGTCAAAACACTTAATTTTCAGTTCAATTAATAGGACAGGTTATTGTAAGGAATTAGAGGTATAAGCTTAACAGCTGCAAATTGGAAGAAATTATTAGCAGGAGGAAGGACCAGTATAGTATAGAGGATAACATGGTTGACTCAGAACTCAGAAGCACCAGCCTCTGCCACACTTACCACAGGCTCTTGGAAGACCATTAAACCTTTTTGAGTCTCAAATTTGACATCTGTAAAAGAGAATAACAATATTTCTAGTAACTACCACTCAAGGATTTTGGGAGGCTCCAAATGATTGTGTCTATAAAGCACCATATAAACATCAATGATGATGATGATGATGTCCAGATCTATGATTTCATCATTGTAGGGAGCTCCCACGGAAGACTTTGGCCCACTAATGCAAATCACCATTGTCTCTGATCTTAGAGAGTAGTCTAGGGACATTGAAAAGTGAAATGAATTGCTGTGAGTTACATAACCAGAACATGGCAGAGAAGAACCTTGAACCCAGGTGTCTCTGACTCTAAAGCCAATGCCTGACAAAGACTAGGTTATGATAAATGTTTGTTGAGTTGAGTTGAAATGAAGAAAGGGGAAGGAATAGGATTATAGGTTTAGAACTTGAGGAGACCTCAGAGGCCAATCCATTAATTTTTTTATTTGTTTGTTTGCTTGTTTTTTAGGCAATTGGGGTTAAGTGACTTGCCCAGGGTCACACAGCTAGTAAGTGTCAAGTGTTTGGGCTGAGGCCAGATTTGAACTCATGTCCTCCTGACTTCAGGGCCAGTGCTCTATCCACTGTACCACCTAGCTGCTCTCCCCCCATTCATTTTATAGATAAGAAATCTGAGGCCCACAGAAGCCAAGTGACTTGCCCAGAGTCAAACAGCTAGTAAGTATCTGAGACAAAATTTGAACCCATGTCTTTCTGACTCTGAGTCCAATGATGTGTCCACTATACCATATTGCCTTTCTAAATGAAGAGATTAGCCCAGGGTCACGCAGCTAGGAAGTGGCTGAGGCAAGATTCACACTCAAGTCTTCTTAACTCCAAGCAAAAGATTTCTCTTGTTCTTCATCTCCAGGTAGACAACCTGGTAATAACACCATAAGCCTGACAGGCCAAGAGGGAAGCTTCCATCCTATGAGGAGCTGGGGTGGGAAAAGTGGTCAGAAGCAGAGACAAATTAGCGTCTTTGCTGATTTCTGCATAGCGGCTTCCCTTACCTTTACCCAGGAACTAAGGATTCTGAGCTCAGTCTTGAAAGACTTCACTGATTTGTCCAAAGACTGATAGGACAAGTAGGCTTACCATTGTCTTTTTTATTGAGAGATGAGGATGCTACCTATAATCACTCTCCCCAAATATGGGATACGTATATACATATATATGGGATATATACACATATTTACATGTATGTGTATATATACATAAACATGTATATAGGCATAAATGTCTCTCTACACAGACACATACTTGTATGTGTATATGTAATATGTATATACATATATGGGAAACATATATTATACATATACCTATATACATACATATAACCAGGAGTTCCCAAGCAGACAAAATTTGTTTTGCAGTCTGAACCTGGGATGACCCTTCCGTTCAACACTGCTCTTCATTTTACCTGTTTGGGACACCACCATTTCTTACTTTCCTTTTGATCCTGACAACTTATGTATAGAACATTCATATACATTCACCATTCTGCCATCGCTGGGTATGTCAATATCAAGCACGCATCTGCAATTAGTATTGGTAATTGACATGACTTTCAACAGAATGCCATACATTCTGTGTTTTTGATAGTACCGAATTTCAGAGCTAATCAAAGTTTAAACTCTTTATTTCAGAAAATCGGTAACAGCAGCTAATTAGCACATCTCATTCTGGATATATTTGCCAACCAATTTCAGAGGCTCATTTGCCTGTTAAGAGATTTTATTGAACACCAGCCCCACTGTCTCTCTCCGTCTTTTTCATTCTCTCTCTCCTTTTTCTTCCTAGTAAACAGCTCATGCTTATTATCTTATTACAGGAATGCCACTGGTTAAATCAAGCTCTGAATATAAATAACCATATTACTGCCATCAGGCATCAGTGTTTATTTAGTGGCTTTTGAATCATGCAGGCCTCTTTGATCTGGTTTGGAATGAGCCATTGCAGTTTTTTGTACAAAAAAGGTTATTTGCAGAGGATACAAGAATATCATTTAGATTAAACATGAAATTAATCAGCCTGGAATTTTATCAGCCATTTCTGCCACCAAATACTAAGGTGTCAAGAGCACGGACAAATGAGGGTTGAACACAGGAGAGCTGGAAGTTCTTTCAGCAGGAAAGACAGACAAGTATTGCAAGATGTCTACCATACTTAGAGAGATAAGCATGCTGTGTATGATAAAAGAGAGCCTGGATTAGTAGACAGGAAGTGAATTTTGGTTTTAATTCAGTCGCTGACCAGCTGTGTGAACTTGGGTAAGTCAACCCCCTCAGCAGAACGTCTGGCACGTGGGGCAAGCCTGATGTGCAGTGAGGGCTGTCCACATGTAGCATCACGTGTCTCTTCGAGAGGTAAAATAGATGTTTCTAACTTCTACTCCCCCATCCTTCTCCAAAGGAGACTTTAATTCCTGCCAGAAGGGGAAGCAGGAAGTTGGGGCCAGAGACAAATACTTTGCTCTCCCCAGAGAGAAGGAGTACTAGGACAGAATTATATCTGTATGTCCCCTTAAATATTGTTAGTCTAGGGCAGGGGTGTGGAACATACAGCCCTGAGGCCACGTGTGGCCCTCTAGGTCTTCAAGCACAGCCCTTTGTCTGAATCCAAACTTCACAGAACAAATATCCTTAATATTTTGTTCTGTAAAACTTGGACTCAGTCAAAGGAGTGCACCCGAGGACCTAGAAGGCCACATGTGACCTTGAAGCCACAGGTGCCCCACCCATAGTCTAGGGGATATGATTTTCAGATTCAGTTTAACTTCTGATTGCTGCTTCATTATTGGGGGGGAACAAGACCCCAAGCATTATACCAAAACTTTAGCCCTTACCCACCAAATACCAGTTCCACAATGAACACACATACAGCAATTAGCCAAGAAACCCACTATCCAAATAGATAGCAAAACAAATCAGAGTGAATATACATAGGAGAATATATGCCAGATAATATGGAGTAAAGAAGCTCTCCCATTGGGAGTGAAGTAACTCAGCTCAACCAAGCGACAGTCCCAGAATCTCACCCAAAGGCAAGTTTCCCAAAGTTTCTAGTGTAACAAGCTGGGGACAGACATGAAAGAGACTGCCATCTCCCCCCATGTCAGCTTCTTCCCAGAATCTTTTTCTTCAGTAATTTGAAGTAGAGTTGGCATCATCCATCTTGTGTCTCAAAGCTGCAAACTAGAAGCTCGTGACATGACTTGAAGACTGAACTAAAACTGAAAAGCTCTCTCTCTCTGTCTGCCTCTCTCTCTTTCTGTCTCTCCCTGTTTTTCTATTTTTCTGTCTTGTCTGTCTCTGTCTCTGTCTCTCTGACTCTCCTTCTCTCTCTCTTGTCTCTGTGCCTGTCTATGTTTGTGTGTGTGTCTCTGTCTCTCTGTCATTCATTTCTTCATCATCCCTCACAGTACATTTTCCTCCTCTATAACAAACAAGGAGGTAGCACCAGGTAATAAGGATTCACATTATATATAATGCTTTAAATTTAATAAAATGCTTTCCTCACTACAATCTTTGGAAGTAGGTGGTACAGAAGGCATCAGCTTCATTTCACAGATGAGGAAACTGAGAGTCAAAGAACTTAAGTGACTTGCCTGGTGAATATCAACTCTGAAATTCAAAAACCCTGGTCTTCTGACATCAAGACTTCTGGAAATTTTTCCTTCTTGTAGTCGTTGTTTAGTCGTTTTCAGTTGCGTCCGACTCTTCATTCTCCCTTCTGGGGTTTTCTTGGCAAAGATACTGGAATGGTTTGCCATTTCCTTCTCCAGTTCATTTTCAGCTGAGGAAACTGAGGCAAACAGGGTTAAATGACTTGTCCAGGGTCACACATCTAGGAAGTGTCTGAGGCCAGATTTGAACTCAGGAAGATGAGTCTTCTTGGCTCCAGGTCCAGCATTCTATCCACTGCACCAACTAGCTGTCTTTTCCCCCACTCCTGCAACCAGATATTTGTTGCCTTTCTCAGTAACTGCTCAGTTACAAAATGCTGTGATTCACTTTTTAACATAAATATATTTACATACACATAATATATACATATATACCTCATCTCCCTATTAAATTGAAAATGGCAGAGGCAAAGACTAAGCCTCTTAGCACCAAGGATAGATTGATTGATGAAAATGATGATGTTGGAAACATGGCATTTCAGTGGCAAGGCTCACCTGAATTGGATCTTTTGTAAAATGGAAGTAATAAGGATTTTTCTTAGCTTGTGGTAGCTTTCAGGGGCTGTTTTTTCCCCCTTTATCTTCTTTCACTGCTTCTGTCTTTCTAGGATCAGAGATACAGAAGAAAGGATGGGTAAGTCGATAGGTAGATCGATGTGCAGAATAATTAAGCAGCATTAGGCACTAAGATACAAATATAAGCAAGTGAGACTATCCCCATTCTCAAGAATGATATTCAAATTCTTACATTCAAATCTAGGGAAAGAAGAAATAGAGAAGAGCTGAAAACTGGGGGTAGGGGAAGGGAAAGGTTGCTGGAGTCAAGGTGGAGAAATCCAGAGACTGAAGTGAATATGTCTGGGGCTTCTCATAAAATGATGGTCAATAAGCATTTATTTAGAGTGCCAGGCCTGGAGTCAGTTTATATTAGATCTCTTATATTATATTCCATTTAATATATTTATACATATAATATATCATATATTTATTATTAGAGTTTTTCTCTATGTGTGTCCTATAACTACATGTGTGGAATGGATATCCCCATAACTAGAATAGACCTTCCCTCAACAGAGGTTATGGGGCAGCTAGGTGGTACAGTGGACAGAGTGCCAGGTCTAGAGTCAAGAAGACTCATCTTCTGGAGTTCAAATCTGGCCTCAGAAACTTCCTAGATGTGTGACCCTGGACAAGTCACTTCACTCTGTTGGCCTCATTTTCCTTATCTGTAAAATGAGCTGGAGAAGGGAATGGTAAACCACTCTAGTGTCTTTGCCAAGAAAGCCCCAGATGGGGTCACAAAGAGTTGGACTCCACTGAAAACAACTAAACGACAATAAAAATGTGCCAGATCCTATACTAAGCTCTAGGGAAACAATGAAAGTTTGTAAAAGATAGTTCTTGCCCTGGGGGAGCTTACAATCCAATGGACGAGACAATAAACAAATATTTTTTAATAAGCTGTATGCTGGAAAAAATAGGAAATAATGAAAAGAGGCACTAGAATTAATAGTGGTTGGGAAAGGCTTCCTGCAGAAACTTTTTGTTTTGTCTTTACACCTACAGATAGCACAGCACCTGGAACAGAGCTAGTGATTTTCCTCTCTCTTTAGATTGTAAGCTCCTTGAGGGCAGGGACTGTCTTTTGCTTAGCTCAGTGCCTGGCACATAGTAAGCACTTAATAAATGTTTATCAGATGACTGACTGCTTAATTAATGCTTGCTGAATTGAATTTGATTGAATTTCCATTGATATCACTTCCTGTGATTTCCCTGAACTCTCTACCTGGAGAATAATTAGTTCACCTTACGAAAAACTTCCGGATCATAGGTTTAGAGCTGGCAGGGAACTTAAAGATCACCTAGTTCACCTCCCTCATTTTATAGGCAAGAAGCCCAGAATGGTTAAGTGACTTCTCTAAGGTCACACAGGGGGTGGCTAAGTGGTAGAGTCAATATTGTCCAACAGCTTCCTGATCTCTGTTGTAGCAAAGCAGGATCATGGATTGTTTTCACTTAGTACTGTGTGAGATGTCAATCAACTGACTCTCCTTCCTTCTATTCTATGGCATCACTAGGCCTTGGGGGACAACTGACTTTCCTCATGAAGAGAGGCCAGGACAGGAAGGTCACAGCAGCCCACAGCCTATGCAGCAGCCTCAGACTTCCTAATGCCCCAGAATGGGACATTCTTCTGTGGCCCAATCAGCATGTCCTGGGTTGGCAATAAAAACCAGCTACAATATCTGATGGGTTTCAGCTGCTAGATAAATGACTATCGAGTTGTCGTAGACATGACTTGTGATAGTCAGGACTCATTACAAGTATTCTCTGTCTCCACGTTTAACTCCCTGGACAATTATTCTAGACCACAAGAATCTTCTGCTTAGACAACATTCTTTAGCTCTTTCCCATTGATTAGTATAAGTAAGATGAAACTTCTTGAGGGCAGGGACCATTTCTGTTTTTGTCTTTGTGTCATCTTCAGACCCTAGTACAGTGTTCCAACTTTTTTTTTTTTAGGCAATTGGGGTTAAGTGACTTGCCCAGAGTCACACAGCTATGAAGTGTCAAGTGTTTGGTCTGAGGCCAGATTTGAACTCAGGTCCTCCCGACTTCAGGGCTGGTGCTCTATCCACTGCACCATCTAGCTGCCCCATACAGTGTTCCAACTTTAAAAAAAGTTTGTGTTTTTTTTTTTTTCAGTTGAATTGAACAAATGAAAACCTTCATATGGATGAAGTCCCAGGGTACTGGGACACAATAGTAGGACAAGTAGAGAAGTCCATGTTGTTCAGTCATTTTTGAGTCATGTCCGACTCTTCATTATCCTATTTGTGATTTCCTTGCCAAAGGTATTGAAATGGTTTGCCATTTTCTTCTCCAGCTCATTTTACAGATAAGGAAACTGAGGCAAATAGGGTTAAGCAACTTGCCCAGGGTCACACAGCTAGGAAGTGTCTGAGGTCAGATTTGAACTCAGGAAGATGAGTCTTGCTGACTCCAGAACTGGCACTTATCCACTGAGCCACCCAGCTGCCCAGAGAGGTGTGTAGGCGCCTAAAATACAGACCAATTAAGCAGGTGACAGAGCAGTGTGGGTATTAAAAGCCAAGTGAATTACAGGATCCTAGAAAGAGAAGAGTGGGAATCATTCTGCAAGATTCATAGAGATGAGAAGTAGAATCAAGAGTATGGCAAGATTAGCAAGAGGTATAGACCTAGGGTTAGAGTGAATATTATGGGAATTAGGTGTGATGCGAAAGCGACAGGGTCGCCCTAGAGGTTATAACTCATGTTCTAGAATGCCTGAGTAGGAAGTGAGTTTTCATCAAAGTGCCTGATGAGATACTATACTCTACTAGTAGAGAAATAAGAGAGTAATGTCCCCCCTCTGTTGGGCCTCAACCATCCATAGTCATCAGTTTTGCCTCTTGTCTTAGATTCTACTATGATTTTTTTTCTTGGTGTGGAGCAGACTAGGGATAGGGGGATGGGAGAGAAGGATCATAGGATTATAGGTCCTAGTGCACAGTGGCCACTGATGTAGCCTTTATAGTTCTGAGGATCCTTATCCCAACTCACATTCACACTGATGAGTCAGTCTCTCAGGGCAAGGCCACATTGCCCTTCCAAGATCTTAGGGGCATCCTGAAGTGCTAGGCTGATTTTTTAGTGCTATTGGTTTATGGTTTCATTTCCATGGATTCACCTCAGTATCAATTTAATGATTCGTATTCCAGTATCATTGGGTCCATTAACATCAATCAGTTCTTACAAAAGGATATTTACTGAGAAGATATAGCAAGACCAGAGATACAAACATTGTCTACACTGCCTCCTTCTGCACCCCCTCCCCAACATCTGGGCTTTTTTTTATTCCACCCTAAGCTACTTTGGTCTCTGGGGTGAGTTGACCCCAATTTAAAGCAATTACTACAAAGCATTTATTCCATCAAATTCATTTTCAAATGTGGCTTAGGTGATGGACAAGTCTCTCTCTCTTTTAGGACCCAGAACACACACACACACACACCACACACACACACACACACACACACACACACACACATTTAAGGCAATTGGGGTGAATTGACTTGCCCAGGGTCACACATCTAGTGTCTGAGGCCAGATTAGGACTCAGGTCCTCCTGACTCCAGGGCCAGTGTTCTATCCACTGTGCCACATGGCTGCCCTAGGGGCCCAGGATCTTGACTAATAAATCTACTACTGGGGGGCAGCTAGGTGGTGCAGTGGATACAGCACCAGCCCTGAAGTCAGGAGGACCTGAGTTCAAATCCGGCCTCAGACCAAACACTTGACACTTACTAGCTGTGTGACCCTGGGCAAGTCACTTAACCCCAATTGCCTAAAAAATAAATAAATGAATAACTCTACTAGACTAAGTCCCACTCACTCCTGGGGTTGTATTGGTCTGCAAACTGTTGCCTCTACACTGGACCCTGGACCTCCAGTGGCTCATGATTCCAACCTTTAGAATCTCACAAGGCTTCTTTCCTCACCTCAAGGCTGGAAGAACTCTTCACTCAAATACAGCCAAACAAGAAAGAGAAACCACCTTGGCCACTTTTAGGGCCTTTTGAATCCACTCTCAGTTCTGGTTCAGTAACCACTTGAAAAGCTCCTCTTCTTCACATGGTAAAGGGATTGGCAATGATCAGAATACCTGCTTATGCTCTGAATTTGGGCATGGGGCCCTTTCTGTATACGTCATCATTCCTTTCCAGAAGGAGGCTTCCCAGGACTTTCCACAAGGGATGGCAGCAAATAGGGCACACCCGGCATGCTCTAAGGATCAGGCTCCCCTCAGCCAGGACCCCACTATACTCAGCAAAGCATCTTGACTGACTGATTGATATAGAGCTACCAGGGACCTCAGGGGTCACCTAATTGAACCCTTTTATTTTACAGATGAAGAGGTTAAAGGCCTTGTCCAAAATCACACAAAGGATGTTCTCACGTGCTCCCTCAGCTATCTGGTCATTTGGAAACTCATGCAATGACTAGGGACTGAAAGCCAAAGTTTGGGAAAGGAGGGTTTGCTAGGGATATTTCGTACCGAGTTACTCTGTCTCTCCCACAGATCCCTTTTGGTCTCAGCAGAGCTGGTGTTTCACCAGAACCTTCAGAAGACAATTTATGCTAAGAGTCCTGAGCCCTGGGCCTCTCTGTGTCTGGCCTCATTGCATCAAATTATGTTAGAAAAAAAAGTTACATATCACTGAATCTTTTCTTTCCTTCTCTCTTCTTTTCCTTTCTTTTTCTTCTTTCTTTTTCTTTCCTTTTTCTGTCTAAATAGGGGGTGGGGAGAGGGTTAGGTGGGGAGGTGCTAAGTGTTTGCAGCTGTGGATACCTAGGGAAAACTTCCTGCCATCCCCAGGACTGGCACTGGGGGAGAAGGAGTGCTCTGTTTGAGTGCCAAACGTGATACTGGCTTAATAGATCTGAGACTAGGTTGTTCAGCCAGTCAGCATCTCAGCAAGAGCACCCCCTTCCTGAGCAAACATGGAGAGCTTGCAAAAACATGAGTGTGATAACTGGAGCTGGATTCATTCTGACTGAATAAACACGCCCTGGGAGACAGAGGATATTTTCCCGTGTCTCACGTCAGCACTGTGGGGAGGTGATTTCTCTCCTGACAACCACACCCCAGGTCGTCCATTATTAGTCACCACATATGCTTCTCTAATACAACACTAGGTTATGTTCCCCTGACATTCTGCACGTCCTTCAACTCCAGTGGTGACTATTTACCATCCTCGGGGCAAGTTTGGCTGAATGATATCCCGTGCAACCCGTTTGTTAACAGAAGCAGCTGGGAACCAAGTTTGAGTCTCAAGTTTTCAATGCAGGCCCCGTTCAAAACCCCTCAGACTTTTATTTATGCATGCTAGAGAGAAACAGGCAATCCAAGGAGAAACTGAATTCTTAGTTCGTTCCACTTTATCGAAAGCTCATTTGGCCTCCATCAGAAAGGACTGGTGCCAATTTGAATCTTTAATTGAAAACCCTTCCATCTGGAGATTGGGGTTTCCGGCTGTTCATAAACTGATGGCCTGGGCTGCTGAGGAATGGGAACACAGTGGAACACCATGCAAACAAACAAACAAAAAAGATGTGGTTCCTCACTCAACTCTTCCCAGGCCTAAAACTCTACAGAATGTGCATTTTAGCAAATAGTCCCAGATCTCCAAGGTAAGGGTACTTCAATCATTCACTACCATAGATGTCTGGTCACTCATAAGGATCAGAGATTAAGAGCTCAAAGGGACTTTAGAAACCATCTAGTACAGTCTCCTTATTTAACACGTGAGGGAATGAGGACCAGAGAAGCTTAGGGACTGGTCCAAAATCACACAGATTCTAAGTGGCAGAGATAGAATCCAAAACCAAGCCTTCTAATTCCAAATGCAGTTCCCCTTCTAATGCACCATTCTACCTGTCTTCAGGGAGGTTATAAATGGCCATGGGATAAGAGGTAACTCCAAATATTAACACTAAATGTTAGCTTTTGTCACATTGATAGCAACCTGTGGCTGGGTTGAAAGGCAATGTATTTGGCATTCAATAAATATTTGCTAATTTATTGATAAAGAGTGCAAAGTCTTAGGTTACATTACTCATTATTCCATTGGCTTATTGTCTTTGGGTAGGTTGTTTCACCAGTGGGGGCCTCAATTTCCTCATCTCTAAAATGACAGGCTTGGACAAGATGGTCTCCAAGGGGCCCTCATGCTCTAAGCCTATGATTCTGTGTTTTATAATCCTCTAAGTCACTTAAATTCTCCAAGCCTTCATTCCCTAATTTATAAAACAGAGGTAACACCAACTTTTCCTCCATATCTTAGGACTGAATAATAACCTAGCATCCCGTCCTAAAGGCACAAGAATGGAATACTTCAGGGAAGTTCTGCGTGAAGATTCTTTTTTTCTTCCCTGGTTGTCAACTCAGAATTACTGTCTTGTTCAAAAGCCAATATAGCCTTATTTGGAGCCAGGTTTCATAGGTGGTGACATAATCTGACCAGCCCAGACTAGTTTCCTGTGTCCTTCTCACTACCCAAAGATAGACAGAGACTAGTACTCCCATATAAGGGTCCTCATTCACCCAAGGACTCACTGATGCCTCCCAGATCCATACACAAATATGCAGATTGTAAGGGAGCCACGCTAATTCACACAAAATGAACAATGGAGATCATAGGATCAGTGATTTAAGTTTGGAAGGGTCCTGTGAGGTCAAGTCTAACCCCCTCCTCTTACCTCAGAGAGCTTAAATGGTCACAGAGTTAGGAAGTAACTGAGGCAGAATTTGAACCCTAGTCTTCATGACTCCAAGTCCACTACAAATACTGCCTTTCTGGAGGTGGTATTCTAGTACTACAGGTGAAGAACTTGGTCCCTATGGTCCTGTGATAATTTCAATTGCAAAGTACATCATGTTGAACTTTTTTTTTGTACTTTTGGAGCTCTTTAGAGTCAAAATGGGGTCACAGAGTCAAATATGCCTGGAATGACTGAATAACAACATACCTATACATCAAATCTGTCTATACCTATACATGTAATCTATATCTATACCTATATCCATAATCTGTCTATCCTATACATGTAATCTCTACCAGTATCTATCTATCTATCTATCATCTATCTATCTATCTATCTATCTATCTATCTATCTATCTATACAATCTATCTCTATAATCTATACTTGTACCTACACCTTTATCTATCTATCTATCTATCTACCTATCTATCTATCTATCTATCTATCTATCTATACCTATATATGGCATGATTTAAGGAGGAGCCAATCAAGGAAGCCTCTTGGCCTTTAAATCTACCATTCTTCATTTATTAGGGATCTTAAAGATTTTTTGGTGTTCATGAATCTCATTTCAAATTGCAAACACCCAATACCTTAAGAATATTATCTTGTTTGTGACTCTGCTCTTTAGCGATTATTAGAGCAAGAATGTCCCATAGAACAGAAGATAAGCAGAAAATGATGCTAGAAGCAGGAAAGACCTTGAACAAGAATATGAAAAGACACCAGGACAAACTCTGCCCATTTCACAGCTGGTCCTGGGAGTTAGGATCCAATCAATAATTGATCTCACTGATGTGGGCACTCTTTCTTCCAGTGTATATGGGAAATACATCCATGCCTTCCCATCCCATGTGATCCTTATCTATGAACTTCCATAAATCCTTTACAGATACAGGTGTTGTAAGTCTCAAACAATATAATGCATATAAAGTACTTTGCAAACCTTAAATCACTATATAATTGCCAGTTATAACTATTATTATTTTTAGCCTCCATTTCCAGGGCCTCCAGTGTGTTGAAGACTTCATTCCCTGAATCTTCTATTGCACTCCTGCTGAGCTCAAACATATTTATAAGACAATACAAGGATATGCCGGTAAATGTTTAACAATTGGACTCCAGAAAAAATTATGCATACAAACTTTTAAATTTAATCTATATTAACACTTTTTTATATCTAGATAATCAAAACAAAAAATCAAGCCCTGATTTGAAGCCAATTGCCACTTTCTAAGGTGTAAATCTTTACATGGAAAACTTAACAACTAGTACCCACAAGCCAGTTAGAGCTGGCTCCAGGACATCCCATGTTCCCTGGGAGGCCTTAGATCTTTTAATATTTCTTTTGAATTCTCCTTATAGAAATTGAAGTAAGCAGCCTCTGGAAATCAATATCCACAATGACTAAAACAACATAAATGAAAAGAACAAGAGCAAAATAATTAAAATGACATGTTACAAAACTATCTAAGACTTGAAGTGGAAGGCTATGATACAACCACCACATATAATGGTAGACTTTATTTTGATGTGCAAATAAATCTTGCTGAACTGGTGTTTCCCCCCCCTTCTTTTTTTATTCTTTTTTTTTTTTTTATAAGAGATGGCTCTCTGGGAAGGAGAGTGAAGAGGGATATATCAGGGAATTTCAGGGATGTAAAAACCAAATATATCAATAAAACTTTATTTTAAAAAAATTCCCCTTGCAAGCTATAGAGCCCTCTCCCACTAGCTCAACAACAAAAATAATTTATGCCTGAAGACTAGTAAAGAATACTAAGGAGAATGTGGTTTCCTCAGCATAAATCATCACTTCTCCTGGAAAAAAAAAACATTATAAATGCTGAATGAGAAAAACATTTTCAGACAGGACAAAGGTGTTGATTTGTTATATTTGGATAGGTTTTTTGTGGTTTAGTTGTTTTTCAGTCACGTTCAACTCTTTGTGACCCCATTTGGGGTTTTCTTGGCAAAGATACTGGAGTGGTTTGCCTTTCCCTTCTCCAGCTCATTTTACAGATGAGAAAACTAAGGCGAACAGGTTAAGTGACTTGCTTACGTAGGTCACACAGCTAGTAAATGTCTGAGGCTGGCTTTGAACTTAGGTCTATCCTGACTCTAGGCCCAGCACTCTATCTACTGCCTATTTGTTTAAAAAAAAAACTTGTATCACCTTTAAAAAAGGAGGGTGTAAGTTAGTAGGGTAATGACAGAAATGCAAAAGAGAAGCACAGAGACAGAGACAGAGACAGTAACAGAGAGAATAGCAATAAAACATTTTTTAAATACATAGAAGAAAACTGAAAGAAGCTTTGGTGAAGATACAAACCAGACAATTTTGTTACTACCTATTTAGTGTATACTGTTTCCCCTACCTCCACCTCCCATCCTCAGATGTCAAAGAGGAGTCTGTTTATTTCATTTTAGTCTTTGTAGCCTCATTGCTTAGCACGGTGCCTGGCTTACTTAATAAATGCTCATTGATTAAAAAAAATGATACATTTGTTCTAGATTCATACAGAATACTCTCTTTTCCCCCCTTTTTGTTTGCTGAACTGTTTGTTGATGTTAAAGTTCATAATAAAAAAGAATGTTAAGTTTAACAATTCCAACCCATGTTGCACTGCCACCCGGATATTCTAAATTCCTCTGCTGGCTAGTAGCCTGGGCTTCTGGTTCTTCAGTTTTCCAGGCTATGCATCCTGTGCATACTGATAGCAGCTTGGAGCCCTGCTGCTTCCCAGTGGGGACAGGGCTAAAACAGTTGCTTGCCTCATACTAAACCAGACTCACTTTATTCCTGTGCCTTGTGGGTTCTAACTGTCATCAAAAGCAAATAAAAAAGGTGGTATTTCCCTTTAAGTGGAGGCATCAGGCTAGCCCTGGAGAGGAAGAGTCGGAGCTTTAGACATCCACTGATCCCAGACACCCACTGACAAGAACTAAAAGCCAAAGGGTGGTCTCAATCGGTGTGAAAGACAATTTTCCATTCATTAGTGAATAGTAATGGCTAATATTTACATAGGATTTTAAGGTTTGCCAAACACTTGACATGCATTATCTCATTTGATTCTCATAGCCGATAACCCCCCCAGGTGTAAGCACTTTAGTATAGTGAGTGGTACATAGTAGCTGCTTAAGAAATTGTAATGACTGAGTGCTGTTATTATCCCCATTTTACAGATGAGAAAAATAAAGCCCAGAGAAGGGAAGTGATTTGCTCAGAATCACACAGCTAGTGTCAGAGAAGGGATATGAAATATGAACCCAAGTGCTCTTGACACCAAATCCAGTGTTCTTTTCATCATACCAGGCTGTTTTTAAAGAAACAAAGCTTTTAAGGAGATCAGCACAATATAGTGCAGGGGTGTGGAACCTGTGGCCTTCTATGTCCTTGGGTACAGCCTTTTGACTGAGTCCAAGTTTTACAGAACAAATCCTTTTATTAACAGGATTTGTTCTGTGAAGTTTGGATTCAGTCGAAGGGCCGAACTTGAGGACCTAGAGGGCCAAATATCCCCACCCCTGGATAGTTATTGCTGTGTGCTGAAGCCCTCCCTGGGCTTCAGTTTCCTTGTTGAAATCAATCAGGTTTCAATCTCAATACAAATGAGTTAAACAGGAAATGAGTTCCATTGTTAGATTGCTTTAGTCAAAAACTTCAGTATTCCTACATTCCATTCCACCCATCTCCTTGTCATATGCCAATCAGTACTGCCATTGCTACTGGACACAGTATCCCAACCCATTTCCCTATAGCTCCACTTACCATCCCTGTCACTTCCCAAAGTAAAACACTCCTCCCTGGCCCTCCACTTCCCTATCTATGTTCTCTCCCCCATTAGAATATAAGCTCCCTGAAGACAGGCACTTACAGTTTTGAATTTGTATTCCCAGCAGTCAGTAGTGTCTGACATAGTAATCACTTAACAAATATTTTTTTCAAAGGGGCAGCTAAGTGGTGTCATGGATAGAGCACTGGTTCTGGAGTCATGAAGACCTGAGTTCAAATGTGACCTCACACTCTTGACACTTACCAGCTGTGTGACCCTGGTCAAGTCACTTAACCCCATGGTCTAGCAAAAAAAAAAAAAGGAAAAAAAAGAAACCATAGCCACCCCAAGATGATACATATAGTGTTAAGTCATTCTGAGTTAGCCAGTGAAATTTCTCATTTCTTATTTTACTAACTCAGTAGTCAAAGAGAAGTATTTCTGTCTATGGTAGTGGGAGCAGCTCACATTTATACAGCACTTTTAGGTTTGCCAAGTGCCTTACATATAATCTTTTTTGTTTGATCCCCTCCTGCCTCAGGGTGTCTGTTTTTCCCTCACCATCATCTGCCCACCTGGATCCAGCTAGGTGATAGTGGATGGAGCACTGTGCATGGAGTGCAGAAGACGTGAGCTCAAATCCAGCCTCAGACACTTACTAGCTATGTGACCCTGGGCAAATCACTAAACCTCTGTTTGCCGTCTTTCCTCAGGTGTAAACTGGGGGTGATAATAGCACTTCTATCACAGTATTTTGTGATGATTAAATGAGATAATAATTGTAAAGTGTTTAAGTACAGTGCCTGACACATAGTAGGTGCTTAATAAATGCTTGTTCCCCTTCCCCTTACTCTCCAGCCATCATATTCTCTAGTCCCTTGCACAAAATTAGAAGAAGAAAAAAAAATCCTGACACATAAGCATCCTTTATCTCCAAAGGAAATCCTATCCTCTTCGTAACATATTTTTAGCCTAGGAATGAATATTATGGAAGAATTTTTTTTTAAAAGAAATTAAATAAGTTGCTAATTTGTGCATCAGAGGACAAACCCAGCAACCCTGTAGGTCCCGAAATCGACAAAGGATATTGCTGGGCTTACATGTTTAGAAGAGAGGTCTTCTAATTCTCTACCTCCGAGTTCAGGCACGTAGGCAACTTCCTTTTTACAAAGTTGGTTTTGTAAATTAAGCAGGTGCAGATCTGAGGAAACGCTGCCTATCCCTGACTGCGAGGCTCCCCTGGTCCTGAGATTTGGTTGATAGCAGATTTTAGGGGCTTGTCGTTGTTTTTCGGTTCAGTCTCTTCAAGCCTTCATGTGCTTAAAGCTCCAGCTGTATCTGATAGCTTCTCTCCCACCCCCACCCCCCCCTCCTGTGACATTTTGGAGAGACGCCCATGTTATGCTAAAAAATGAACGTGCAGGGCAGAAGCAAGGAAACCAGACTAGAGGGAGCTCAGATTCCCTTTTGGAAAGGAACACTTGGTATTTTTTTTTTTTTTAAGGGGCAAGATCCTAGCACTACTGCCTGTGGTGTGCAGTGGCTGGAGGAGAGATGCTACTGAGCCAACGCCCTCGCGAGGCAGTCGAGGAATGAGTGTTGGGGAACCCTGCTCTTAAAATGGGCACAGCAAACCCAGATGATTGCTAATCCTCCCACTTTGGGAGAGGACAGAGGCTTGCATTTGCTAAATTCTTTTAGCCAGTCAAATTCCCAGCCCTGAAGGGATTGATGCGGTTGGGGGAGTGAGAAAGAGCAATTGGGGTAGGGATGGGGATAGGGGTGGGGATAGGGGTAGGGATGGGGATGGGGATGGGGATGGGGTGGGGGGCCCAGAGAACAAATCTCTCCCTTTCTCCCCCTTCTTCCTCAGCATCCCAAATGAGTGGTGCTGAAGGAGAGAGATAAGTGATATTGGGGAAGGGGCCCCTGTTCACCAACGGGAGTTTCATTTGACTGATAAGCACCCTGAGTCATGAGGGCAAATACGTGCAGAAGGCTGTAGCTGGTTCAAGGAAATCCTATCCAAGTTTACAATTGTGGTTGAGCGTGCTGACTCACTGTGCTTAATACGTGAGCTCCGAGGAAGGGAACAAGGCACAGCGAGTGGCGCTCCAGCAGGCTGGGGAGCTGACTTTATTTATTTATTTAGGTCTCTAGCAGGGAGGGGAGGCCTGCCTTATCGCCGCCATATCAAGGCCGTGGTTTCTGGAGAAAGCCTGAGAAAGGCATTTAGAGCTGCTTGGCAATGCAAATGATAGCACGTGGTGATTTTGATCGTGTGTGTGAGTGTGTGTTTGTGTGTGTGTGTGTGTGTGTGTGTGTGTGTGTGTGTGTGTGTTGTACGTGTGATGGCTGCATTTTTCCTACTCACTCTGATCATAACAGATAGCCCAAAGCATTTCTGCTTGCCAGGAGGAGCCAGAGATTGGGTTTAACCTTTAGTGCATTCGACTCAACCTCTTGGTAGCTGGTTTTTCACAGTGATAATAACTGACATTTATATATCACTTTGAGGTTTGCAAAGCACTTCACACATTTTCTTTCATTTGAGTTTCACAGACCACTCCATGAGGGTAAGTGTTAATCATCAGCATTCCAATTTTTGGTGGTGGTAGGGTTCAGTTGTTTCAGTCATATCTGATTCTTTGTGACTCCATTTGGAGTTTTTTGTTTGTTTATTTTGTTTTGTTTTGTTTTGTTTTTAGCAAAGATACTGGAATGGTTTGCCCTTTCCTTCCCCAGCTCATTTTACAGATGAGGAAACTGAGGCAAACAGGGTGAAGTGACTTGCTCAGGGTCACATAGCTAGGAAGTGTCCGAGGATAGATTTGAACTTAGGAAGATGAGCCTGGCACTCTACCCACTTTGCCCTGTACCCCATTCCAACTTTTGTGTCAAGAAATTTGAGGTATGGAGAGAGCTCAATGACTTGCCCCAGGTCACACAGCTAGTAAGAGTCTGAGTTGAAGCTTAAATACAGCTCTTCCAGATGGCAAGGGCCATGCTGTGGGTACCTGGAGTCTTGCCTTTACCCTCCTTTCTCTACCCATCTGTTTTTTAAAACACTCAAATCGATCTCTGATCTTCATTGATTCTGAAGTTCCCTGCAATGGCACAGATCCAAACACTGTGCACAGCTGCCCATATGACTTACAAATTCATGGAGTTGGGAGGGGAAGATCACTCCATAGACTGGAAGCCTTCCTTACTTTCTCCTGACATCAAGAGAGTCAGGAGACCCTTTTTATTATAAGAACAACAACAACACTTGCCATGTGTCTAGAACTTGACTTTCACAAACTTTTTTTTGCCTTTGTACAAGTTGATTTCCATGCTTGGAGAACATTCGCTCTCATTGCTGCCTCTTGGAATTTCTTAAAGGTTCAGCTCAAACTTTTCCTCCTACAGAAATTTTTTTTTGTGATCCTCCTCTCCCCAACCCTCAGATTCTAGTGCCCCCCCATTACCTTGTATTTATTTTGTGGATGTTTCATTCATATATAGGTGGTGTATGTGTACATATGTGTGTATGTATGTGTATATATATACATACACACACACACATACATACATACACACATGCTCTCTCATCCATGTAAGCTCCCTGAGGGCAGGGACTCTTTCATCTTTGTCTTCCTATCCCCAGCACCTAGCTTAGCAAATGCTTGTCAATTGATTGCACATATCCTCACCTCATCCTCACTTTTCTAGTTTTCTAATTCTAGTAGATACATGGACTTTTGCTTTTAGAATATAAGCTCTTGTTTACTTGTAGTTGTATCCCCAATGTTAGCACAGTTCTTTTTCATTCATTACTTCATCTGAACTACACAACAAAGGATGAGACTAGTACAGCAGGTGATATTATTCTTATTTTTTTCTGATGAATCAAGTGAGTTTCTGGTTAAGTGACCCGTCAAAACCACCAGTAAGCAGACAAGCCCCTACTAGAACCAAGGCTATCCAGTGTTCCTTCCACTACAATGTCAGACAAATAGAGCTTTCCAAGAAAACAGGATGTTGATAGATTAAAGGGCAAATTCTTGCCTAATGAGATCACCTAGATCTGTACTTTTTTTTTTTGAGATAGAATTTATTTTTTTTATTTTGGAGGAAGTTTAAATATGTTTTATTTCAGATAACCTACATGACATTTTTATTTTTTGCATTTTTATTTAAATTCTATCTCTCCCTCCCCCCTCCCTGAGCAATCTGTAAGCAATGTGAAATAGGCTATAGATGTGCAATTACGTAAAACATTTCCATATTAGTCCTTTTGTATAAGAAAACTCAAATAAAAGAAAAAATGAAAGAAAGTGAAAAATAGCATGTTTCAGTCTGTATTCAATCAATATCTTTCTCTGGAGTTGGATAGTATACTTCATCATCAGTCCTTTGGGACTGTATTGCTGAGAAGAGCTAAGTCATTTACAATTCTTCATGTAACAATGTTGCTGTTACTGTGTACATTGTTCTCCTGGTTCTGTTCACTTCACTATGTGTCAGTTCATGTAAGTCTTTCCAGATTTTTTTGAAATCACCCTGCTTGTCATTTCTTATATCACAGTAATATTCCATTGCAATCATATACCACAGCTTGTTTAGCCTTTCCCCAATTGTTGGGCATCCCTTTGCTGTCCAATTCTTAGCCACCACGAAAAAAGTTGCTACAAATACTTTTGTATAAATAGGTTCTTTTCCCTTTTTTGGATGTCTTTGGGATATAGACCTAGTAGTGGTATTGCTGGATCAAAGGGTATGCCCAGTTTTATAGCCCTTTGGGCATAGTTCCAAATTGCTCTCCAGAATGTTTGAATCAGTTCACAACTCCACCAACAGTAGATTTGCACTATTAAAGAAACTCCTCTGAGTTACTAAAATCTACTTTGCTTTGTGGTCCACTTGGCACTTCCTTTATCAAAAAGATGCTTTATAGAAAGTGTCTCTCACATGAAATACTTATTCTCTTGCCATCTCTCATTCAATTTTCTTAATGGAGTCAGATGAAGTAATACCTCTATAAGTTCCTTTTTTGAAGTAGAGCTTTGGTTTTCAAAATGTTGGCCAGGAAGCTATTTCTATGTTTCTATGAGTGATGAAGCTAGGTGGTCTAAGAGCTTTATGTCCTTGGGGGAGCCCACAGAGAGGTGGTTAAGCTGGAAAATTTCTAAATTTCTGGTCAGCTACAACTGAAGCTAGAGTTCAAAGAGGAGAAGGTTCCCAGGTCATCTCCACAACTGCACTGCTGCTACCCTCCATGTCTCAAACTCCATCAGAGCCTTGATAGCCACTGGAAGGTTGGATTCTCATAGGTAAACTTTTACCTTCTCTTGACAAGAGCCAAGCCTCCATATCTCTTCTTAGCTATCTATACCGTGGCTCTGCTACCATAGTCAAACCACATCTCTTTTCCCTTCTGGCTCCCCTTTTTGTTCTGTCTTCTTCCATTAGAATGTGTAAGCTCCAAGAAAGTAGGGATGGTCTTCCTTTTTCTATTTGTGTCCCCAGTGCCTGGCATGAAGTAAGTGCTTGATAAATGTTCTACCATTCTATCTATCTATCTATCTATCTATCTATCTATCTATCTATCTATCTATCCATCCATCTGTCTGTCATCTATATGTAATATATCCATCTATCCATTTCTATCTAATAATATTTGTCAACTCTATCTGTATATCTATTCATCTATTTATTAATCTATCCATCCATCTATCTAGCCAACCCTGACTACCTATCAATCATCTATCCATTCATCCACCCATCCATATTCATCCATCTATCTATCTTTCTATTTGATTTCTCTATCTGTATCTTTACTACTCTTCTCCCCAAATCCAGCTTTCTAAAAGTAGTAGGACCACTTCTAGCATTAGATTTTGAGTCAGAATATCTGGGTTCTAATTCAAAAGTTATAAAAAGTCCTTCCAAGCACTGTGCAAAATGGTGGGGCATACAAATACAAAAACAAAGCAGTGTCTGCCTCTCAAGGAGCTTACATACCTAGGAGAGTGGTGGTCTGAGAGGGATGTTTTCATTTGGAATATCACTAAGATGGTTATGGGGGGGTTATTAGGGAGTACAGTGACATCCTTTTTCCAATAGCAATGGTAAGATCAATATCATCATGGTTGCAAATCTGGAAGGGCCTGGGGGTGGAGTTGGGGAAAGCAAGCAGGTGGGGTAGATGGACAGAAGAACACTGAAGTAGATAGTGGGCCATGAGACACACCAGTAAGGACAGTGTCTACCCTAGGGTAGGTGTTCCATAGGTGAGAGGGTTCTATCTTCCCATAATATTTTGGTTCAACAGGTATAGTAGCAGGTTGAGGAATGGCTGACAATGACAGACAAATCATGTAACCAGTATCATGATGATACTCATCACTCTCATTCCTCTCCAGGCTCTGCTCCTGACCCTCTTAATTCTTTCTCCACCATTCTCCTGCAGTCTATAAAAATTCACACTGGAAGATCTCTCCTCCACTGAGGTCCCTTCCTCTGATTAGTTAATTTCTCCCATAATTTCCATTTTCAGGAATGGCTCACAGGTATGCTAACGCCAGCTCATATTGGCTCTCCCTTCAAGAAGCTGTAGCATGACACAGTAGCCACACCCAGGTTAAACCATCTTGGAAGATGGGCTAAATCAGGCTGAGAGTAATGAACAGGCCTCAAAACCCTCTGTAATGTAGGGAGACGTCTACCCCAAACACGTGAAGACTTCTCCCAATGGATGGCTAGATGAGAACAATTTGTTCCAGCAGCCATGAAGGTGACTGTAGTAGGTGTGGTGGAGTGCTTAGAACTTGGTCAGACATTAAAGACACCAACATCATCCATTGCTTCTGGGCCATCACCAGTCTTCTTGACTTTTGTTTTGCCATCAGACTTCAATGACTCTGAAAAAGAGAGTGAGGCTGATAACTTTGTGCAACTCTGCCTTACTTGAGTCCAATCCACCCAGGAGAAAGGATATCACCCTCTGATATCATTGATCTTCTTTGAAAACAAAGGACAAACAAGTACAATAGCTACAAATCAGGACTTGGCTTATTGTTTGTTGATTGTCTAGATGTAAGAAAGTGTTAGAGAAAATACTAATAATAGAGATTAAACTTAAAAATGTATCCTGACTTTTGGAGAACTGGTTGTTAAACATTTACCAGCACACCGTCTTGGCCTCCACCAGCCATATTCTTTTTTTCATTCCTCTCTGGACTTCATTCCTGACACTCCTGATATTTTTCTCTACCATGTCTTTTCACGGATGCCTTCTCTTTCCTCCCCAACTCCAGTTTTTTTCAGCTTTTGTTTATGCATAATCTTCCCCCTATTAGAATATAAGCTCTTTCAGGGCAGGGGCTATATTTCTTTTGCTTCTATTTGTATCCTCAGAGCTTAGCACAGTGCCTGGCATATAGTAAGTGTTTAATAATTGCTTGTTGACTTGACTTATCTATAAAAGAGGGGCTTGATTCAACACTAATTAAATGCCTACCATGTGTATGTAGGCATCATGGCATAGTGAATAGCAGGCTAGTCTTGTAGCTAGGAAGAACTGGGCTTGCGCTCCACCTCTTAACCCTGGATGACACAGGGCAAGTCATTTAAACTCTCAATGGTCTAGACCAGGTATTCTTAAACTTTTTCCACTCACAACCCCTTCAGCACTGTGGGTCAGGACCCCTTGGGGTCACAAACCAACAGTTTAAGAAGCCCTGGACAACTCTTTAGACTACAAGTTTCAGAGATGGGTAAAGGAACGACTTTATCTGAGAGTTCTCTATACCAGTGAAATCACAAGTCCAGTCCCCATCTCTTCTATTTGAAAAGTACTATGCTAACTGATACTGACACTTCCATGCTGTTGATAGGTCTCTGGTATCATTGATATGAGTAGTTCCTCCACATTGCAATTCATCCTTGCCCTTTCCTCCTGCCTGAGGATGACAAAAGACAAAAAAAATAATCAGTTCCTGTCTTCAAGAAACCTGCATTCTACTGGGGTAGTAATACCTTCTTTGGAGAATTTTGAATATGGAAAATGCCTTGTAAAACTTAGAGAATTATAATAGGCAATTTTTAATTCCCTTTGGGAATTCAGGACCCACATGGATTCTCTGACTGCTCCATTCCTCATTTTGACCTCAATTTGAACATGTTTAACCTCCTCCGACACCTCACCTCCCATCAAAATGTAAAAGCCTTAGCTTCCCTTTCTATTCAGTTTTATAAACTTTTCTTGGCTACTAAGATCAAGAGTGCTAATGAGTTACCCCTCCCAAGAGACCTATTTGCCTTTTAACAGAAGATCTGGAGTGAAAAAAAAAGCCCTTTAAGTCAAAAGTGGCTACAATACAGACATTTCAAGTACTTTGGCTATCTACTGAGGCCATTTTAGGTCATAAGGATGCTTTAACGAGAGACCCCTTGAATCACTCTACAGGTAATGACTCTGCCTGTGGATAGAGACTTTGGCCCTAGATCTCAGTGGAGAACATGAAATCTTCTCAGCCTCAGGCCTGCCAGGATTCTAAAGATGAGGAAGAGGTTAGGAGGGGAAAGACAATGAGAAGCAGGAAAGTATAAGAGTTTCTGAGGCATGGAGGGACTTGGCAGCTGAGCAGGAGAGAAGAATGTGGCTGGTCCAAAGAGATGGCTGACAGCAACCACTAGGTCATTGCTAGGGAGGAGTGGCATACAGATGACAGCAACCTTGATTCTGGTAAGTCATTAGCTTGAGGAAATTATCAAGCCTGTGAACTATTGGATAGAGAGTGAACAAGGAGCTACTGTTCAACTTATGTTTGGGTAATTAATTATGAGATGTAACTAAAGGAACATTCAGAGAGTATTAGCAATTTGTGTGAAAGTGGAATCCAGTCATTTGGTGCCACAAAGAAGTATCCTGGGTTCCAGGTGAGAGTTAAGGGAAGGTGGGATGGGAATCACAGAATATTATAATTAAAAAGGAGCTCTGTGGAGATCTAAAAGAAGTGCATGTTTCCTGGAATATGGATTTTGAAAGCAGGAGGTACTTGATTAGGACTGTGAATCCCAGAGGCATATAACCTTCCTAGGTTCTATATACATGGCCAAATAAAGATTGGGGAGATTGTGAGCGGTTGGCCCATGAATCCTTCCTTATAATAAGAAGTATTTATTGTGTTCCAAATCATGCTATTTATTTCCCCTTAAATATTAGTATTCTAGACCTAGAGAGATATAAACACAGTGTGTATGGGGGTGGGAAATGTTTTTCCTCTTGGTTGAGTAGTTCAAGGAAGTACATTCTTTGTGTGTGTGTGTGTGTGTGTGTGTGTGTGTGTGTGTGTGTGTGTGTGTGTGTGTATGTGGGGGGTGAGAAAGAAAGAGAGAGAGAGAGAAAGAGAGAGAGGGAAGGGAGGGGAGGGGAAAGAGGAGAAGGAGAGAGAGAAAGAAATGTCTGTAACTATAAAGAATGGAGGGGAGGTGGTGTTCTTATTTTCCACTTCTTTGTTTTGGTTCTGTCCTTTCTATTTTGTACCATTTCCTAGCTTTGATAACAGTTTTTAAGTAGAATCTCTTCTGCCTTTAGCCCTTACCTTGGGCAATCTTAATTTTTGAGGATGGTTCCTCACACAACCTACCTATCTTTATTTCTTTATCATGCCCACGAAGATAAGAATGGGTCTTCAGGCCTAGTCTTTGGGAAAAGTTAGGAAGGGTATGGTGAAGTGGAAAATGTAATCTTGGAATTAGAAGATTACATTTCAGTTTACCACTGACAAGATTTTAAGATCCTGAGCAAGTCACCTAATCTCTCTGAGTCTTAATTCCTTTGTCTATAAAACAGGTATCAGCATCATCATTATCATCACAGTATTGTGGGAGAAAGTGCTTTAAGACCTTAAAGGCTTTCTATAAAGGCAAGCTATTAGAGATATGAAACAAATCTAGAATAGTTAGAAGGTAGGACTGTCCATAGAGAGAACAATTCCCCAAAATCTGAAAAAGTTTTGGAAAGAATTTTATTAAGCCATTTGGCAGGGTAGAGTGAGCTGGAAAATGGGTACAGCTGCTTCTTCTTGAGTCTCTGTGAGGTTTCCATTATATAGAGCTCAAACAAGGTCATAAGGGCAAGAGGTAGATTTACCTTCATGTATGAAGTTAGGCAGTTTCCAGAAAAGGGCAGACTTCCAGATAAGGTTGCTTGAGATGCACACACATACACACACATGTTTATATATACATATACGCACATACACATATCTATATATACATATCCATCTATATCTATCTATATGTAGATATATAGATAGATAGATAGATAGATAGATAGATAGATAGATAGATAGATATCTATCTATATATCTACATATAGATCAGTGGATAAGTATAAACATTCAATAAACTTCAGGCAAAGCTAAAACACAAGCTTGAGTGGACCCAAAATAAGACCTGGGTGACGGGACCCAAAACAGATCCAGGACCTGGGTGGACCCAAACATTCCTTGCTGCCATCTCCAGCATTGCTGGAAAGTCACTGAGGTCAGTGTGACATTCTGGGTTCAAATAATCTCTAGTCACAGAAATCTAGATTCAAACAATATAATAAGATTGTCCAAACACTATGATATTTTTCCACAGGACCAAATATAATTGTTAATAATAACAATCAATAACCTCATAACACTAGTTCTATCCTGTTCTCCTGACATTTTTACACCATACTCCTATGGTGGCTATTCCACTTCCTGGCTGGCGCTTCACAACACCTCTAGGTCTCTTGGCTTCTGATAAGCGAGTCTTCACCATGACAAACCCCTCCACATTCCCATGCTGCTGTTCCTCAGATATCCTCATGACATGCCATCAGGGTACAGAAACCCCTCCCCCAAGATCAATTTAAACCACTAGCTCGGGAACAATGACCAGATCAATACTATTCTTGTAAGGGATACTTTAATCAATTGCTCTATGACTGGAGAGTGAGACAGAGAGCATTTTGCTTATTATGTGCCAGGCATTGTGCTGAGCACTGAGAGTAGAAATACAAAGAAAAAGAAAGACTGCCCTTTTCCTCAAGGAGCTTACATTTTAATGAGTAAAGATGACATTTGCAAGGGAGCTAAAAAGCCAGAGGAGAGGAGGTATTGGGGAGTCATGGGCTGAACTGGGTTTGGACTGGATGCTTCCTTAAATGAAAGTTTTCAGATAAAGTCACCAATCAGAGGAGAAGAATGTAGAGGCAAAGAAGGCCATTGGGACAGAGGTCTAGAAGGAATCTGAGGAGACTGAGTTCATCATCCCTGTGACTTCCCTGACCTTCTGGTCACCATTCCCATATATGGATTGTCATTTCCCATTAAAACATAAGCTTTCTGAGGGCAGAGATTATCTTGCTTTTTCAGTTTGTATACCCAGTGCGAAGCATAGTGTCTAGTACATAGCAAGCAATTACTAAATACATCAATTTGTACAGTCACCAGGTTACTAAGGTGCTGCATTGTATGAAACTGGTGGGTGTGGGAAGGACTGATGGAAACTTCTAAGGTTGGTTTGAAAAACCTTTCTGAATCTAATTCATGAGTAATTCGATTTGACCAACTTCAATATGCAGAGCACAGCCTTGTACTGAAGGAAAATGAAAGGGAAACATACACATCTTCTTTGCCCTCAAGGAACTTGCAATTCAATGAAGGAAATGAACACTCATAAAAAATACATAATAGCATGTATGAAATAGGAATGAATGAATGTTAAAACATTTATTAAGAGCGTAGTCAGTGTCAACCACTGTGCCAAACACAAATACAAAAGTGAAACCATCCCTGCCCTTAAGGAGATTATGTTCTAATAGAATATAGAAATATTTCCTAAATATATACAAAGATGATTATTTGTAACTATACCATTTATGTTTCTATATAGCTAAATACTGGGGATAATATCAGCAATGTGGAGGGACATGGAACAAATTCAGGGTTTTATTTATATCATTGTTGTGAAGAATAGCCTATGTATTGGAAAGAATATTTGATTTGGAGTCAAAGGGCTTGGGTTCAAATTTTTGTGCTAGTTCAAATTTTTTCTTTCAAATTTTGTTGTGCTAGTCATTATTTAATTTTTATGAGCCTTAGTTTCCTCACCTAAAAATGAAAGGGATAGACTATATGATCTCCAAGATCCTACCTACCCCCTAGTCACTGGACAGATGTTGTCTCAGAGAAACCAAGACCTGGGAAAGACCTTAATTTAGAAAGGCCAAGGTTACCCACTGTTCCCTGGGTCATCACCAGTCATCTTGACTTTGTCTTACCACTCAACTTAGATGACTTTGGAGGAGGGCATGAGGCTGATGACTTTTCACAGTCCTGCCTCACTTAAATCCAGTTTAGTCACAAGTCGAGACATCACCCTTGTGATGTCAATGATTCTCTTTGAGAATGAAGGGTGAACAACAATAAGCTTTGAAAAGAAGTGGAGGTGTTGATGTAGTCTGGATTTCTGCTCAGAAATACAACACATAGAAAATTCATAACCATTATTGTTTATTCATGGGCATTTGGGATTGTAATCATTTTAATAAGTCTTTATAGACTCTCTACTACATTCTGAGTGCCATTTTCCTGGGCTCTTTAAACAAGAGATAGTGCTAACAAATTTCTGCTTGCTAACACCTTTGTTCTACTTCTGATGTTTGTCGTCCTCTTATAATCTTGGCTAAGTCATTTAACCTGCTAATATCACAGGTTTTAGTTGTGAACAAACCCCAAAACTGAAAAGGTTTTAGACAGAATTTTAATAGATCATTTGGCAGAGGAGAGTGAGTTGGAAGAGGGTGTGACTCCCCCTTGTCCAATCTCTGGGAGGTTTACATTATATAGCATTCAAACAAGGTCATGAGGATGAGAGGTAAGTCAGCCTGCACATATTTGGCAAAGCCAAAATATGAGGAGAAACCAAAACACAAGCTTGAGTGGATCCAAAACACATATTTTGAGTACACTGAGGACCTGGGTGGACCCGAAACATTCCCTGCAGCCATCTCCAGCATTCCTGGAGAGTCACTGAGGTGAGCATGACTTTCTGGGTTTAAACAATCTCCAGTCACATAAAGCTAGTTTCAAACAATATAACAATTAATAAGATTTTCTGAATAATATAACATTTTCCCACTCAAGTAGCTTTTTGAAATAATATGAAGTGGGGGAAAAAATACAGTTCTGCTTTGTTAAAAGGAGTGTCCTCATCAGGATCTTCCTAAACAAGTCAAGTCAACCAACATTTATTAAGCGCTTACTATGTGCCAGGCACTGTGCTATATGAAAGCAGAAATAAAAACAGCCCCTGCCCTCAAGAAGCTTACATTCTAATGGGAAAAGACAACACATATAAAGAAACCGGCTGAAATAGAAGAGAGAAAAGGAGGCAGTGGCTGATAAGGACACCCAGTGTAGGGATGTGGTAGCGAAAGTCACCCAGAGATGAGTGGGTAGTGCCATGTGGAGAGGAATGAAAATGTGGTTGACTTGGGATTCCTCTTTAAATTGGAGATTCAGGGAGGAACCAGCCAATCAGAAGGAGAGACCACTAATGCAGAAGATATTTCCAACATAAGAAGTAGCTCAGGAGAGAAGTGAACTTTGAGGATAAGGAGGTTTCTTTGACATGGTAGAGAAAGTTCTAGGCAGATGAGCAAAGCAACCTGGGGAGCAGTGGAGACATGGAATCAAGTGTCTGGACCAAAAACCAGAAAACAAATATAGCCTGAAAAACAACTAAAACAGAGAGGATTCTGGGAAGATGGCACAGTAGGTGAGAAAATTCTATGTTCTCCAGATTTCCTCCACAGATAAGACAAAATAGCACCTCAGGGAGAACTTAGTGAGCAGTAAAAATAAACAAGACTTGGGGCTGAACAGTGGTCCTCCTGGGACAACTGGAGCAGATTTGATGTTTGGTCCCTGTGAAGTGTAAACACCTCTAGGCTAGTTCAGCAGAAACAGCAAGCTGAAAGCTCTGGGGTTAGCTGGGTTGGGAGGTATCCTGGGCCCCAGCCACAGGAATTTTCACCTCTCAGACAATGTGGGGAGTTGGGTGTCTGAGCAGGGGAAGATTGAGGGAGCCTCTGCTGATAAGGATGCCAGACCCAGCTGTGCTGCGAGATGCAGCCCTGCAGCCCAAGAAGGAATCAGCACATGCCTGGTGAGTGCAGAAGCAGTGAGGCAGGGATGCTGCTGGCTGTGGGCACTTATAAGGGGGCACAGTTCTTGATTTTGGTTCCAGGTCAGGGGGGAGGACTGAAGGAAGATCTGAGGTGAGAGACACCATCTCCCATACCCCAGGACTAGAGGTGATTACAGTAACAAACTTCTATAATTTTTTTCTTTTAATGAGCAGGCAAAAGAGAAAGAACCCAACCATAGAAAATCACTATGGGAATAGAGAAAACTGGGGTTCATCTTCAGAGGAGGATATTAAAGCAAAAAAAAAGTCTGTCCTACCCAAAAGAGTAATGTCAAATAGTCACCTGCCCAAAAAGAATTCATAGAAGAACTTTAAAAAGACTTCAAAAATCAAATATGAGAAACTGAGGAAATTTTTTTTTAAAAAGAACAAGAAAAACAAGAAGATTATGAAAAGAAAGTCAATCAACTAGAAAAAGAGATCCAGAATTTTAAGAAAGAAAATGACTTCTTAAAAATTAGAATGGGGTAAGGGGAAGCCAGTGAAGCTATCAGAGACCAAAAAATAATAAAACAAAATATAAAGAATGAAAAAATAGAAGAGAATATGAAACATCTCATAAGAAAAACTGATCTGGTGAACAGATCAAGAAAAGAAAACAAGAATAATCAGACCACCTGAAAGCTACAATCAAAAAAAGAATCTTAATACAGTAATACAAGAAATGATTAAATAAAATTGTCCTGAAGTGTTAGAACAAGAGGGGAAAGTAGAAATAGAAAAAATTCACCAATCACCACCTGAAAGAGATCCAATAAGGAAAAGCTACAGGAGTATCACAGTTACATTCTGAAACCACCAGCTGAAGGAGAAAATATTACAAACCACATGAAAAAAAAAACAATTCAAATATGGTGCAGCCACAGTTAGAATCACACAAGACTTAGCAGTGGCTATGTTAAAAGGCCATAGGTCTTGGAACACCATATATCAAAGAGCAAAAGAACTGGGTTGTGGCTGAAAGTGTGATAGCCAGCAAAGTTAAGCATAATCCTGAAAGGAAAAAAATTAATATTCAATGAATTGCCAGACTTTCAGAATTTTGTTGCAAAAAACAAAAACAAAAACTTAATAGAAAATTTGACATACAAGATCCAATATAAGGTAAACATCAAAGACTAATTACAAGAGCCTCAATAAGGACAGAAATGTTTACTTTTATATAAGGAAATGTAAACCAGATGTCTGATTGTCATTAGTAAGTGGGTAGTTTGAAAGAAAGATTGGGGTAGAACTGAGTATGATGTGATACTAAAAAGCAAATCTTCTAGGAAAAGGTAAAAAGAGTAATTATTTTAGATGAATGAGGTGCACAAGAGGAAGAATTGACACAGAGGAAGTAGATGGGGAAGGAGGACTGGTAGTTCTGGAACCCTACTCTCAATAGGAATGAACTAAAAAGGAAACAACACATGCAAATCTAGAAGGGCATAAAAGTCTTTTAAATTCAGAAAGAAGTAAAAGGCAAAAGGGATAGTGAGAGGAGAAAGGGTAAGAGAGGGATCTTTGGTGAGTGGGTAGGTAAAGTAATAGGAGGGCAAGGTAGCTTGTAGAAGTGAAGTAGAGGAACTACGTGTCAGACATTGTTCCAAGTACTCTTCAAATACTACTTCATTTGATACTCACTTCAACTTTAGGAAGTAGAAGAAACTGCGCATTTTGCCATACATGTGGATCCCAGAACTTTTCCAATATGAGAATTTTTCAATGTGACCTGGGAATATAGCCTTCTTGTACTGTTTAAATAAAATTCTATCTTTAATTCCCTCAAAAAAAAAAAGTAAAGTAGAGGAGTCAGGAGGGATTGGAAATAAGAGATACTCACAAACATAAAATAAAGATCAGGAATAGAATGTATTAGGGAAAAAAGCAGGGAGGGGTAGTAATCATGATCTCAGACAAAGTTAAAGCTGAAATAGATTTAAGCAAAAGAGAAAAATAGGGAAACTACACTATATGTCAGCCATATTAATCAATATTGGTTTTTTTATTTTTTACTTTTTTTTTTTTTGCTTTTAGGCAATTGGGATAAGTGACTTGCCCAGGGACACACAGCTAGTAAGCTTCAAGTGTTTGGTCTGAGGCCAGATTTGAACTCAGGTCCTCCTGACTTCAGGGCCTGTGCTCTATCCACTGCACCACCTAGCTGCCCCTAATCAATATTGTTTTAGATCATTTAAAATAACTAGACAGTATAAGGTTGGAATATTGCTGTGGTATAGGAAACAATGAGTTGGTAGACTTAGAAAAATATGGAAAGACTTGGAACTATGAAAGAAGATGAAACAGAGAACAAACAAGTATAGCACAATCTTACATAGATGCATATGAATGTACATGTCTATATATGAGTATGAGTGTAGATATTTAAGTATATGCATGTGCATATAAGTGCATATATGTATGTGTATATATGTTTGTGTGTGTGTGTGCATTTTCACATTTAATTGTAGCCTTGTGGATGGAGGAAAGAAGGGGAAAAAAAGAAAAATTAAAGAGTGACCAGCAGAGAACAAAAGAAAACTTACAAGGAAGCAAAGAAAAGATGGACAGCTCTGAACGTCATGTATAGTACAAAGTTATGCAGGCTTTCTGGAAATGGAAATTTATTGTTGTATATTTTGAATCCTCTCTTACATTCTGCTATGCTCATGTAAATGCTTTTTTTCTTTTCTTATTTTGTATTTAAGTGTGTAATATGTTTCTTTTTCTTTTCTTATTGTGTATTTAAATTTTAGTATGTAAGCTCAAAAAAAATTTAAGAAAAAAAGAAAAAACAAGACAAAGACCTTACCCTCACATAGCTTACAGCTGAGTTAGGAAAGGAAAGCATGAATGGGAAACAGTAGAGAACAAAATAAAACAATATTTAGTTGTTTAATTTTAAAAAATTGCCTAAAAATGTTGTAGGAGTTCAAAGCCAGGAAGTTTTCTATAAGCTAAGCATATGAAAGGAGATTTCACAGTGAAAGTGAGACTTGAGCTGAGCCCTAGAGAACAGATAGAAAGAGGAGAGGAGATCATTTTAGATAGAGAAAGTAGCAACAGTGAGAAAGTGAGGATAAGCCTAGAAGGATGCTAAATAATGCATTATTGATACATTTGATCATCATTAGAATATAAGCTCCTTGAGGGCAGGAATGACTTTTATTTTTTATGTGTATTCCCAGGGTTTTAGCACACTGCCTAGAAATTAGCAGGCGCTTAATAAATGCTTGTTGATTGCTTTCTTGCTTACTTATTTTACTAAAGTCCTACTTATATCTGCCTTCGTGGTATGGGAGTCACCCTGAGGTCACCTGAGTTCTGAAAAGCTATTCCAACAGAATGCAAACTTTGGTAGTCAGGAGCAAATGGCAAAGTCTTCATGTATGAACCTGGCAATGGACTTTGTGTGCGTGCCATTTGAGGACCAACCTGGGTAAATACACAAGGATTCAGCACCAGGGAGCTGTTCACTAAGCAATAATTTTAGTCAAAATTACCCATGAAACCTTCTGTGGACGTTTCTAGAGGTTGTCATCTGTGTTATTGGGAGAAATATGCACAGTAGTGGACTCAGAAAACTGGAGTTCAAATCTTGCCTAAGACACTTGCTGGTTATGTCACCCTAGGCAAGTCACTTAACCTCTCTCAGCCTCTGTTTCCTCACTTGTAAAATGGTGATAATAATAATACCACAAAGAGATGTTATAAGGATCAAACAAGCTAATATATGTAAATTGTTAGAAACAAACAAATGCTCATTAGTCAGGAAATAGCTAAACAAATTGTGGTACCTGAATGCGTGACTGTTTTGTTTTGTTTTTCTTAGCCACATCATGTATTATTCCCCTTTCCTCAGTCTAGGAACCAATCAAACTGGCCTGTCCTCATTTGTAATACTTGCTCTCCCATCATCTCCAAGTCTTTGTACTGATTGCTCCTCATGCCTGGAATGCACTCCCTCTTTGCCTCTGCCTCATGGAATTTCTTTCTCTCTTCAAGACCCAGCTCAAAAACTCCAATTTCTACAAGAAGCCTTCTCTGATTCCCTCCAACAGCTAGTGCCATACCTCCCTATCTACCTTGTATTTATTTCACATTTTTAGTTTTGCATTTATGTATGTATGTACATATTGTTTCACTCGGTAGAATGTAAGGTTCTTGAAACTCAAGATCGCTTCACTCTTTGTATTTGTAACCCCAGCTCCCATTATAGTGCCTGACATCAAATAGGCGATTAACAAGTGATAGCTAATTGATTGATTAATCAATAGATTATTACTACATTATAAAAACCTAGAATATAAAGAATTCAGGGCTATATGGGAAGATGCATATAAAGCATAAGTAAGCAAAACAACAAGAACAAAAACAATATGCACAATAACTACAACAATGTAAAAAGAAAGAATAGCCACCCCCACAAAAAATAAAACTGAATGCTTTATAATTATAATAACCAATCTTGGTCCTAAAGAAGAGCTACTTACTAGCTATGTGACCCTGGGTAAGTTACTTAACCCCAATTGCCTAACCAAAAAAAAAAGAAGAGCTAAAAAATGTACCTTTACTCCAATTTTGCAGGGGATTGGGAAACTATGTATATGGAATATTGTTTATACAGTATTCTCAATCACAGTAGATATCTTGATCAGTTTTGCTAAACTGATTTTTTTAAAAATTGCTACAAGGGGTAGCATGTTGGGCCAGGGGAAGGATATATTGAGACTTAAAAGATATAGGAACAACATATATCTGCATAGATGCATATGGTTTTATATATATATGTGTATGTGTACACATACACACAGACACACACACAAAATCCAAAACCATTGTTATTAACAAGTCCTCTTCTAATCCTTTTTCATTTTTCATCTCTAAACTAAATGTTTTCCTATTCTACTAAAGTTATGGAGTCTCAAGTTAAAACAGGTATAGTAATATAGAATGTTTTATAATTTTCAGAAGCTTTCACTTACAGCAACCTCATGAGCAAGATACTGAGGAGCATCATGGTGTAACGGAAAGGGGGCTGAAACTAGAGTCAGATGACTTGGGTTTGAATCGTAGCTCTACCACTTACACCTTCATATGACCTTGGATAAGTCATTTAATCTATCCAAGACTCAAGTTTCTGTATCTGAAAAATGTACCACAAAGATTTCACTACAGGACTATTCTTCCTCTGAGGTCTCTTCTTCCTCTAAATATATGATCCTAAGATCCTAGTTTGGTGATAGTTGGTTAATATGATTTTAGGTTTCTGTTTTAAGGACTGCATTTTCCTTAAAAAAAAAGCAACAGTTTTAAGTGCCTGGTTTCACTTGCCTTGAGATATAATAAATTATGTGAACAAGTCCCTAAGTACATTAGAGATTTCTAGTTGGCTTGTTTATCAGTACAGAGAAAGACCAAGTCAGGGGAAAGGAGTGTGATTCCTCATGCTATGGAGAAAGAGGCCAAGACTATTGAGAAGCCATATTTTCCAGGCAGTACAGCCAGGTGGCACAGTGGCTAGAGCACCAGGCCTGAAGTGAGGAAGATGAGTCTTCCTGAATTCAAATCTGGCCTCAGACACTTACTAGCTGTGTGACCCTGGACAAGTCACTTAACCTTGTTTGCCTCAGGCTCTTCATTTGTAAAATGAGCTGGAGAAGGAAATAGCAAATCATTCCAGTATCTTTGCCAAGAAAACTACAAATGGGATCTCAAAGAGTTGGACACAACTTGAAATGACTAAACAACAACAGTAATTTTCTAGGCACTCTCATAATCATAAGGTACATTCCTGACTTTCATCATGCTACAGAGAACACCTTCAGGATGTTTAAATGGTAACCCTTTTACCTTGCCATTCCTCATTCCACGTAGGAGAGGCTGTGTGCTTTGTTGGATCAGCTTCTATAACCCATCTCTCTTTGTCTGGCTCTATGTTTTTACATAACTTTCCCTAGACCTAGTTGTATGTAGGCTAGACTTAATTGCATATAATTGTCTTCTAGGGAGAAACTATTATCTGTGGAAGCTGAGAAGATAGGAGTTCCACACTTAGAGAACATGCCCTTTCAACTCTTAATCCTTTTCCCCTATGTATAAGATGGTTTCTGATTAGTAGGAAGAGATATAGTCCCACATTTCTCTGAATGGTTTTTTCCAGTGGCTGCCAACAGTGGGACATTTCCAGTATAGCACTGTTAGCCATTTCTTCCCAGAAGGTTTGACTCCCAGGAACCAAGAACTATTGAACTCAAGGTGTCAAAGAAAATATTAGAAGAGAAGACAATGGCTATCATGACTGTGGTGCCCTGTGAGTTGTGTCCCTTTCGTAAGGATGGTATAAGCCACAGGTGGGGAACCTGTGGCCCAGAGGCCACATGTGGCCCTCTAGGTCCTCAAGTGTGGCCCTTTGACTGAATCACAGAACAAATCTGTTCTATGAAGTTTGGATTCAGTCAAAGAAATGCACTTGAGGACCTAGAGAGCCACATGTGGCCTCCAGGCTACAGGTTCCCCACCCCTGGAAACAGTAACTTATCACCTATACCTGTGTGACACCAGATACACCAGAGGGAATTTTGTTTCCATACATCTATAGCAGAATAACCAACATAGAATTAAGAGCCAGTGCACTGGGACATGTAGATCAATCGATGTCCCCCCAAACCTGCTACCAATTGTGATGTTTAAAAAGTTTGAAAGACATAGTTTCTAGGTAATTAACAATTATTTTATTAATTATAGCTAGCAGATAATTAATAAAAGGATTGTTTGGTCATCTCTCCTAAATACAAGACTCCCTTATGAAATCCATTCGACTTATATGCCCTTGGAAAAGTGGGTGTTCCTGAGGGTGGAAATGAAATCTGATTGGTTAACAAGTAATGAGAGAATGAATGTTATAATGAGAGATGGGCTTATTCTAATGAGAGCCTGAGGGATGTGACTCTGATCACTCAGTCTTGATCAAAATGGTTCATCTATACCCATATTACCCCACCTAGGGGTAACAAAAGGGGGAATCTACTACCCCTCAGACTTGTTTGGCTAAAATACAATGGACAGAAATTCACTATTTCACCTAAAGTAGAATTTCTTTACCTTTTGATCAGATCTAAGTTTTCCTGGTTGGAAAGGCTGTCTGAATAGTCTGGAGAGGTTGCTTTTTGAATGAGAAAATAGAAGAGAAGAAATCCCAAATCTTTCCAATAGCAAATAGTCATTAATATAAGAGCAAAATAATCATTTCTCTCACAGCTACCTGAGCCACTCCCTTAAAACAGTGTTTGGTTTGGTTCGCTACCACCACAGTCATAGAAGGAGCAATGGAAGTGGAAGACAGAAGACTGAGAAAAGATTGGACTCCAAACTGGGAGTGGTAGTAGAGATACTTGTTTTGAGGTTGAAATAAAAGTGATGGTGCTATGCTCTATTATATTATATATGTTATCATTATCTTATCTTATTATATTCAAATTTCCTGAGTGCTTCTTGGTATTATCATACCTTTCCTAATCCTATTAAACTATTTTGCCTTTGGTCATTATTTGAGGTCCAAGTGATAGCTAAACAGCTAGATCTAAGAGAAGATCGTTTCCATCGGGAAAGCTGTGTCATTGTAGATTATCGTGCATCCTAACCCCATGTAGTCTCAGGGAATCCTTGAGGGGAGGGATGGGGGTAGGAGGGAGATTTCCCAGAAAATCTTGCAAAAAATTGTTATAGTCCTATTGGGGAAATTGAGCAAAGTACACTGAATTCTGAGAGAGAAAAGTCTGTGTCAATGCAAATAAGAAAGGGAATACAACAAGAATGGGATAGTCCATAAAAGAAGAGGAAATGCCTGAAACAAGAGGCAGAACCAAAGAACAGAAGCAGTACAGTTCTAAGGGAGAAATGCAACTTTGGCATGAAAGCTATGACATAGAATCTGAGAGATGGCTGAGATCTTGGAGATCACCTTGTCCAACTCCCTCACTCTCCAGATGAGGAATCTGAGATGCAGAGAAACTAGGCGTATCACCCAACATCACACAGTTCATTAGAATCAAGCCTGAGGCTAAAACTTGTATTTCCTAACTCACAATTCAGTCATCTTTCCATCATATCACATTTCCTCTTCTAGTAATTGCTTTTTTTAAACAAATATTTATTTTAAATTAAAATAATAAAATTGCTTTTAAAAATACATTTTAAATAAATAAATAAATGTTTTCTGTTTGTTTCTCTTCATATATTAGTCATTTCTGGAAATACCTTTCCCTCCTTCCCCCTCTAAATTTCACTATCCCCTATAACAAAGAAAAACAATCAAGCAAAAGGATATAATAAAAATGATCCACATCTAAAGGTTCATATAACATTCTGGGCCAGTAGTTCCCTGCCTCTGCTGAGAGGGGAGAAATATGTTTCCTTATCTAATCTTTAGGAGTTACTTTGTCATGTTTTTGAATTGTATCCTGCTCTTCAAGTACCTGGAAAGTGGTTTTGCTGGGAAGACAATTTGGCAATTAGGATTTTGTGAGAGGTTTATTGTTTTCTATAACCAAAGATGAAAATTCATTTTTAAAAATTAAATTGTTTTTAAGTGAAAATCACCCTATAAAGACTTTTCTGGTTGTATGTTCTCTAAACATGTCAATTTTACAAGAACATGCCCTCTTTATCCTGATAGCTATATTATAGGCTGCATGCACCCAAGAAGCCTTTTCAAATCCTCTTAAGCAGCCTGGCTAAATTACCTATAAAGTCTTAGCCTGGCCACCACCCAGCTGGGAATGGCCCTTACTGTTAGAATACATGGAGGCACAGAGAAAAATCATAACACAAGTAGATGTGTCATGCAGGGTAAATGAAAGGTTTCCCATTAAGTGGGAATTGAAGGACTGAACTAAGGGAGAACATCTCTGGGACAAGTACCAGAACAATAGGAAAAGGAAAAGAAAAATGTTGTTTCACCAAGTCCTCATGATGAGGGTGGGGCCCAAGCCAAGATCTTCACCCTTTGCCTCAAAGGGAATCTGACTCACAGGCCCCAGACCCTCATCTCCCTTTGAAAGCCTTAGGCTCCCTTTTGTCTATAGGCCCCAGAAAGGCCTTCCTTTATCTCCTTTTGAAAGTCCTAGCCCCACCTTGATTTTGTGCAGATGCCTTTCAAACTTCTGCCTTCCTGTTCCCTCCATTATCTATTCCCATTGCCTATTCAATCTCTCTGACCTCCCCAATTAGAATTCTTACCTAGACCCTTTCCCCACCTCCTTCTCTGGCCACCCAAAGTCACTTTAGTATTTAAGATCCACCTTGGCCCTCATTCAGAGGCTGAGAATCTCAGGCCCACAAGGCTGAGAACCTCTCATGCCCGCTCATCTTTATGGGCGTCACCTAGCTGAGAATCTCATGCTCAAAAGGCTGAGAACTTCTCATGCCCACTCGTCTTTACGGGCGTCACCTGGTCAATGTGATTTATCACTAATAAACTTTTCCTCTGGCTGAAGAAGATTTGAGTTGAATTCATTCAGCAGGGCCTGGTACCGTGATCTTGGGGTCCCAGCACCCTAAAACCCCTAGACCTCTTCACTCAGACCCAGTCATTCTGGGCCCACAACTAAAGGCTCCCTGGGAACGTCTTAAACAGGACCACCCTTTGCATGTGTACCTGCTAATGTAAATGTTTGTGATGTGACTGAGAGTAGTTCATTTTAAAAAAATATTTATTTTCAGTTCCAAATTATCTTCCTCTCCCCATCCTCTGCCCCATCCACTGAGAAATGAAATATGATACCCATTAAATATATGAAGTTATGTAAAACACATTTCTGCCTCAGTAATTTTCCAAGGAGAAAAAAGCAAGAAAAATAAAATAAAAAATGTGCTTCAATCGGCAATCTATCAGGCCTCTCAATCTGTTGGTGGATAGCATTTTTCATCATGAGTGAGTCCTTTGGAGTTGTGATGGATCGTTGTATTGATCAGAGTTACTAAATCTTTCACGGTTCATTATCTTTACATTATTGCTGTTATTGTGTAGATTATTCTCCTGGTTTTGATCACTTTGCTTTGCATCGGATCATGTAAGTCTTCTGAGGTATTTTTGAAACTATCCCTTTCATCATTTCTTACAGCACAATAGTATTCCATCACACTCATATACCATAGCTTGTTCAGCCAATCCCCAAGTGATGGGCAATCAATCCCTCAGTTTCCAGTTTTTTGCCACTACAAAAAGAGCTGCCATAAATATTTTTGTATATATGGATCCTTTTGATTTTTCTTTAATCTTCTTGGGGTACTGACTTAATAGCCATAATGCAGGGTGAAAGGGTATACATAGTTTTATAGCCCTTGGGCGTAATTCCAAATTGATCCCCAGAATGGTTGAACCAATTCGCAATTTGAGCAAAAGTGCATTAGTGTCCTTATTTTCAACATCTTCTAGGAGTAGTTCAAATTTCCCCAAGTTGTTGCTAATTTGTTGCATTCTTCTATGCTCTTCCATACTCTCTGTATTTAAGCCATGCCCTTTCCATGGTTTCCCATTGTCCCAGAAATGAAGTTCACTCTTTGTTTTCAAACCAGTACAAACCAAGAAAAGGAATATATCTCATGCAGAAACTGACCATTTTCCCTTCCCCACCTCAGCCTTTCATAGTTGGAGAATCATAGTCAAATGTCCTTTTTTTTTTTATAGCTTTGCTGAAGTGTCCTTGAGTTTGTGAAGCAATATATGAAAGTCCTTTATTTTTTTAATTAATTAATTTATTTTTAGTTTTCAATATTCACTTCCATAAGATTTTGAGTTTTAAATTTCCTCCTCTTCCCACTTCTTCTTTGGGCTCCCCGCCCCCCCCAAGATGGCATACAATCTGATGTAGGTTCTACATATGCATTCATGTTAAGTATATTTTCCTATTACTCATGACATAAAAAATAATTAGAACTAATGGGAGGAACCACAAGAATGAAGTAATAAAACAAAACAACAAAGGAAAAGGAGAGCAAAGTATGTTTCCATCTGCATTCAGACTCCATAGCTCTTTCTCTGGGTGTGGATAGCAATTTCCATCATGAATCTTTTGGAGTTGTCTTAGATTCTTGTGTCGCTGTGAAGAGCCAAGTCTATCAAAGTCAGTCAGCCCATAATGTGGTAGTTACTCTGTACAATGTTCTCCTGGTTCTGCTCATTTCACTCAGCATTAGTTCATGTAAGTCTTTCCAAGTTTTTTTTTTTCTGAAGTCTGCCTGGTCATCATTTCTTACAGCACAATAGTATTCCATTACATTCATATACCGCAACTAGTTCAGCCATTCCCCAACTGATGGGCATCCCCTCAATTTCCAATTCTTTGCCACCACAAAAGGAGCTGCTATAAATACTTTTGTACATGTGGGTCCTTTTTCTGTTTTTATGATCTCTTTGGGATACAGCCCTAGAAGTGGTTTTGCTGGGTCAAAGGGTATGCATAATTTTATAGCCCTTTGGGCATAGTTCCAAATTGCTCTCCAAAATGGTTGGATCATTTCACAACTCACCAACAATGCATTAGTGTTCCAATTTTCCCACATCTTCTCCAACATTTATCATTATCCTGTTTTGTCATGTTAACCAATCTGATAAGTATGATAAGGTACATCAGAGTTGTTTTGATTTGCATTTCTCTAATCAATAGTGATTTAAAGCATTTTTTTTTCATATGACTATAGATAGCTTTAGTTTCTTCTTCTGAGAACTGCTTGTTCATATCCTTTGACCATTTATCAATTGGGGAATGACTTGTATTCTTATAAATTTGGCTCAGTTCTCTATATAGTTTAGAAATGAGGCCTTTATCAGAGACACTGATTGTAAAAATTCTTTCCCAGTTTTCTGCTTTCCTCCTAATCGTGGGTACATTGGCTTTATTTGTGTAAAAACTTTTCAATTTAATGAAATCAAAATTGTCCATTTTGCATTTTATAATATTCTCTATCTTTTGTTTGGTCATAAACTCTTCCCTTCTCCATAGATCTGAAAGGTAAATGATTACTTGCTCTTCTAATTTGCTTATAGTATCAGCCTTTATGTCTAAATCATGTACCCATTTTGACTTTATCTTAGTATAGGGTGCAAGATGTTGGTTTATGCCCAATTACTGCCATACATTTTTCTAGTTTTCCCAGCAGTTTTTACTAAATAGTTATTTCTCATCACAGAAGCTGGAGTCTTTGGATTTATCAAATAGTAGATTAGTATAGTCATTGACTACACTGTGTCTTGCATACCTAACCTATTCCACTGATCCACCACTCTATTTCTTAGCCAGTACCAAGTAGTTTTGATGATTGCTGCTTTATAATACAATTTAAGATCAGGTACAGCTAGGCCACCTTCCCTTGCATTTCTTTTCATTAGTTCCTTTGATATTCTGGACTTTTTGTTCTTCCAGATGAATTTTGTTAATCTTTTTTCTAGCTCTATAAAATAATTTTTTGGTAGTTTGATTGATATGGCACTGAATAAATGAATTAATTTAGGTGGAATTGTCATTTTTATTGTTAGCTCAGCTTACCCATGAGCAACTGATATTTTCCCAATTATTTATTTATGACTTTATTTATGTGAAAAGTGTTTTGTAATTGTGTTCATATAGTTCCTGGTTTTGTTTTGGCAGATAGACTCTCAAATATTTTATAGTGTCTACAGCAATTATAAATGAAATTTATCTTTTTATCTCTTGCTGTTGGGCTTTGCTAGTAATATATAGAAATGCCAATGATTTGTGTGGGTTTATTTCATATCCTGTAACTTTGCTAAATTTGTTTATTATTTCAAATAATTTTTTCTTGATCTCTAGGATTCTGTAAATATGCCATCATATCATCTGCAAAGAGTGATAATTTGTTTCTTCTTTGCCCGTTCTAATTTCTTCAATTTCTTTTCCCCCCCGATTGCTACAGCTAACATTTCTAGCACAATATTTAATAACAGTAGTGATAATGGACCCCCGATCTTATTGGAAATGCTTCTAATTTATCCCCATTGCATAAATTGCTTGCTGGTGGTTTTTTGATAGATGCTATCTATCATTTTTATCATTTTTGGGAAGACTCCACTTATTCCTATGCTGTCTAGTGTTTTTAATAGGAATGGATATTGTATTTTGTCACATGCTTTTTCTGCATCTATTGAGATAATCACATGATTTCTGTTAGTTTTGTTGTTGATATAGTCAACTACTCTGATAGTTTTCCTAATATTGAACCAGCCCTGCATTCCGGGTATAAATCCTACCTTGTCGTAGTATATTATTCTTGAGATAAGTTGGAATCTCATTGCAAATATTTTGTTTAAAATTTTTGCATCTATATTCATTAGGAAGATTTGGTCTATAATTTTCTTTCTCTGTTTTGGCTCTTCCTGGTTTTAGGTATCAGCAACATATCTGTACCATAAAAAGAATTTGGTAGGACTCCTTCTTCACTTATTTTCCCAAATAGTTTATATAGTATTGGAATTAGGTGTTCTTTAAATGTTTGATAGAATTCACTTGTAAATCCATCTGGCCCTGGAGATTTTTTCTTAGGGAGTTCATTAATGGCTTGTTCAATTTCTTTTTCTGAAATGGGATTGTTTAAGAATTTTATTTCTTCTTCCATTAATCTGGGCATTTAATATTTTTGTAAATATTCATCTATTTCACTAAGATTGTCAAATTTATTGTCATATAATTAGGCAAAATAACTCCTAATTACTGTTTTGATTTCCTCTTCATTGGTGGTAAATTCACCCTTCTCATTTTTGATGCTGGTAATTTGGTTTTCTTCTTTCTTTTTTTAATCAAATTATCCAAAGGTTTATCTATTTTATTGTTTTTTATGTAAAACCAGCTTTTAGTTTTATTTATTAGTTCAATAGTTGTCTTAAATTCAATTTTATTAATCTCTCCTTTGGTTTTTGGAATTTCTAATTTGGTATTTAATTGAGGATCTTCAATTTGTTCTTTTTTTATCTTTTTCAGTTGCATGCCCAATACATTGATCTCTTCTTTCTCTGTTTTATTTATGTAAGCATTTAGAGATATAAAACTTCCCTTAAGGACCACTTTCACCGCATCCCATAGGTTTTGGTATGTTGTCTCATTATTGTCATTCTTTGAATGAAGTTATTGATTGCTGCTATGATTTGTTGTTTGATCCACTCATTTTTTAGGATTAGATTATTTAGTTGCCAATTAATTTTTAGTCTATCTTTCCATGGTCCTTTATTACATATAATTTTTATTGCATCATGATCTGAAAGGATGCATTTAATATTTCTGCTGTCCTTTGAAGAGGCAGACTGATGTGGGGGATAGAGTACTAGTCTTGGAGTCTGGAAGACATGGGTTCAAATCCTGTCTCTGATACATACAATGTGACCCTGAGCAAATCACTGAACCTCTCAATTCCCTCAGGAAACTCCCTAACTTCCTTTGGGTCCCAACTAAAATCCTTTCTTTTACTGGAGGACTTTCCCAACCTTTCTTCATTCTTGTGTCTTTCCCCTATTAATTATTTCCTGTTTATTCTTTATATCACTTGCTATTTGTTTGCATGTTGTCTCCTTTATTAGATTGTAAGCTTCTTTAGGGCAGTTACTGTCTTTTGCCTATTTTTGTATCCTCAGAGTTTAGCACAGTGCCTGGTACAGAGGCCACACTTAATAAATGTTTATTGATTGATTGATTGATTAATGCTACAAGAATAGTTGTTGATCTCCATTGGTAGAGGGAGTTTCTTTACTAAAACAGTGCCAAACCCCAGTGAAATCACAGGTCCAGATGTGAGGAACCTGAGGAAGCAACCATCAAAATTTGTCACATATTTTTTGCAGGGGCAGGGAGGGGTCTGGAGTCTTCTGTGTTCCCCAAAAGGCACGTTTGAGAGTTGTGGGCTAACACAATGTGAATACACACATGCTTGGCTTGTGCAGGTCCCTTCTCAAACCTCTGAATTACATGAGGCCCATCTGGTGGTCTGATGTGGTTTATTGCTTTGTTTTCCAAATTTGCTCTCAGCCCTAAGTACAAATCATAGACAGGTGCAGAGGACTTTTTGGTGATCTCTTAAATTGTTTCCCAGAAGGGAGGTGACTCATCACGGGAACCTCTTCCCACTCCCCCACCCCATCTCCCTTCCTGTTCCACCCAGCTGCCTTGAGCCTTGACACATACCACACTAATCTCGAGTTGGTGCCAATAGCACCAATTGAGAGTGGCCTGACTCTTTCCCTGAAGGCGGAAGAAATAACTCTAGGCATCCCTGGGACAGGGAAGAATAGGGAATTTTTCTTCAGAAGCACTACCCATTTCCTAACATCTAGAAAGAGAAAAGCCATCTTCCACCATACTTGAGCACCTCCTCCCAGGATTCTTTGAGGTTTGGGCCTTGGTCAGTTCTGGGCTTGTAGGGAAAAAAAAATGTCCTCTTCCAGTGGGCTCCTTATTACCTTTAGGAACAAATATGACCTCCTTAGTTTGATATTCATAAACTGGGTGGCCTTATTTTTCCAATCCTATTACTCATTCTTCCCCTTTATAATACCATCTGACTGGTTTCCTCATATGTGGGTAGCACTCCATTCCTGGTCTCCACACCTGTCCTTTATGACTGTGATGCATTCCCTTGTCCCACTTCTACTTCTTAGAATCCACTGGGAATTCTTCAACTCAACTCTTAATCTAACTTCTCCATGAAGCCTTTGCTAACCTCTCCCCCTGCTCTCCTCACCAAGCTTCTCATACTTGCCCTCCAAAAATTTTCTTGTATCCATTTTGTATACACCTCTGTAGGTACAATGCCCTTTCTAGAAGTCAGCTTTATCTCCCAGTTTTGGTCAGCTGATGGAGAAGGCTTTACATGTGTATATGTTGAACCCCCAATAGGATGTGAGCTTCTCATGGGCAAGGATTATTCCTTTTTGCTTTTGTATCTCCAATGTCTGGCAGAGTGCCTGGCACAAAATAGAACCTTTGTAAGTGACTGTTGCTTGCTTGATTTTCCTCTGTCTTCCTATCCTGGATTGCTTTGCAGTATGAGACCAAATAAGAGTTCACTCATTAAGCCCTCTCTTAGGAGCATCTTTAGATTATAAAATCCCTAAGGCTATCTCACCCAACTGTTTCTTTAGCCAACCTGGACCCGTAACATGACTTTTTGCCTTTGCAATGGCAATCTTCTATGTCTGGAAGGCACTGTCACAGAAGCCCAATCTTCCTTGAAGGTTCAACTCAGATCCCCTCAACTGCTAGTGCCCTGCTTCCCAAACTACTTGTGTTTGTATACATTTGTATTTATTTGCATTTGTATTGTATTTGTATAATTTGTATATATTTGTGTTTATTAACTTTATACTTAAGCTGTATATATTTTTACTTTTTATTTTCAATAAATAAAAAAATCTATTTCCTCTACTTCTCCCACGGTCAGGGGGTTGGGGGGAGGAAGACAAACTCAGTAACAAATATGTATAGTTACACAAAACAAATTCCCTTATATTGGCCATGTCTAAAAAAATATGTCTTATTCTTCAGCTTGAGTCCATTTTCTCTCTGTCAAGAGGCAGATAACATTTTTCACCAGCAGTTCTCTAAAATAATGACTGGTCAGGGGCAGCTAGGTGGTGCAGTGGATAAAGCATTGGCCCTGAAGTCGGGAGGACCTGAGTTCAAATCTGGCCTTAGACCAAATACTTGACATTATCTGTGTGACCCTGAGCAAGTCACTTAACCCCAATTGCATAAAAACAAATAAAATAATAATAATTGGTCATTGTATTGATCAGTTATTTAGTCTATCAAAGTAGATTATTTTTGTTGTTGTTTTATTGTTCAGTCCTTTCAATTCTGTCGGACTCCCCATGAACACATTTGGGGTTTTCTTGGCAAAGATACAGCACAGGTTTACCATTTCCTTCTCCAGCTCCAGCTCATGTTTTCCCAGTCACCAATGGAGTGAAACAAGACTGTGTGCATGCTCCCATGTTTTTAGCATCCATGCTGTCAAATGCTTTCAATGAGGATGAACGTAGCGTCAAGGTCAGCTACCATGTTGATAGTAAATTCTTCAACTTGAAAAGGCTACAAGCTAAGACCAAAGAGGAAGGAGTGTTGGTGTATGATTTTCTGTTTGCAGATGATTGTGCACTCAGTGCAGCCTCTGAAGCTGAGAAGCAGCAAAGTATGAATTGATTCTCTCTGCTTGTGCTAATTTTGGCCCAACAATTAACACCAAGAAAGCACAGGTGCTCCATCAGCCACCACCACACCAACCATATGTGGAACCATCGGTTACAGCCAATGGAGAAGTTATAAATGCTGTGGATCAGTTCACTTACCTTGGTACTATACTTTCCAGGGATGTACACATGGACAATGAGGTTGACGCACATGTTGCCAGCGCTAGCTCAGTATCTGGGAGGCTCCAAAGGAAAGTATGAGTGAGAAGAGGCAGTAGACTGACTACCAAACTGAAGGTCTACAGAGCTGTTGTGCTGACCTCATTGTTGTATGCCTGTGAAACCTGGACAATATGCCAGCATCATGCCAGGAAACTGAATGGCTCCCATTTGAATTGTCTTAGGAAGATTCTGAAGATTACCTGGCAGGATAAGATACCAGACACTGAGGTCCTTTCTCGAATTAAACTGCCAAGCATTCAAACTCTGCTTCAGAGAGCACAACTCTAATGAGCTGGCCACATTGTTTGAATGTAAAATGTACACTTGCCAAAAAGACTATTTTATGGAGAACTCACACAGGGCAAGCGTTCACATGACGGTCAGAAGGATACAAGGACATTCTCAAGGTCTCTTTTAAGAACTTTGGAATTGATTGTGTGACATGGGAGACACTGGAACAAGACCGCCCAGCTTAGCATGTCCATATCAGAAAAGATGCTGTGCTTTACGAGCAAAGCAGAATTGAAACAGCTCAAGAGAAACACAAGATACATAAATGTAGAGCATTGACCCCAAAGGTTCACATGGACTGTTTGTGCCCAACCTGTGGTAGAGCATTCCGAGCTCGTATTGGTCTGATCAGCCACAGTTGGGCACACTGAAACTTGACTCTAGCCTAGTGATGTCATTTTGGTCCTCGTCGAAAATGAAGGACAACAATCAACCAACCAACATATGAGGAAACTGAGGCAGACAGGGTAAAGTAACTTGTCCAGGGTCACACAGCTAACAAGGGTCTGAGGCCAGATTTGAAGTCAGATTTTACTGACTCTACATCCAAGGCTCTATTAACTGCACATTCTAGCTACTGACTGATGTGATTTTTACAAAATTATTACTATTGTATAAACTCTTCTGGTTCTGCTCCCTTCACTCTACATCAGTTCATGTTGTTCTATATGTGAGTGACCCTGGTAAGTCACTTAACCTCTGTTTGCCTCAGTTTTCTCAACTGTAAAATGGAGATAATAAAAGCATCTACCTCCCAGGGTTGTTGTGAGGGTCAAGTGAGATAATATTTGTAAAATGCTTAGCACAGTGCCTGGCACATAGTAAGCATCATATAAATGCTAGTTATTATTATTATTATATGTGCTTGTCATTCCCATTAGTATTTAAGCTTCTTGCAAGTAGAGATTATTTCATTCTTTATAATTGTATCCCTAGCACCTAGCTTGGTGCCTAGCACATAGTAGGTTGCTTCACAAATGTTTATTAATTGTTTGATTTAGAAAACACGCAGGCAACATAATGCATATACTAATGGGATCAGGTAAATGGTTTAGGCTGATAAGCATGAGGACTGTATTTTGAGTAGCTGCTTTAGTAGGTCAGGGCTCCTTCTGCCTCTTGATCATGTCAAAGCCCTTTAACATAGTTTATCCATAGTATAACTAGTGCCAGAGGCTCTCACTTCACAGAGGACCCAGTTTTACCTTGGGGTATTTCTCTTTTCTCTGTACTCCTACCTGGAAAATTTGGGGAAGTCACTTTAGTACACAAGCTAGTAGGCAGATAACCAGCTGCTCTTGTAAACGTGCAGTTCACTGAATTAAAGAAGGAAACTTTTATGGAATGATCAAAGAAAACATAATAGAACCCCAAACTGAAGCCTTGGAAAACAGACACACCCTCCAAGAAGCAACCCTTAGTTGCTTAGTCACTTATAGTCCCAAATAAGCAGATTCCCCTCCCTCTTCTCCAAGCAGGGGTCCCAGGCCTGGCTCCTCTTGAATGCCTGAATCTGCTCCAAGAGGAGAGTGCCAAACGTTGCTTTCAGGCAAAGCCAAAAACCTGCTATGGAGTCTATCTCTTTCATTGCGCAGTCTTCTCCACGCAGAGCGGAAGACATCCAGGTCTTCCTTTCTGTGTTTTAGAGCTTTAGGGATGCAGTGAAATATATAGGGGAGCAGGGAGAGAGAAGGAGGGGATAGAGAGGTAGAAACAGAGAGAGAGAGAAAGAGAGAGAGAGAGAGAAGGAGGAGAGAAGAAAGGAGAACCCCTAGTTTCTAGAACAGCACCTTCAATATAGTAGGTACTTGATAGATTTATTGAATTGATTTTAATTCTTAATTTAAAAAACCCAAACTTTATTAATCCCTTTTGTTTTTAAACCATGATATTTCTGGATATACCCCACTCCCCTCCAAATTGAATCCTTCCCCACAATCAAGTAAAAAGTTAGGCAAAAACAACTGAAACAGTGATCAATGTATGTGACTGTATGCATCATTCTGCCCTTGTCTCCTTTACATTATCTATTTTCCAAGACCTGTAATGGTTTTTCATTTATTCAAAATTCATCTTCTTTTTACTTGTCTTTTCGTTTGCACTGTTGTCATCAATTTTTGTTCTGGATATTTCACTGTTCACACAAATCTTCCCATGTTCCCCCCTCCCCAGATTTTTTATATTTATTCTTTCTTACTGCATGAAAACTGAGGGAGTTCACTCACCCAGAGTTCACTACATAAATTATCTATTCTCCATCCTTATGTAATAGGATATATTATATTAGAATATTATTATAAGGAATGCATTCATCACTTATTCTGATCTTTTTTTCCCTTTGAAAAAACACTATTTGTTATTTGGGATGTTCATCAGGAGGGGAGGGGAAGAATAACTGATGATGTAAGAATCTGAAGACATCAATAAAAACTCATTTTAAAAAGAATATTATTGAAAAATAAAAAATGAGGATTTTAGAGACATAGAAGAAAACTTTCATGAAACAATGCAGAGTGAAGTGAGCAGCCACCATCACAATAATTATAATAACATAAATAAAGGGAGTTCAAAGTCAAAGTTGAACTCTCAGTGAATATAATGAGCAACCTTAGCTTTCAAGAGCAAATGATGAAACTCATCTTCCTTTCAATAGAGAGGTAGAGAGGCCTATAGGTCTAGGATATTGCATAGAGTTTCCTGTGGTCATGAGGACATTTAGTTCTACTTAATGGTTTTTCATTGTTATTAGGTGGACAGAAAGGATGGGGCTTATTTTAGTGGGGAAGGGCAACACATCCAGAAATAACTATGATGTAAAAACAAAAGGCATCAATAAGACAAAAATTTGCGTGTAGAATTACTGGTCTGCTTTCCACTGGCACCTCCTCCCCTTTCCCTACAAAGAAAAGCAAAAATTTTGAACACTTTTGCAGTAAAAACCACATACTGGCTGTTTGACACCTATTTTTGAAGGTGGGTTTGCAGATAGAATAGATTCTCTAGTCAGACCTCCTATTAGTCACTCTTTCCCCTTTTCTTTCCTTGAGGTCAGCAAAGGAAAGGCCAGGTCTTTAGGCATTGGGAATTGCTGCTCTTGTTACACATTTTGAAGTAGTAGAGGAAGATAAAATTGTCTATAATCCAGTTCTATTAATCATATCTATACTCAAGCCACTCTTTAGCCTCCATAACCGGTAGTCATGCTATGTCCCAACCACAACCTGGAGTTATTTGTTAATTTTTTCTGGTCTCTGGCTAATTGACAAATTATTGAACTGATTGAGAAACTGACAAAGCTCTAATTAAGTTCCTCCTCCACATGTCTATATTGGATTCTGTGGCTTCCTTTTCTGACTTCTCACACCTCCCACAGTTTCTGGATGTTGTGAAACACATTTTACCACCGGAGTATTTTTCATTTTTTGGTTATACCATTTAATTTTAGTAACTTGAAAAATTCACTTCCCATCATGGGAGGAGTCCTCCTTTCTAAGCATGACCACAAGTTCCAGTTGCCCTCGACAAAGGGCCTTCATGTCCTAATCCCAGGGAAATATTTGCCTGAGGCAAAATACATTCTAGTAGCACCATGGGGGCCCATGTTTTGGGTACCCATCCCCACACTACTTGGCCTATACTTACATTTCAGTTTCCCTCTTCCAGATAGTTACCTGAATACATGAAAGAGCTCTGATTTCCCCAATTTGGAGAAATCCAATGGGGAACTCCAAGCCCTAAAAAATTACCTAAGGCACATAAAAATTGAGTGATTTGCTCATGGTCACATAGCTTGAAAATGCCATAAGTGGGTATATAATCAAAATTCTCAGCCTCTTTTATACTTTTGTAGAGTTTGACATCACCACAAAAGCCTATGGTTAAACTAGGTATTGCTAACATATAGAATGAGACATCTCGCCACTTTCAGATAAAACAAAGTTTTGTGCTACTTGCCTTTGTAATTTCTGATAATCCACTATCCATTCATATTTTATTTTTTTCTTAATACTGTGAAAGAATATGCCTAACCTTAGTGGTTCACCTCTGATTAAATCTGTTAATTTAACGTGCAAAACAAAGCCAATGCAGCTAAAATTAGAAGGGAAGCGGGTAACTAGAAAAAAAATTTTTGGAGCAAGTTTATCTGATAAAGATCCATATCCAAGATATATAAAGAACAGATTCAAACTTATAATGAGAGCCTTTTCCAATAGATAAAAAGTCAGAGGATATGAACATGCATTCAAAGGAAGAAGTCCACACTGTCAATAATCATATTAAAAAAATGCTCCAAAATCAAATGCAAATTAAAGCAACTCTGAGGTTTTACCTCACTCCTATTAGATTGGTGAAGATGATAAGAATAGGAAATAACTGTTGGAGGGGCTGCAGAAAAATATCTGTGAATTGGCCCAGGCATCCTAGAAAGTATTTTGGAACTATGTCCAAAAAGTCATTAAATTGTGCCTACCTTTGGACCCAGTGATACCACTATTAGGCATATGTATACCAAAGAAAGAAAAAGACTCATATGTACAAAAATACTTATAGCAACTCTTTTCATAATAGCAAAAACACCCTGGGAAATAAGGGGGTGAACATTTATTGAAGAATTGCAGAACAAAGTATGGATATAAATATAAAGTATGAACAAAGGATGAATATAATAGAATATCATTGCACCATTAGAAATAACAAAATTGTTTCTTATGAAACTGGGAAGACCTCTAAAATTGATGCAGAGTAAAGTGAGCACACCTAGAAGAATTTATGCAATGACAACATTATAAAGAAAAAAACTCTTGAAGGCTTTAGAACTCTTATCAACACAATGACCAGCCTTGATTCTAGAGGAATGTAGATAAAATGTGCCCCCTACCTCCTGAGAGAAAGGTGAGGGACTTCAAATGCAGAATGAGACTTACATTTTTGGATGTGGTTAATGTAGGAATTTATTTTGCTTGACCTTGCAAAACTTGTTGTGAGGATTTTCTTTCCTTTTTAAAAGATTGTTCAATTGGGAGAGAAAAATGGGAGGGGGAAAAGGATAAACTATTGCTAATTTAAAAAAAAAATAAACTAAAGTTTCAAATTTTTTAAGAACTTAATGTACAGTTCTATAGATTCATTAATCTCCCAGACTTCTAAGTTCTATCCTCCTTGTACTGCTCCTCCTACCCTTTCATTCTGTTTCCTCTAGGTAATAAAAAAAAATTGCTCCGTTTTTACCTATTGAGGGAGTCTTCCTATCCAGAACAGACTTGGTATCTGCGATAGGTCTCTCCCATGTGGCCACAAATTAATAAATAAAGGAAGGAAATAGATCTCAGCCCTGCTACAGCAAAATGCTAGTGTTATTTCTTTGGCAGGAGATCTGAATCCAGGGCTTCCAGCTTGTGGACTCCTCAGTTAAGTACTAGGTCATAATTGCTTCCAGAAGATTATCAATGCTAAAACCAAGAGGTTTGGTCCTAATAACGGGCTCAGCCAGGACACCAGTTTCCCCATGGGTTACTCCTTGTGCCTCCTAGCTTTTCTTAGCCAAGGGCAATCCTCTTCTCTCACTCAGTTCCTTTCCTAGTGGCAGAGCAACAACTCAGGAGGCTGCTCGCTCTTAATTGTATGGTTTAGGACACAGCTGTTGAGGAGCCTGGCCTTGCAGCAATTCTAGCAGCTGGCATTTTTATTGCTTCCAGCCTGGTAGTGACTCATCGTCTTTAATAATAACAGTACTTGGGCCTTTCACAGAATCAGAGCACTTTCAAGATACTCAGTAGCACAACACAGGAAGCCCTCAGTTTTCTGACCTCCCACCAACTTTCGAGTCTTCCTTTCTGGTACTTTTCTTTCACAGCCAGCAAGACATTTTGTAGATTAATAGATCCAGAATGAATAGGCTTCAGTTCACCAGGGGCAAATGGGGACATATGGCCTTCACAACAAAGTGGAGTAATTTTTATTTTGTTTTTAATATTCTTGATTTTTTTTAAGGAAGAACCCACAGTTTACGGCATTTGTACCTCTTCTCATTAGGGCAGGTTATAAATTAGGTATATATTTGATGAGGCAGGGGGTGAGGGGCAGGGAAGAATGAGTTTATAATTTCTTCTAAGTAAGGAACTTATATAGAAGAAACTCTCTCCACAGATGCTGACTGGCAGTGATCTATTTTAAAATTTTTTATTTATTTTATTAGATTTTATTTATGGAATAAAACAAGCATTTCCATAATATAGTATACTAAAAAAAGATAATTGCACATTAAAACTGCAAATTTAGTGATGTATCACATTAGAATTGTCTTGGACACTGAGAGTATGTGGCCCTACAGCCAGTATATGCCAAAGGCAGGTCTTAAATTCAAATCTTCTGATTCCAAGACCAATCTTTTATTATGCCAGACTCTTAAATAACAAATTTCAGTTTATTAAATAATAGATAATAAAGATGTGAGTCCAGGGGTACAAAAGTATTAACACTGTGTAACTTCAGTTAACTCTGTATAAACTTCATTGAGTTGTCTTCAGCTGGCATCTGCTGATTGGTGGTGGTGGGTATGGGAAGATCCTATAATCAGCAGAAAATTCCTTTTGATCCTGTTTGAAAAATTCACACCTGTTGTGTTTAATATCATATTCATTTTAGAATATATCCCTCTTCCTTCCTTACCTATAAGACCTTCCTTCCTACCCCTTGCTTTGATTGAACACCCATGTTCAATCAATCGATTGATTAACTATTATGTACTAGGTGCTGGGGGTGGAGGGCACAAAGACAAAAATGGAATAGTCCTTATACTCAAAAAGCTTTTGTGCTCCTAAAAAATGGTGGCTAAAATTGGAATTATGCAAAGAAAGTTACTAAAATGTCCATGTCCTTTGACCCGAACTTTCTACTACAAGGCATGTAATCCCAAGGATGTCAAAGACAAAAAGGAAAGCCTCATGTGCACCAAAATATTTAAAACAGTCCTTTTTGTGGTAACAAGGAATTGTAAACAAAGAAGATGCCTTTTAATTGAGGAATAGCTGGAAAAAAATGTGGTATATATGTAGCACCCTTCTCTGGACTCACTCTCACAATTCCCACTATCACTTGTAGGCCGAGTTCTCAGAGGGTGGCTGAGTACTACTTCCTGAAGAGTTCTAAGGGTAACTCTAAGAGGCTGGGATTTCAAATACTGTTGTTCCTAAGCCCCCATCAGGCATGCTCCTTATAATCAATTGACCAGATTGTTTTCAACATGTTGATCAGTTTCACTGAATGTTTTCTCTCCCTCTTTTTAAATTCTTATTATAAGGGATGGCTCTCTAGAAGATGCAATGGGAAAATATCAGTGATGTAAAAGCAAAGGCTATCAAAACAAGAAGCCAAGCTCATGTATAACATAATACTTGCAAGAGCTGAAAAGATCAGAAGGAGGTGGGGATAAGGTGTTGTTGAACGAGGGAGTAGTTATTGAAGAAGAAAGAGCCAGCAGAGAATGAGAAAAGGGGAAGCAGCAGGGGTGAGGAGAGACCTAGAAACAAACACAACTTTCCTTCTCCTGCTGCTCTTGATTTATATAATTTGTCCCTCACACTTAACCATCATGAGTATTGTAGGTGAGATTCAGGTAGTGTGATTTGAAGGCTGCTCTCAAAATGTCTTCCTACTGGCTTGCTACCATGGCTGATATTAAAAATATTAATTGAATGCCATCATGGCATTAAAAAATACCTTCTCTCAAATCAACTACAAAAGATGCTATCTGCCTCCAGAGAAAGAACCGATAAATAAAAGTACATATAGAATGGTATTCACACACACACACACACACACACACACACACACACACACCACACACACATTTCTGTCTAATGGTAGCCTTTTCTAGGGCAAGTTGGGAAGTAAGGGAGAAAAAAAATAAAGTGCACAGCAGAAAACAAAAGAAAACTTAGAAGGAAGAACAGAAAAGCACAGCAGCTTTGAAAATAATGTGTAGTACTTATATAGTTTTTTTTTAAAGTAAACAATGTGAAATAGAAATTCACGGCTTTATATTGAATCCTCTTTTTATGTTGTGCCATGTACGTGGAAATGTTCTCTTTTTTTGTCTTTATGCATTTAAGTTCAAAATGAATTTTTAAAACATTTTTAAATTAAAATTTTTACAAAAAGAAAAAAATCCCTACTCAGAGAGGCAGCATGGTGTAGCAGATGGAGAGTAGGCCCCGCATTTAGGAAGACCTGGGTTATACCTCTAAGGCATCATTATACAGCCGCTAGAATTTATAAAGCACTCTGAGGTTTGCAAATAGCTTTATATAGTTATCCTTTCCACATTGCAACTTCGATATATCATTGGTTGGCATTAGAAATTAAATGGAAATTTGGGGGGACTTTTGTGGAAGCCATAAACAATATGTGAAGGCATACAGATGACGCAGGAAAAGTTTAGAAACTCAGAAAAGCTTAAAATACATGTATAGTATTATGTAATACCAACACGTTTTATCTTTTAATACCACAATAACTCAGACTTCTGGTACTAGGGGAGGGCCAAAAACATTTTAGGCAGATTCTCCAGATTGTGGGTGCGCTGTGCCCCTAACCCCCTGGATGTGGAAAGGAGAACTGTATTTGTTAACCCATTGGACTAAGCACTATTGTTCCCATTTTACAGATGAGGAAACTGTCCAAAGCAGGATCTAAACTCATCTCTCTGACTCTAAGTGCAGCATTAACTTCACCGTGCCACCCAGCTGCCTGCCTGATATTGGCTGTGTGATCCTGGACTAGGACATTTTTAAACTCTCGGGGATCTGGGCAGCTCTGAGAGATTGTAAGTTACCGAGCCATCACTGACCTGCCTTGGCACAGGGAAGTGCTCCCTACACCTTGGTCCAGAACACAAAAAGAAAATCACTATTTTGAGTTTAGATATTATCTCCAAAAGCCTTCCTATTAAAATGTCCATATATTCCCTAGGAAAGGAAGGAAAACAGAAGCCAATCATCTCCCAGGAGCACTCATTGACAGGTTAGTTTGAACTAATTCATTGGAATAACTCTCTAGACTCTAATATCTTTTTAATAAGAATATTTTCACCAGAGGTGATCTATGGCTTCAGATCAGAGAACTCCACATTTGCAGAAAGATAAAAATGTCTAATAATAATGATGATAATAATAATAGCTAAGGTTTATATAGAGGGCAGCTAGGCAGTACAGTGGATAGAGCACCAGGCCTGGAGTCAGCAAGACCTGAGTTCAAATCCAGTTTCAGACACCTACAAACTGTGTAACCCTGGGCAAGCCACTTAACTCTGTTTGCCTCAGTTTCCTTATTTGTAAAATGAGCTGGAGAAGGAAGTGACAAATTACTCCAGTATCTTTATCAAGAAAACCCTAAATGGGGTCACCAACAGTCAGACATGACTGAAATGACTGTACAACAATAAACACAGTAGTAAGCTTCAGAGGCAAGTTTTGAACCAAGGACCTGATTCCAGATCCAATGCCCTTTTCATTGTACCATCCTACCTCCCAAGGTTTACACAGGCTGAGTTAACATGGTCAGTTAGGTTGTGATCTAAACCATCAGAGGGTGTCCTCACATCTATGAGATCATTAAAGCATTCAGTTGTGAATAAGAAGTCCAAGAACAGGGACTTATAGGACTAGAACCAGGGAAAGGCAAATTGAGTGGTTAAAAGTGATGATCTAGAAAGGTCTGGAGGATGGGATGGTCTCCAGGATCATGAGGTCAGAGATTCAGGGGTAGAAGGCTAGTGTAGTCCACCTTCTTTGCCTTACAGATGCTGAAGCCCCAAGGCATTGAGCTCTGTGAAATGCTAAACCCTCTGTAAAGATTAAGCCTTTTACAAAGACTGAAGCTCAAGTCAAACAGAGGGTAAGTAGTAGAACTCCTTTTTCCCTCAAAACCAAGCCCTTTTCCCACTGTATCTGCCCTATATTAGGGTGACAATTCTGTACAGTGTGCCTAGGGGCAAGTGAGAGCCCAAGTGAAGGCATCAGGTTTCTAGAACAGAAGATTTGCTATGGGCTAGAGAATAAATGCTGAAGACCAACTTTACTCCATTCACCCTTTGGTCTAGGAACAGTCCAGTTCCACCCTGCTCCCCACACCCTTGGTTCTCAGGGTTACATCACTGGGTTAATATCTTAGGAAGGGAAGGAGATTACATTCAGGTACCAGAGCCACGAAGTAGCTAGCTTGGAGTCGCTCTGCCTCAGAACCAGTTAGCTATCAACCTCCCCACCTGCTGGAGGGCTGAAAAACATGGATCACATCCTTCTCTTGTTGACTCCCACACATGATTCAGTCTTCCCAGGCAACTCCTACTCACATCTACACTGGCATAAAGGAGAGAATCAGGTTTGGTGGGTTTGGTCTCTTTCATGTGAGGAGAGCTTTTGTGCAGTCCCATTTGGGGAAGAAAGAAAACACCCAACCCTCTTACTTTTCCATTAAATTAGAGGGTGCTTGCTGCATTGTAAAACTCTCTTGACATTTATCATGACTCCATCATGGGTTTTGGTAGAGGCATGTCTGAATGTGCATGATGTGTGGGCGTGTGTGTCCAGCAGAGATATTTAAGATCCAGGAGGGCTGAGATTAGATTCTAGCCCTCACGTAAAGGTATCAAACACCTAGAAGTAGCTTCCAATATGGGGAAATTTGGGAAAAAATAGAAATAGGATGAAAAGTTCAGCCATCATCCTTCTTCTCCCTAGCCATGGGTGGTGGACCATTTGAACATGAGAATTTTCAGTGTGGGCAGGTTTACCATGCTTGCCCCACTTTCAGCAGACTTGAAGTGGTTGGCAAAAGGACAGCATCTGTAATAGGGAAGGGAGCTGTTGCAAACTTTAGAAGATATTGGAAATCATCTCTGCCATTTGGAGGGCACTGAAAGATTGTGAGCCTGTGGGAAGAACAGATACACCTGGAGTTAAGTTCACCCCACAGCTACATTCAAATCAGATTCTTTCATTCCTTTGATTGACCAAGTGAGAAGCAACGTGGTTTGGTGGCTAGAGAGCCAGGCTCGGAAACAGAAAGGTCTGGGCTCAGTTCTTGCCTCTAACACCTACTGGCTATGTGACTTTGGCCAAGTCTCCCTACTTCTCAAGGCTCTGTGCAGTTCTCCAATCTGAAAATGAAGAGAAGGTATTAACTTGCCATGGGAAAGGGAGTTTCCTTACCTGGGAGTTCCCTCTATCCATGAAATTACAGATCTAATCCCTACGCTTATGAAATTTGGGAACTTACTTTTACAATGTTGTACTAGGCTAGGAGTAGAAAAGTGAATGAGACACATTTCCTGCTATTAAATAGCTTACTATGTAGTAATCAGGACAACTAGGTGGCACAGAGTATAGAACACTGGCTTGGAGTTGGGAAGATCTGAGTTCAAATATGAGCTCGTACACTTCCTGGCCGTGTGACGTTGGGCAAGTCATTTACTTGTTTGCCTCAGTTTCCTCATCTGTAAAATGAGCTGGAGAAGGAAATGGCAAGCCATTCCAGTATTTCTGTCAAGAAAACCCCAAATGGGGTCCCAGACTCAGAAATGACTACTGAAATAACTGAACGGTAGCAGCTATCTAGTAATCACATGGTATAGGGGAAAAAAAGCATTAACTCAGGAATCAGAGGATCTGGGCTCAAATCCCACCTCTGAAAAATCCTATCGGTACCTGTGTGACCCAAGTTGTCACAACTTCCCTGGGCCTCAGTCTCCTCATCTGTGAAACAAGGGGTTGTACCAGACAGCCTTGAAGGTCCCTAACTCTCTTTGATGTCAGTGGGACTAATAGTATTAATGAAGGATCAGCAAACTATAGTTCAAGGGTCAAATCCAGCCAGGCTGCCTTGTCTCACTACTTAAGGATAGTTTTTACATTTTAAACTAAAGTTTTAATGTACTTTAACATGTAAGAATCATACTTAGGTGACCTCTGTACAAAAACAGGCAGCATTTGCCTTTTAGGAGGAATTTGCCAACCCCTGATAAACCACTGAGTACTTCTTGTACCAGGAAATGAGTTCATGAGTAAATACTCTAGGTGGCATAGTGGGTAGAGCACCAGGCCTGGAGTCAGGAAGACTCATCTTCCTGAGTTCACATCTAGCCTTAGACATGTACTAGCTGTGTGACCCTGGGGAAGTCATTTAACTTTATTTACCTCAGTTTCCTCATCTGTAAAATGAGCTGGAGAAGGAAATGGCAAACCACTCCAGTACCTTTGCCAAGAAAACTCTGTAAGAAGTCTTAAAGAGTCAGACCTGGATGAAAACTGACTGACCAATGACAAAAATTTCAAACATAACTGAGTTCTGAATATTGGGGACGGCATGGGCTTTGTTTCTTTTCTGAGCCTGACTTTCCTTTGAGATATAGGATGATATAGTGGATAGATGTCCTTTCAGCCAAGAAGACCTGGCTTCAATCCCCACCAATGGCTGTGTGACCCTCAGTACCCTAGGCAGTACTCCAATAACATAAAATGCAGAGAAGGTGCCAACCTGCATTGGCAGAGGAAGTAGTTCACCAGCAGCTCCCTAGAACAATGAAAGCACAGGTCCAATGCCTGCCCCCTCCATCTTGCCTTTTTAAGTTCCCAGGGTTTACTTTAGTCAATAGGAAGGCACAGGATATCTGTTCTCAGTAAAGCTATCTTTTTCCCTTCGTCCCCAGGTAGTCCTTGGAATAGAAATTTGAGAAAGTGCACAGTAGGGGACCTGCTAATACTTCTTTCTGAAACCGCCAAAAAGCAGACCATCAGCATTTCCTGGGGAAGACCTGAGTTCAAATGCTGCCTCAGATAGTTACAAGCTATGCTACCCTTTTTGTTGTTTAGTTATGTCTGACTTTTCAAGACCCCATTTGGGTTTTCTTGGCAAAGATACTGGAGTGGTTTTGCCATTTCCTTCTACAGCTCATTTTACAGATGAGGAAACTGAGGAAAACAGAGTTAAATGACACACAGCTAGTCAGTGTCTGAGACTGGATTTGAACTCCCAAAGAGGAGCAATCTTGACTTTAGGTCCGGCACTACGTGGGCTTGGCTGCAGGCCATCAGCAATCCTGGCTCCAAGGTCACCAGGACTCTTAATTTTCCACTCATCTCAGGTACCTTAAACGAAAGACAAATATCACAAAGCAGAAACAAATAGCCCAGGGCCCATTTCTGGGAGCAGAAGTAAAAGAGAGACAGCAGGGGAAGGACAAGTCCCTTTCCCCTCTCACTTCACTGCCCTTTGCTACCTAGGTAAGCCATTTAATCTCCAGCAACCCAACTCCAACTTCATCTTCAACATGGGGAGCATAAAACCTCCCTCACAGGTTTGTTATGAGCATCAACAGAGGGAGCTTTGCAAACTACATAACTATATAAAATTGAAAGTATCGGAGCAGCTAGGTGGTGCAGTAGATAGAGCACCGGCTCTGGAATCAGGAGGACTTGAGTTCAAATCTGGCCTCAGACACTTAACACTTACTAGCTGTGTGACCCTGGGCAAGTCACTTAACCCTGATTGCCTCACCAAGAAGCAAAACAATAAATAAGAAAATAAGAAAATAAAATTGGAAGTACCAATGAGTAGAGGCATCCTGCTCTTAGAGAAGACCAGTAATAGCAACAACCTTAGCAGGGTGAAGGGAGATGTTGAAAAGAGAGAAGCAGAGAAGAAAAAGCCTTTGGGACAGACACAGCCATCAGTTTACCCAAATTTGACAATTCAATTCAACAAGCATTTATTAAGCACCTACTGTGTGCAAGGCATTATGAAGATGCAAAGAGGAAATGAAAATTATCTCTTCCCTCTCTGTGGAAACAACAGGCATGTGTGTGAGTAAATACAAGATAATTTGAGAAGGAAGGAAAAGATAATACTAGAAGAAAAGTATTTTCTGGAGAAAATAAGCACCCTTGTATGGAGGTTTTTGCTGAGGTCCTGAAGTTAGTGGGATTCAAGTCCCACTTCTGATGCTTACAGACTAGGTGACCTTGGGTAAGTCACAGCCTGCCCAGGCCTCAGTTTTTTTCCTTAGTAAAAGGTGCAGGACTAGGTGGCTTCTGAATCTCCTCAAAGCCTTGGATCTGTGATTCCAGCAGATGAGATGGCATCTAAGGTGAACCTTGAAGGAAGCTAAGAATTCTAAGACTGATGAGTTCCTGGACAGTTTGCCAGGCCTAGTTTTAGATTTTAGTCTTCTGGGAAGCAGCCCGTTTTCAGTTCAGGTCTTAAGCAGGAAGGGTCATCATGTAACTGCAAGGTTGAGATAATAATGGCTGCCTTTGTGCCGGCCTCCAGGACCCCTGGCTGTCACTGTATGGGTATTTCCAAATTGGCAGGCCTCTGGCACTCTCAGCATATGGCTCTCCAAACCTGGATCATTTCTTTATCAGGCTAACACTCCACAGAATCTGCCTTGGCTCTGGTGCGTGTGTGTGCTCCTGCTCACGTATCCTGCATACCTCATATCTCTACCAGGGCAATTATTTTCCAAACAACCTTTCTCTATTCAAGTATCAGCTGGAAAGCCATTGCCTAGCAGGCTGGGAAGGAGCAGTCTGCATCACCCATTCCCATCTTCTTTGTTTCCATGGGCTAGGGTTTGATTCTCACTAGAAATTACTAATGAAGGGGGTACCAGAAGTGGAATAAGAACAGACTGAAATTAAATTCCCACCTTCAAGCTGTGCTCTGCCCATTTCTTTATGAAAATGAAGCCCCAGACCAAGTTCCTTGCCCTAGAGATGCTCACTTACATCTCAACTTTCTACTCTTTTTTCAAAGGGCCTATCTCTCATTTTAGCATTCTGCACATCCCTGCATGGCCTTAACGTAGACTTTCAAGTCTGTATATTTAAAGGCTGGTACATAGTTAAAAGTTCACATACGTAAAATTCAGGCTTGGACATGGTTATGCTCCAACGACCCCATCCCCACTCAAACTAGCCTCTGGTATCAGGATCCCTAGAAATGCTTGTAAGGCAGTTCTCATGACAGCTTGCAACAACTTGCCCTATTTCTCTCATCATCTGACTTTGTGACCCAGGACTGCTTCCCTGCTTTTATTTCCTCATCTGTAAGATAGAGATAATTGGCTTCAATTTACCTGTCTCACATATTTAAAAAATTATTTGTCAAGTGCCTACTGCGTGCAGGGCATTGTGACAAGTGTTACTCAGTTACTTAAATGGGTCTGTGATCTCCCATTGTACCATAGAAAGAACGTTGAATTTGGGAACAGAGAAATTGGATTCAGAACCTAGCTCTGCTACTTGCTGTCTGTAGGACCTAAGTCAAACACTTTAACCTCCCTGGCCTCAGTTTCCTTACCTACAAAATTAGGAGACTGGGCTTGACAGCCTTCCTGCTCCAAATCTGTAATACTATCATTTCACTGATGTAAATATTCCCTCCAAGACTGTAGATTACACAACTTCTTTTTCTGCCCTTATAAATATATACATATATATACACATATATATATACATATATATATACATATATATATGTATATATATATATATACATATATATAATGTCCCACTTCTGATGCTTATATATATATATATATATACACACACACACACACACATATATATATATATATGTACATATACATATGATATATAACATAAAGATCATAGCCTCTAAGAGCTTAAAAATACCTTAGAGATCACTTAGCCCAGCTAATGGCCCATTTTACTGATAAGGGAATTGAGGTCCACAGAAGTTGTCACTTCCTCAAGGTCATGTCGCTGTGATGGTGGTTATTTGGTCATGTCTGACTCTTGGTGACCCCCTTTGGGGTTTTCTTGGTAAAGATACTGGAGTAGTTTGCCATTTCCTTCTCCTTCACATTTTACAAATGAGGAAATTGAGGCACTCAGAGTTAAGTGACTTACCCAGGGTCCACACATGTATGGATCTGAGGCCAGATTTGAAGGCCAAATTTGAACTCCAGAAGATGAGTCTTCCTGACTCTGAGCCCTGAACTCTAGCCACTTGGCCACCTAACCATCCCTTCCTCAAGGTCATACGGAAAACAAATAACAGGGCACACCAAACCTTCGATTCTAAACCCAGTATACAAATAAGACAGAGGTCTTACCCTTAGGGAGCTCAGAATATAGTCATAGGGAATAAGACAGATATATAGCATAAATTAGAACATGATAAGCACATAGGAAAGACACAAAGAACGTACTAGGAGAGTCAAGGAAGGAAATAGCTTCTCCAGTCTTTGTGCCTTTACATTATCTGTTGTCTGGCATAGAGGCAGCTAGTGGAGCAATGGATAAAGCTCTGGGCCTGGAGTCAGGAAGACCTGAATTCAAATGCAGCCTCAGATTCTTAACTAGCTGTGTGACCCTGGGCATGGCTCAATTTCCTCATCTGTAAAATAGGGATAATAATAGCCCCTACCTCCCAGGATTGTTGTGAGAATCAAATGAGATAATCATAATTGTAAAGGTCTTAGCCCAGTGCCTGGCACATAATAAGCTCTCTATAAATGTTAGCTATTGTTATTATTTTGCCTTTCTTTGCATCCCTCACACTTAGCACGTGCCTGGCACATAGTAGGTGCTTAATAAATGTTTACTGACTGACTGACTAAAGAACCTTGAGATTGATTCAGGGCCATTAGGTAGTCCTAGCAGACCTTGGAACACAGGGAATGGGAGGATTGCCCTGGGCCTATCCAGGAGTGAGGGGAGGATAGAGTATGTGGGGTGGCAGGAAGAGGAAAGAGAAGTCTGATCTCCTATAGGGACAAAGTTGATTGGGCAGGCTAGTGCTTTAAAAAAAGGAGGGAGGAAAGAGGAGGACTCAAGGCTCACATATCTAAAATCAGATAATATTTATTTTCACTATCTAAGAGGCTGAGCCTGTGGGACTGCATATCTTCCCTTCTCTAGGAACATGCATAAGAAGTTCCTTTGTGACTTCATTTCCCTTTCCTGGATGCCCCTGATGAATTTAACCCATTTTCACTAAAATGTAAATGTAGGGGGAAGGGGGCCTGTTGCTTGCAGGTCCTGCTACAATTGCCCTATTCCAAACGTTTATCTCATTCGGAGGCCATCTTGCAGCTTCCTCTCTACCCCTACCCCGAGCCCTTACTCCATCCATGGGTCTAAAAGGATATATTTTATAGCATCCCTTTCAATGAATCAAAGTTTCTGTTCAAAAGTAATTCATTTTCTTTTATTTCCTCATAGAGATAATTGGCTTCAATTTACCCATCTCACATATTTAAAAAATTATTTGTCAAGGGCATTGTGACAAGTGTTACTCAGTTACTTAAATGGGTCTGTGATCTCCCATTTTCTGGTGAAGTTTTTGAAGCATGTGCATATTTGGGGAATTCATTTTCTGATTATGAAGAGTTTAGGGGTAAGAACTCTTTAATTTTTTTCATATTATGAACACCTCTGGCAGTTCATTAAAGCCTATGAACCCTTTCCCCTCTCAGAGTAATATGTTCTTAAATGTGTAAAATAAAATGCATGAGATTACAAAGGAAGCCAATTCTATTAAAAGAAAGATATAATTTTTTCTATCCACATTCAGGGACCCCCTAAAATCTAAGGGGTCTGCAACATCCAAGTTAAGAACCTCTGGTCTAGACATACCCATGTATTAACAAGTCTTCTTTGTTGTTCAGTCATGTCCGACTGTTCATGACCTCATTTGGAGTTTTCTCGGCAAAGATACTGGAGTGGTTTGCCATTTCTGTCTCCAGCTCATTTTACACATGAGGAAAATGAGGCAAACAGAATTAAGTGACTTGCCCAGGGTCACACAGCTAGCGTAAGGAGCTCTTCACTTGGAAGAAACTGTGTGCTTTACAATTTCCTTGATATTAAGCATGATTTTGTTGAGATCTCATCAGCAAAAATTCTTCCAAAAGTAAAGACTCACCTTGAGATGACTAGTCTCTGTACCTACAAACTGAAAATCCACATCAAAGTGGAATATGAAGAGCTTTTTTTTCTTTTTGAGAAAGTGAGGGTAAACAAGAGGAATGAAATGGTCTCTGTATATGAATACCTGGTCTGCATTGACTGGATGGTAAGCTCCTTGAGAGTAGGAATTGTTTTCTTTTATGTCTTTACATTGTCAGGACCTAGCACAGTGCCTGGGACATAGCAGACTCTTAATAAATCCTTGCTTGATTGACTAGTTTCTAATGGAGGTATGTGTACCAACTGATTGCCTATGCCCCTGGAGCAAGGCACTGTCTTCATTCTTCTTGGTGTAGAAGGGAATTATTACCCTTGCTTACTCTGTTTCTCTTGCTTGATAAACACTTGCTTCCGGGCTTTCCATTCCCCATCTACCCATCCCACTCTTCTGTGACAACTTGTAAACTTCTTTTCTTCTTTTAAATCCCAACTCAAATACCACCTCTTCCTGGAAGCCAGCTCTGACCACCACTCTCCCTTCTCTGTTTTTCCCATAAAACATCTCTTTCAATTATCATTGCAGTCTCTCTTTTTCTTCTCTAATATTCCAAAGCATTCTACCTTGATTCACACTTATTTGGGTACATCTGACAATTAACAAGTATTTGTTAAGCACCTACTATGTGCCGGGTATTGTACTGGGTGCTAGAAGCACAAAGACAAAAGAGAAATATTTCCTGAACTCAGGGAACTTACATTCTAAGGGAGTGTGGAAGGTTGGGTAGAGGGGCAATATGTAAATATATAAATGCCAAAGGGCAATTTGTTCCAGGGTGGCAGCTGGCATTGTGAAGCGCTTAGAGTTCAGTCAGGCATTGAAGATGCCAAGGTGATCCGCTGCATCCCGGGCCATCACCAGTTGTCTTGACTTTTGTCCTGCTGCTGAATGCAGATGACTCCAGTAGAGAGAGGCTGACGACTTTGTGCAACTCTGTTTCACTTGAATCCAATTCATGGGCAAGTCAAGACATCACCTGGGCAATCCTTGGTCCTCTTCTAAGAAGGACAAACAATAACAGTGTAACACAGTAGAGCTTTTACAAAGGGGAATATTTACTTCAAAACATAGTCTCAAATATACAAATACACTCCCCACAATATGTGGGAGGTAAAACTCTCCTCCCCTCCTGCCCTATCTCAGTCTCTAGGGAGTGGAAAGGGATTGGGTTCATAGTTCACCTCAGCTCCTAGAAAGCTCAGTCCCAGCTTAATTCCTAATACCCTCTCCCACTGGGGGCTTGAGTCCCAGGCACCCTGGCTTCTCAGGGGATCCCACCTGCAATCCTGGCTCCAAGGCCACAGGGGTGCTCTTGACTTTCCAGTCCAATGAGCATCACCTCAGGCACCTTAAACTAAAGACAAATAACATAAAGCAAAAATAACCATTTCTTGCAGCAGGAGTCAAAGAGGGAGGGTGGAAAGACAAGTCCCTTCCCTCTCTCACTAATTCGGTTCATGGTCCACACTGGGATCCCCAGTTAGGAGCTCATTGGAAAAGATGACAGAAAGAGAGGGACCAGCTCAGTCTCCCAGTTTTAAAGACACGGAGAGTCAATCTAGAGGCTATCCTCACCCACATGGTAAGGGACACAGTGAGTTCCATGCTAGTAAAACTGGACATGCTCAAAGTCCAGATTATAATGGTAATAAGGAAGTTAGGAAGAGGGGAAAGATAATTAATTCAATTTTGGACATGGCAAATTCAGATGTCTATGAAACAACCACTTCAAGATGTCTAGTACACCACAGACAGCTAGAGATGTGAGACTAGAGTTCTGGAGAGAGGTCAGGGCTTGATAAACAGATGTGATAATTATCTGTTTAGAGTTAATCACTGAATTCATGGGAGCTGATGAGATCACCAAGCAAGATAGTTCAAGAAGAGATAGGGGCCCTAGTGCAGAGCCTTGGGGGACACCTAAAGTTAGCAAGCATGACCTAGGTGAAGATCCAGCAAAAGAGGCTGAGAAAGAAAGAGGAGAATCAGAAGAAAGCAGTCACAAAAACTTAGAGGAGAAAAGTATTAAGGGAATAGTGATCAGCAGTGTCAAAGGCTGCAGAGAGGTCAAGAAAGCTACTAGATTTTGCAATTAAGAAATCACTGGCAACCTTAGAAAGAGCAGTTTCATTCAAATGATGAAGAAGCCAAACTGAAAGAATGAGAGGAAAGAAAAGAGAGGCACCAACAGAAGGCTTTCCTTAAGGACTTTAGCCATGAAAGGGAGGAAAGACATTGGAAGATAGTTGACAAGGTTGGGTGGAGATGGGGCTTTTTTGGTGTTTGTTTTTTAAGCATGGGAGAGACATGAACGAGTTTGTAAGCAACATAAAAGCAGCCAGTAGACAGGTAGAGACTAAAGATTAGTGAGAGGGTGAGGATGATAGAGGGAGTAATCTGGAGGAGATGGGATGGAAGGGGGTCACTTGTGCAAGTAGAGGGGCTAGCCTTGTCAAGGAGAAGGGCCAGACACTTCATAGTACTTCTCTTCACCCTACATTCAAGCCAAACTGGCCAAATTTATCTTCTTTCTCTGTTTTCTATAATCCTATCTTCCATATCCATGACTTTGCACAGACTACCCTCCCTCTATAAAATACCCAGAATGCATCTTCTTCTCACCTCCAACCAGCCTCTTTTAAGGAACAGCTTACGTGACACCACCTTCAGGAAGATTTTCTTGTTTCCTCTGGCTGTAATAATGCTTACTTCATCCTAAAATGATGACATATAGGCTTATCTTGTTACATGTTGAATCTTTCCAGTAGTAAACAAGCCCCTGTAGAAAAACAATACCCCCTTGAGGGGAAGGACTGGTTTTTTTGCTTTTTGTGGCAGAATGCTATGCACATAGCAAGTACTGAACAAATATTTCTTGGGTTGAATAGTGCTGGAAAGACTCAAATGCCGAACAAGATTTTGTATTTTAATCCAGAGGCAATGAAGAGCTACTAAAGATTCTCAAGCTGAGGAGCAGCATGGTCAGTACTGTGTTTTAGTAGCTGATTAGAAGATAGAATTGGAGAGGAAGAGGCCTTGAGAGCAGGGAAATCAATTACAGGCTATTGAAATAGTCCAGGTCAGTGTTTCTCAAACTTTTTTATCTCAGTACCTCTTTATACTCTTATAAATTACTGAGGACCCTCTTCCCCCAAAAAATTTGTTTGTGTAGGTTATGCCCATTGAGGTCTACCATATTAGAAATTAAAATATCTTAGTATTATTAAGACTTTTTTTTTTTGCAGTTGGGATTAAGTGACTTGCCCATTGTCACACAGCTAGTAAGTGTCAAGTGTTTGATCTGAGGCCAGATTTGAACTCAGGTCCTCCTGACTTCAGGGCTGGTACTCTATCCACTGCCCCACCTAGCTGCCCCCAAGACTTATTTTCTTGAGTTCAAATCTGGGATCAGATACTGTGACCCTGGACAAGCCACTTAACCCTATTTGCCTCAGTTTCCTCATCTGTAAAATGAGCTGGAGAAGAAAATGACAAACCACTCCAGTATCTTTGCCAAGATAACCCCAAATGGAGTCACAAAGAGTTGGACATGACTGAACAACATTATTATGAAAATAGTTTGACCTTGTGGACCTCCAGAAAGAGTCTTGGGGATCCCCAGGGGCCCAGGGAACAGACTTTAAGAACTGCTTGGTACAGGTGATGAGATGATGAGGGCCTGATCTAGGGCAGCAGCAGAGGGGAAAGCAGGCATGAATGTGAGAGGTACCGAGGAGGGAGCATAGAAAAGACTTGGAAGGTTGTTGGTTATGGAGTCCAGAGACAACCTAAGGATGATTCACTATATACGCAAGTGGTTATCATTTTTGGTTAGGGGGAGCAAAATCTGACACACATGAATGAACCTGGATGGTGTGTGCTTTATTTCATGAAGAGCATTTCAGTAGAGTTGATTGATGCTAAAGTTTTCTAAGAAACCTTTGGCTTAGGGACTGCATTCCTCTGGAATTACTCCCATCAAAAATCCCCTGAGGGTTTCTTTTTAAGATCACTTTTCAAACAAAGAACCACAGTTCCAAAACGTGATAACCCCTGAAAGGAGGATTTGGATTCAAATTACCCCAATCAGTCTGTGCAGAATGGAAGATTGGATCGGGTCCCTTACCACTGACCAGCAGCATTTCTGTAGTCATCTTGTACCGTACCTATTTTTAGTTGTGGATATATTGGCTTGTGAGGGGTTTTGATTCTTTTTCACTGGTTTTACTTGTTTGTGTTAGGTTTATCCTAGGTCAATATATTATTTTTTAAAATCTTTGAAAATTTTATTTATTAGGGGCAGCTAAATATCACCGTGGATAGAGCACCAGCCCTGGATTCAGGAAGACCTAAAGAATGTGGCCTCAGGCACTTGCCACTTACTAGCTGTGTGACCCTAGGCAAGTCACTTCTCCCATTGCCTCGCCAAAAAAAAAATTAAAATTAATTGGAATTGTGTGGGATGAAATGCATATTAGACTTCCTCTATTACAGAGTGTATATGTTGAATAATCTCACAGACCACTGTTGATGAATCTCTCACCATTTCAGGTTCTCACCACACTTTACAAACATTCCAGGGCCTCCATAGAGGAAATCCAAGGCTTTGGTTTACCCCATGTGACTTTTCTTGCTTTAAGATGCCTTTGAGTTTTTTTTAAATTTATTTTGTATTTCCCAGGGAAGCAGGATGATGCAAAAATCGCCTAAAGCAAAACTCATAATGGGAACTACTGAGGCAGCCATGGTAGCAGATAATAATCATAATGATAACTAGCATTTATATAGCACTTTTAAAAGTTGAATCCTTTCAGTCGTGTCCAACTCTTCATGACCCCATTTGGGATTTTCTTAGCAAAGATAGTGGAGTAGTTAGGCGAATTCCTTCTCCAGCTCACTTTACAGAGGAGGAAATTAGGGCAAACAGGATTAAGAGACTTGCCCAGAGTCACACAGCTAATAAGTGTGTGAGGCTGAATTTGAACTCAGGTCTATCTTGAACTCTAGGCCCAGTGCTCTATCCATTGTATTACCTAACTGCCCTTAAAAAAGGGCTTAAGTTATGTTAACTCATTTGATCCTCAAAACAACCCTAGGATATAGATACTGTTATCTTTCCCATTTTATAGAGGCAGACAAGGATTAAATGACTTGCCCAGGGTCATATAGCTAGACAATGCTTGAGAAAGGATTTTAATTCAGGTCTCCCTGATTCCAACTCCAGTTCCCTCTCCACTGTGCCACCTAGTTGAGGTAGGAAGATCTGAGTTCAAATACCTCTTCAGATATTAACTGTGTGACCCCAGCCAGGTCATTTAACCTCTCAGTGTCTTAGATCTTCATCTGTAAAATGAGGATATTAGACTCCATAGCCTCTAAGGCCTCTTCTGGCTCTAAATCTATAATCTTGTAATCTATGATCCTTTGGCCATACCAGGGTCAGAGTTCTCTGAGGCTGTTCTCTTAAAACCAGAATACCCATTCAGTATCCGAAATAGGCAAAGTCTAATATGGACTTTACCCTTTACCCATACCCTTGCAAATTGTTTTAATTATAATCTTATTTGAATTGATATTTGTAGGGTTTTATAACAACTTCAATCCCTGATAATTATAACTAACACTTATGTAGCACTTATTATGTGACAAGTATCGTGGTAAGCAAATGGTTTATAAATATTATTTCATTTTATCCTTGCAACAACCCTGGCAGGTAAGTTCTATTTTTATCCCCATTTTATAGGTGAAGAATCTGGGGTTAAGTGGTTTGCCCAGGGTCACACAACTAGTAAGTGTCTGAGGGTGCATTTGAACTCAAGTCTTCTCTATTCCAGACCTAGCACTCTGTCCACTGTGCCACCTAGCTGCCCTTCTTCTTCCCTCCCTCTTACCTCCCATCCTTTGTAACAAAGAATAAAAGAGGAAAAAAGCAGTACAGAAAACCTGACTATATCTGTGCCATATGCCCTTCCCATAGTTCCTCACTCCTTCCATGAAGGGAAGGGAGGTTAATTTTCTCAACTTTTCTCTGCAGCTGAATTTTGTCTTGATAATTGCGTAGTGTTTAGTTGTTGTTTTCTGTTCTTTCCTCTTACATTAATTCTATATATTGTTCTGGTTATGTTTACTTCTCCCTCCAGTAATACATTTAAGTCTGAATTCTTCTTCTCTGAATTCTTCGTATTTATCTGATGGCATAGTAGCTTTCCATATACCATGACATATATGGTTGTATATAGGAATATATATGTCACAATAACTAACTTTTATTTTATATAGCAATTTAAGGTTTGTAAAGTGCTTTACAAATATTATCTCACGTGATCCTCACAACAACCCTGGGTTGTAGGTGCTATTATTATCCCCATTTTGTAGTTGAAAAAAACTGAGGTGGACAGAGGTTAAATGGGATTGCACAGCAGGTGTCTGAGGCAAGATTTGAACTCAGATCTTCCTGAATCCTAGCCCAGCACTTAATTTACTGGGCCACTTAACTACTTCCACAATGGAGAAGGTAAAATTTGTACTACATTGAAACCTCTATAGGGTGCAGATTATTTTAAAATAATTTTTTATTTATGTCTTTTGGGTTTTTTTTAATCACCTAGATTTCTCAATCTAACCTTTCCCTTCTCCTTCCCCCATACCAAACATCTATACTTTGTAATAAAAATTTTTTTTAAAAAAGTTCATCAAACTAGTATATCAGGGGAAAAAAAGTCTCTGGAATCTATAGAATTCCACACTCATAGACCATCACCTCTGCAAGAAATAGGCAGGAGCCTTCTCATATCTTCCTTTTGTATCACTTAATATAAATTTTCTCATGATTCTCTATATTCTTCATATTAATTGTTCCTTATAACAGTAATATTCCTTCAGATGCATGTATGTCAACTTGTTTAGCCATCCCCTAATTGATGGGCACCTTGTTTGTTTCTAGTCATTTGCTATTACAAAAAGTGCTGTTATAAGTATTTTGGTGTAAGCAAGGAGTTTTCTTTTTTTTTTCCTTCTTTCTTTCTTTCTTTCTTTCTTTCTTTCTTTCTTTCTTTCTTTCTTTCTCTCTTTCTTTCTTTCTCTCTTCCTTTCTTTTTTTCTTTCTTCCTTCCTTCATGTAACTTTAAATAGCCTTAGAGAATGGTCAGACCAATTCACAGCTTGGCCAACAACGCATTAGTGTGATACTCGTTTCACAACCTCTCAAACATACTGTTCATCTTCTGTCATGTTTTCCAATTTGCCAAGTATGAGGTACAGCCTCAGAATTTTTTTTTTATATTTGTATTTCCATTAGGTGGCACAGTGGATAGAGCACTGGGTCTAGAATGAAGAATACTTGAGTTCAAATGCAGCCTCAGACACTTGCTAGCTGTGTGACCCTGGGCAGTTTGAAAATACAAGCTCATTAATTTGTATTTTCATAGTGCTTCGTTGAAGAACTCTTCTATATGGTTGTTAACAGTGTACAATTCTTCTTTTGAGAATGTCTATTCATATCTTTGACCACTTCTCTATTGAAAAATGATTTTTGGTCATATAATTTTATTTGTTGCATTTATATCTTGGATATCAAACCTTTGTCAGAGATATTTGACACAAAGATTTATTTCCCAGTCTTGTACTAGTTGTAGATTTCCAATTTCATGAAATCAAAATTATTTATTTCATCCCTTGTAATTGCCTCTATCCTTTGTTTAGTTAAATTTTCATGTCTTAGATATAGCTGCGAAAAGTACCTAACCTAGTTCTCTTCTATTTAAAAAAAATCATATGACTTTTAATATTGAGATCACATATACACTTTCAGTTTATTATGGCATATGATATAGGATAGTAGTCTGGCCATACTACTTTTCAATTTTTCCAACAATGTTGTCATATATGGAGTTTATCCTAGGTAATTTATGTTTTAGGGTTTATGATAATTCAGTTATTGAATTCTATTATCTATGCTTTTTTTTCCTTTTTATCAGTACCAAATATTTACTTATTACTGATTTATGACATAATTTGAGATCTAGAAATATTTTTTCCCTTATATTCTTACTTAAAAATAACTTATTTCCCTTGGTAGTCTAGATTTTTTCTTAATTTGACTGGTATAGTACTAAATCTTATTGGTTTGATGGTATAATACTAAGTCTATAAATTAAATTTAGTATTATTATTGTTGATATTGTTGTTGTTATTATGTCAAGGCAGCCTGCCATGGGTACTGAATATCTCTTTCATTTTAAAATTTTTTTTAAATTTAAAGAAAGTTTTTTTTTCTTTTTTAGGCAATTGAGGCTAAGTGACTTGCCCAGGGTCACATGGCTAGTAAGTGTCAAGTATTTGGTCTGAGGCCAGATTTGAACTCAGGTCCTTCTGACTTCACTCTATCCACTGCACCACCTGGCTGCCCCTATCTCTTTCATTTTTAAAGGTTTTGTTTATTTCTTTAAAGAAGTATTTTAATTATATGTAGGTAAGATGTGTACTTTAGTAGATCAACTCCCAGACATTTTAAGATTTTTGTAGTTATTGTGAATGGGACTTCCCTTTCTATTATTCATTTCCAGATTTTGTTATTGCTAAATAGAAATGCTTTTGATTTTTGTGAGTTTATTTTGTTTTCTGCCACTTTATGCTTTTGCTGATTTATTTTCTAAATAAACCATCATGTCCTTAGCAATTAGTGATAGCTTTGCCTCTTCTATACTTGCTTCATGCCATTCTTTCTTTTGTTTTATTGTTAGCACTTCTAAAACTATGTCAAAAATGGCAATGGGAAGAGGTCACTCTTGATTTACTCTTGTATTTATTGGGAAAGCTTCCAGCATTTCCCCATTGTGTATACTAGAATTTGGTGTTAGATAGATAGTTATCATATTAAAATTTTTTGTAGGACTTTTACCATAAAGGAGCACTATGTTTTGTTGAAGGCTTTTCCTACATCTATTATATAATCATGTGTTTTGATATGTTTTTCTTTTTAATGTGATTAATTATGTTTATTATTTTTATAATATTAAACCATTCTTATATACCCCTGATATGTATTCAATGATTTTTGGGATAAATTGCTGTAGTCTTTTTGCCAGGATTATAAATTTTAAAAAAACCCCAATGATCCCATTTGATCCTGTGTGCTAGAAAAAGTTAGATCCAAACATTAATGTCTCGAAAATCTAGAATCCAAGCTTTTATATTCAAACCCCTGTTAGCCATTTGTTTTTTGTACTCTTCCCATGTACCATATGAGTTTCTTGAGAACAAGGACTCCTTTTTGTTTTGGGCTTTGTTTTCCTTGTGCCTAGCACCTACTAGGAACTTAATAAATATTTGATGAATGAATGAATACTTTCTCTTCAATCCAGCAGCCATCTCAACTATAGCAGTGGCTTCCACTCATTCCATTCTTAATAGCTCTGGGATCCATTGAGAGCTATCTCTAGGCTGAACCCTTAAGAAAGATGCCTAGAGCTATAGGAAGACTTGAAGAGATTAAAAGTTCGAGAAAAGGGAGTTGTCCTTAATTCCAGTGAAAAATGTGGCCTCTTCCTGGAAAGTGATTTAGGGATCTGTTTGTATGGTTTTGTTCTTGACCAAACATGTGGTTCAGGCTTGGTTAATCCAGCCAAAAGATGGATTACTCCTGAACTAACCAAATGTTTGCTTGTCTGTAGTGGCTAGTACTTAGGCTCCAGCAAGACTGGACTAACCCTCAGGACGCTAGACCACTACTAGGGAATGTTTTTAGACAAGCAAGTTGTTACTGCTTTCTCCTCACCCTAGGAAAAGGCAGAAAATAGGGCTTCAGAGATGAGTGTGGTAGGGTGGAAACTTCCCTGATTTAGCTATTTTTGTCAAGGGCACCGTTCTCTACTCTTTACTACCGCCTTACCGTCACGCTGAGAGGCAGTCCCACTGGATTTAGAACCAAAAAGTCTAAACTCAAATCTTCCCTTTGACATTTATTATCTCTAAAACCCTAGGTAAGTCATCTAACCATTCTGTGCCTTAGTTTACTCATCTGTAAAATATGGGGTTGGACTAAGGACCTCCAAGGTCCCTTCTAACGTTCCAAATCTATGATGCTGTTGTTCAATTTTACCTAATCAGTGGCCAAGTCCTACTCTCCCGGCTCACATAATGAAGGCACCTAATTCTGCATCTTAGTACTTCGACTCTGGGTTCTCCTGATTGGTCTCCCAGCTTCAAGATTCTCCTTACTCCAACCCATCCTCTGCCCAGCTGCTAAATAAGTAGTAATTGTTTCTGTGCTGGCCAGAAATTCTGAGTCTTCCCTTCCCAGACTGATTCTTTTCTGAAGGCAAACTAGGCCATCTTTTGCCTTAATTTTTACCTAGCCTTTAACTACTGAATGAGCGTTGCCTCAGACAAACTGAGAATTGGGAAAGACCTTAGCTTAAAAAAGCCAAGGTCTTGGGGCAGCTAGGTGGTGCAATGGATAGCACACTGGTCCTGAAGTCAAGAGGACCTGAGTTCAAATCTGCCCTCAGACCAAACACTTGACACTTACTAGCTGTGTGACCTTGGGCAAGTCACTTAACCCCAATTGCCTTTAAAAAAAAAAGCCAAGGTCTCTCACTGCATCCTGGGCAATAGCTAGTTGTCTTGATTTATGTCTTGCCACTGGATTCAGATAACTCTGGAGGAAACAGTGAGGCTGATGACTCTGCACAGCTCTGCCTCACTTAAATCACTTTCTAGTCAAGACCTCACCTTCCTGATGTCACTGGTCCCCTTCGAGACTGAAGGACCAAAAACAACAAACTGATTTTCCTAAGGTTGAGGTCTGACTGAGTCACTGTCCTGATCATGAAGCTTCCATTGTTTCCCATTACTTCTAGGATAAAATACAAGATCTAACTCCAGCCTGTCTTTCCAGGATGGTCACATATTTCTTCTCTTTGTGTTGGCCTACCTTTTACTTCTCATATAAGACATTTCACCAGCCAGCGCCAAGCTTTTGCTCAGGATTTCTTCCATGCCTAGAATGCAGTTCATCTTCACTTGCCTCATAGAACCCCCTAATTTTCTTCAAAGCGTAACTCAGGCACTCCTTCCTCTAAGAGACCTTTCCTGATCATCCCAGTTTCTCCCTTCAAATATCTTGGTATTTGTTATGTAAATATTTATCTGTATATACGTTCCCCCAAGGAGAATGTAAAATTCCTTAGTGTGAGGACTGTTTGGTTTTATCTTTATAACCCTGGTGCCTACCACATAGCAGACATTCAATAAATTCTTGTTGAATGGGATTGAAAAAACAGCAAATTTGGAATGGAAGGACCTGAAGTCACCTTCTGACCCTGCCACTTAATAACTGGGTAATTCACTTAACCTCTCTGAGCATCACTTTCCTTATCTGTAAAATGAGGTACTTAGATTAGATTACTTCTAAGGACTTTTCCAGTTCAAATTCCACAATCCATGATACTTCTGAATGGACCTAAAAAGCTTAAAGCTGTAGGCAATGGTCTACTGGTCCTAGTCCTGGTACAAATACTCCTGATTAAAATGGGGTAGTCACTAATGGTGAGAGTCATAGAATTTTAGCGGCATCTAGGTGGCACAGTGGATAGAGCATTGAACTTGGAGTCAGGAAGACCTGAGTTCAAATTTGACCTCAGACATTTATCAGCTGTGTGACCCTGGGCAAGTCATGTAACTTCTGTTTGTCTTAGTCTCCTCATCTGTAAAATGAGCTGGAGGAGGAAAAGGCAAACCACTCCAGTATCTCCACCAAGAAAATCCCAAATGGGGTCATGAAGAGCAAGACACACTGAAAGAAATGAACAACAAAAGTGCTTCTATTACCTCCCAGGAGTGTTGGGTGGACCAAATGAGATAAAAATTGTAATGCAATGCCTGGCCCGTAATAAGTGCAATATAAATGTTAGCTACTGTTATTACCTCAAAGGGATCTTAGAAGCACCTCATCCTCTTATTTTATAGATGAGGAAACTGAGGCTCTAAAGGGCCAAATTTATACCTTTTTTGATTCCATTTGACAAGAATTTACCCAGTGTCTGCTATGTGGTAGGCATGGGGGTTACAAAGGTAAAACCAAAACAGTACTTAACACTAAGGAATTTTGCATTCTCGTGGGGGAACAAAAATTCTAGGCACGTGACTTGGCCAGGGTCAACAGCAAATGGCATAGGGGCCATGATCGACCTGGTCCCCTCCCACCTTCTTAGTCTCTTTACACGTTATTCTGTGATCCAGCCACATCGGCCTTTTTACTGTTCCTCAAATAAGACATTTCATTTCCAAACTCTGAATGCTTTTGCAGGCTTTTCCCTATGCCTAGAACTCTCTCCCTCCCTTCTCTCCACCTCCAGGCTTTCCTGACTTCCTTTAAATTGCAACTAAAATCCTGTCTTCCACCAGAAGCCTTTCCTGATGCCGCTTGAATGCAGTTACTACCTTCCTCTGTTGATTATCAACAATTTATCTTGCATTTAGCTTGTTTGTATGTAATTGTTTTTATGTTGTCTCTCTATTCAGCTTTCAAATCCTTGGGGTCATGGACCCTTTTTTGCTTTCTGTATTGCCAGTGCTTACTTGGGTCAGCTAGGTGGTACAGTGGATAGAGCAGGACCTTGAGTCAGGAGGACTCATCTTCATGAGTTCAAACCTGGTTTCAGACACTTACTAGCTGTGTGATCCTGGGCAAGTCACTTAACCCTGTTTGCCTCAGTTCCTAATCTATAAGATGAATCAGAGAAGGATACAGCAAACTACTCCAGTATTTCTGTCACGAAAACCCCAAATTGGGTCACAGAGAGTCTGACATGACTGAAAAATGACTTAACAACAACTAATATGCTAGGCACTGTGCTAAGCACTGGAAACATAAATAGAAGAAAGTGAAACAATTGTTGTTGTCAAGGAGTTTCAGTTCTAATTGGAGAAGACACTGTATTAAGAGGAATCACAAAGAGGTAAGGGGAAGGGGAAGGGTACATGTGTGGTGGCATGGGGTGGACATGGCCAGGAAATGAGAAAGAGGCCTGGCTGAAGCAAGATAAGGCAAAAATCTAACCTCTCAGAGCCCAGAATGGTCTTAGGGTTAGAATCTAAGGTTTTACTGAAGGGGAACGAGGAAGTTAAGGAAGGTGGCTGGAAATGGTCCTGTTGAAAGGGACAGAAAAAAAGAATAGGCCACAGAAACTTTCTTTGACAAACTAGATATGTACCTTTCTTCCTCCAGCTGTTAAAAGAAAGAAATAAACAAGGTGACTCTAATCCTTAGTTTATCACTAGCAGGCAGCTTACAAGGAAGGCAGAGGGTCATCCTGAGAATGTGAAAGACAGAGGGTCTTGAGACCACATTTCAAAAAGGAAAATTTTCAGTACTTTCTGAAGAGGTGACCAGGGTGAAAAGGTGATTGGAATTTATATCATATGAAGATCAACAGAAGGCACAGAAGGGGGATATTTAGCTTAGAGAAGAGAATCCTCAGCCTAGATTTGATTCCACTTTTCAAGTACTTGAAGAATCATCAAGTGGAGGAGGGATTAACTTTTCCTCAGCCTCTGTAGGCAGAATTAAGGAAAAAAAGGGTGGGAAACAGCAGGCAGAAATATTTAGGTTCAGGCACCAAGAAATGGAATGGACCACTTTTCGTGGGTAGTGAGTTCTTTGCCACCAGAGATCTTGGGTCATTGGTCAGCGATATTGTAGATAAAGTGAGATTTTGGAAAGATTTGACCTAAATGATTCCTGAGGCCTTTTCAACTCTATGATTCAACAAACATTTATTAAGAGGCTGCTCTGGATAATGCACTCCGCTAAGTTACTGGGGGTACAAAGACAAAAGAAGAAAAAAGGACCTTATATTTTAGTGCATTCCACTTATATTGTGGAGGTTCCTTCCAGATCTAAGATCAGTCGATTAGTCAGGCAAGAAGCATTTATTAAGCACCTACTCCATGCTAAGCACTGTGCTGAGTGTTGAGGATAATAAAGGAGGCAAAAGAGAGTCTCTGCTCTCACAAAAATAGATGCTCACAATCTAATAGAGGCAGAAACAAACAAACAAATCTGTGCAAACAAGTTATATACAGGATAAAAAGGAAATAATTAGCAGAGGGAAGGAATAGGAATTAAGAGGGATTGGGAAAGGCTTGATGTAGCAGTTGAGATGTTGATTCTACAAATCTATGGCTGGTTAGTTCCCCAAAGATTTCCCCCCATTTTAGAACTTTTCCATAGAGTTAAGGCTAATGATACCACTATGTAGCTTGGAGGGAAGATGGCAGAAACTAAGCTCTCCCAATCGTTGTCTCCAATTCAGTGATATGCTATTCCATGAGAAAATTGGATCTACTTCCACTTTATTATAACAGAAACTCTGAAACAATCAATCAATCAGCATTTATTAAACAATTATTATGAGTCAGGCACTAGGGGCTAAGGACTGTGGGTATAAAGAAGTAAAAAATATCATTATCACCGGCCTCAAAGAGCTCACATTCTGAAGGAGGAAACAACATGCAAACTATGTATATATGAGACATTTACAATGTAAATGAAAGGTAGAGCAAGGGTATTGTCTCAGGTTTCACTGACTAATATCATTCATTCATTTCTAACTCCATTCATTCTTTGATTCATTCATTAATGGAAATAATATATTATTTTGAATTATTATAGTAAGACCTGGGAAACAACTAAATCACACAGACACTAAATAATGATTTATCCATTGTCCTTAAGAAATTTCTATTAGTTTTGTATCCCCTCTCTCTGTGGGTCAAGAGAAATCCATTAATTATGAGAGGTCAGCTAGATACCTCAGAGGATAGAGCATTGTTACTGGGCTTACAGGCAGAAAGACTCATCTTCATGAGTTCAAATCTGGCCTCAGACACTTACAACCTGTGTGATACTGCACAAGTCACTTCACCCAGTTTGCCTCAGTTTCCTCATCTGTGAAATGAACTGGAGAAGGACACCACAAATCACTCCAGGGTCTTGGCCCAGAAAACCCCAAATGGAATCATGAAGCGACAACAACAAACAATGCTTACAAGATTTGCTTTGCCTCTTTCTGAAATGCAGAAACAATTGTTCAGCACCCTGCCACAGAGCAAAACAGGTCAGGATCCGGCCACGAGAGGAATTTACTAAGTGATACGAAGCTCGTGATGAATTGGGAACAGTCAAAACTAGGGTGACTCAAGGAAGGTAAATTAATACAAGAAAAAAAACCAGTATAAATAAATCAAGTGAGTCAAGGGAATTATGTCCTAGTTGTCTAAAAGGACTTACTTCGAAACCACCATGAACTTTCCTCCATGGTGTGCACATGTGGCTTCAGATGCAGCCACACAAGTGTGGCTTGCAATTCCACAAGCATTTCATTAACATTAAGCATTTCAGGCATAGGGATACAAAGACAAAAAAGCCTGTGGATTGTGTTAAGGTCAGGAAAGGGACTCAATAACTCTGTTGCCTCATCTCCAGTTGGGGATGGGAGGGGAGAGTCAAAGGGTTTAGTATTGGCTAGTTTACTACATTTCTGAATCTCTGCTTCCTCTTCTGAAAAGAAATGTAAAAGCAAGCACTTTCTTGCCTCAGAGGGGAGTTGTGAGAATTAATCACTGTTTGCCAAGTGCCTTAGGATCCACTGATGAAAGGTACTATTTGAGTACAAAGTATGTTTTCTCTGTTACATGTTAGGGAGATTCTGGAAAAAACCTCCAATATAATATTAACTGTTCAGATACCCCCTGAGTGGATGTGGAGGGAAGCTGTGGTGGAGACAATGAAAGATTCCTTATTAACCCAGAAGAAAGAAAGTCCATTGTGCCCAGAGTCTGGCCTACAAGCTGTGCATCTGATAAATGGACTAAGGGCCTTCCTTTCTTTGTTCCTAATGGAGTTTGTCCCACCCTCCCTTTCCCAACCCCTCCCTCAAAGGTGACATCTACTGACTTTCAAGGCTAGTCTGTTTGCTATTGTCTTTCCTGATTAGTTAAAGATTTGAGATTATCACTGAGATGAAAACTCAATCCCAGATGATTCAGAGCTGGGTCTAGGATTATTTCTGTGATATTATAATTATTTTATATGGCCAGGGTACTGGGTGCCTGTAGTTGTCATTCAGTTGGTAAAGTTATTATTGCTTCCCTGGACTTGAGGGCAACATTCATTGGAAGAGCTCAAAATTCTTTTAAAACAGCATGGCTTATTTGGAAATTTTGTTCAATTAATCATGTATTTAAGTAAACACCTACTCTGAGCCAGCCACTGTGTGAGATTTTGGGAATCCAAAGGCAAAATCAAATTAGCCTTCACCCTCAAAGAATTTACTTGCTATTAGGGGGAAATAAGGTATGCTTGGATAATCAAATAGAAAATGTATAGAGAAAATAAAATACTATTAAGTGCAAAAACAATTTGAATAAAATGCTCATAGAAAATGTCCAGAAAATAAGAAAAGAAAGAAAGAAAGGAAGGAAGGAAGGAAGGAAGGAAGGAAGGAAGGAAGGAAGGAAGGAAGAAAACATATGCAAAGAAAATACAAAGTAATTTGGGGGTGGAATTGGTATACTACTATTCATTTTGCTTGTTTTTTAAAGACTGGGTCTCCCTATCTCAACCAGTCTGTAAGCACAGGGCCCACTAACAGACTAGCACGGGGGTTTTGGTCAATTCCCTTTCTAAGCTGGGCTGGTTCACCTCTTCTTAGGCAACCTGGAACCCCCACCCCTTACCATATTGGTGCTGGATTTAGTGAGCGCTATTGATGGGTTTAGCCTGCTGCTGCTCAGAACTCCTGAGCTTAAGTCACCCATGAACCTTAGCTTCCCAAGTGGCAGGGACACACCAAATGAACTAGCATTCTTTTTAAAAAATAGTATTTTATTTTTTCCAATTAAATATAAAGACAATTTTTAACATTAATTTTTTAATAAAACTTTGAGTTCCAAATTTTCTCCCTCCCTCTCCTTTCCCTTTCCTAAGATGGTAAGCAATTTGATATAGGTTATATGTAATGCACTAGCATTCTTAATGTTTGCACAGCCTGGAGGAGAATTGCAAGAAAGTCCTTTGGTGACTATTTGAAAGGTAGTCACTGATAGAAATACATTTCATAGTTGTATATAGGACTTGAGTCTCAGGCAAGACTGTGAGTAGATAGATAGATAGATAGATAGATAGATAGATAGATAGATAGATAGATAGATAATCTCTGGCTGCATGACCCTGGACAAATGATTTATCCTTTTAACTAAGACTGTTGCAGAACAGTTGCTGTTTCTGCACTGGTAGAGAGTTTTCTCACCAAGAGCTTTCAGGGAAAACAACAGGTATGGGGGTAATCTGGTGGTGGGGGAACATAGGAGAAACCAAAGAACAGAATATTTAAAATGTTCCGTGTGTCTCTTAAGAATAAAATAGTTTTTTTATTTGTGTGACCCACTAATCTTTTTTTATGGGTTTCTGTTGAGTATTTATAGAAATAAGTCACCCATTCTTGTGATAAAGGTTTGGGGCATGGAAAAGGTTTGGAGACTTTTCTACTTCTCTTTGTTCCTCTTTTTTTTCTTTCATTCTGAGCATCACCCAAAGATAATTTAGCTAGGATCCCTGGATTGCTATGGCCTTCCTAAACAATGAACATATAGTCCTATCAGAACTCTCCAAGGTTCTGATACTATAATCAAATGACCACAGTAGTTGGAGGATGGTTTAGACAGGCTGCCTTTGTGGTTGTAATAATAAATCGAAGAAAGCACACAAATACTAAATTGAATAAATCTCACAAACTCACTTAGAGATCTTTAGTGGACCCTGGATGGATATCAGATGAACTAGCAGAGTCTACCTCTGAAGGTACAAAATCCTCAACAATAAGTGATATTTAATGCTCAGCCTCAAATTTGTCCATTAACAAAATTAATTTCCTGCTTAAGGAAAATTAGACTAGTAGGAGGGAAAATGGGGTCTCATGAGCATAGGTAGATAAAAGTGGAAGGGAGACAAAAAAATAGATGAAAAATGGGCAGATCTATCAAGATTTCTAACATAAACTATTTTCATCATTGATAACTATGGAATTTCAATACTTTTGTTCCCCAACATGAGGAAGTAGAAACAGCATTAAGAAAGAAAATATGAGAAGAGTAACTGTACCATAGTGAGAAAACTCAGAAGAAACCCATGATGGAGATAGCATAATTTTAAAGACATTTTGGGGTAGAATTTTAAGATATCTAAAAGTAGGGAAGATACCAAACAAATAGAAAAAAAAATACAGACAGTGTTATTTCTAAAACATAAACAAGCTAAAGGATACACTTTCTTGGACCATACATCTTGCTTGCTTTTTAAAAAAGTTTTATTGATGTTTTGTTCTCATAAACATTTGCAGGTTATCCACCCATTTCTTAAGATGTTTCTTATAATAAAGTAAAACAAGTAAAACTAATAACACAATTATTATTTAATAAAACTAATAACTAAGAATCTTATCTGAAAGTGCACACAACATTCCAAATCTATAGCACCTTTCTATTAAAAAATTAATAGAAAAATGTTTTTTTTTCTTTCTCTCTCCACTCTATTGAAAAATATTGGAAAAGAAAAAAATTCCTTACGCTTACTAGCTATGTGACCCTGGGCAAGTCACTTAACTCTGATTGCCTCACCAAAAAACAAAAAACAAAAAATTCCTTGTAACAAATATGTATGGTCAAACAAAACAAATTCCTTCAGTGGTTGTATACAAATATGTGTGTTTCATAATTCTATCACTTCTCTCATAAATACTTTTGTTTTGTCACTGTTCTCCTGTAATGATGAATTGTCATTGTGTTGATCGTATTTCTTAAAGTTTTAAAAGTTGTTTCTCCAATGTTGTTCTCATCTTACACATTATTTTGGTTCTATTCATTTCCTTCTTCATTAGTGTATAAAAGTCCACAAAATTGCTCACTTTTATAATATTAAAGTTATAGTGTAAAGTGTTCTGTCTGCTCGTTTCACTTTACATCAGTTCATGTAAGTCTTTTCATGTCTCTTTGAAAAAATTTCCTAATTTTTTACAGCACAAAAACACTCCATCATATTTTTATGCCACATCTTATTCAGCCATTCCTCAATATATGGGCATCCCTTTGGCTTCTGTTTTTTTTTTTTTGCCACAAGAAAAAGAGCTACTATAATCTTTTCCCTTTTTAAAAATCTCTTTTGGGTATAGACTTTGCAGTGGTTGATCTGAGTCAAAGGGTATAAAGTGTAAATTTATGTAAAATGTAAACATTTTATGTAAAATGCCAAATTGCTTTCCAAAATGGTTGTGCCTATTTACAGATCTGCCAACACTACATTAATATGCCTGTTTTCCCATAGCCCCTGCCCCCACATTCATTTTTTCTTTTTTTGTTATCTTTGCCAATTTGATGGGCGTGAGGTAGAATCCCAGAACTGCTTAAAATTGCATTTATCTAACAAATAGTGATTGGGAGCATGTTTTCATATGGCTATAAAGAGCCTAGGTTTTTTCCCTTGGGAACTACCTGTTGATATCCTTAGACTGTTTATCAGTTGGGAAATGGCTCTTGTTCTTATAAATTTGGATCATTTCCTTATATATCTTAGAAATGAGGCTTTTATCAGAGAAACTTGCTACAAAGATTTCCCCCCAGTTTTTCCCTCTGAATCTTAGCTTTATTGGATTAATTTGTAGGAAAAAACCCTTTAATTTATGTAATCAAAATTATCCATTTTATCTTCTGTGATCCTCTCTAATTCTTCTTTGGTCATGACCTTTTTTTCTATTTATAGATATAAAAGTAATTTTTCCACATTTCTCTAACTTGTTTATGATGTAACCTTTTATATCTAGTTCATGTACTTATTTAAAGGTAATCTTTGTATTAGATGTGAGGTGTTGGTTTAAATCTAATTTCTTCCATACTGCTGTCCAATTTTCCCAGAAGTTTTTGTGAAATAGTGAATCCTTATCTCAGTAGCAGAGGTATTTGTGTTTATCAAATTCTGGGCTACTAGATACATTTGCTGTGGTATGTTGTATACCTAATCTGTTCCATTGATCAATCTATTTTTTAAATAATACTAAATTATTTTCATAATTACTACTTTGGAGCATAGTTGTGAAGATCTGGCACTAGTAGGCTCTCTTCACTCTCATTTCTTTTTATTATTTTTCAAGATATTCTTGATTTTTTTCTTTCCATGTAAATCTTGTTATTACTTTTTTTCTAGCTCTGTAAATAGCCAATAATCATTTATTAAGTGCCTACTATGTACCAGACACTATGCTAAGTGCTAGGAATACAAATACAAATAAAAAGAAAGATTCCCTGTCTTCTCAAATTGCTTAAAATCAAAAGCATTCCTTTGTAGTTTAATTGGTATGAAATCATATGAATATATATGATGAATATGTAAGTAAATATGAATATGAAATATATATGAATAAATAAATTATGTTGTATAGTATTGTCATTTTTATTATATTAACTCATCTTATCTATGAGTAGTTAATATCTTCCCAATTACTTAGATATTTGTTTCTGTAAACAGCTGCTTAAAGCTGTTTTTATAGAATTATTTTGTGTATCTTAGAAGGTAGACTCTAGTATTTTATACATTCTGTAATAATTTTTAAAAGAATCTCAAGTATTTTATACATTCTGTAGCAATTTTAAATAGAATTCTTCTCAGTATTTTATGCATTCTGTAGTAATTTTAAATGGAATTTCTCTTTCTAGCTCTTCTTTCAGGGTTTTATTGGCATATAGAATTGCTGATGATTTGTGCAGATTTATTTTATATTCTGAAGGTTTGCAGATCCCAGACATAAATGAACTAATCCCTGACTTTAAGGAATTTTTATTCTGCTGGAGGTGGTAGAGTGGATGGTATACAATACAACAAATAAATAAGCATTTATTAAGTGCCTTCTACGTTCCAGGTAAAAACAAAAGGAAAAACACTTCATTAAATAACTGTCTGTTGAATTGAATGAGAAGTCTCTAGGAGATTGGCCCTATGTGTGATTTGTGTTGCCTGGCAACTATCAAATTATGGAGTACAAGTTGGCACTTAGTGGAATGGTAGAGTTTTTAGGGATTTAGGCATTTAGGGATAGTTTTTTTTTAATGATATTGATAGATGGATGAGTGAGTGATTGAATGAATGAATGAATGAAAGAATAGTATTTATTAAGTACTCACTAGATGCCAGACCAGGTACTACACTAAGCACTGGGGATACAAATATAAAATTCAAGACAGTCCTTGCCCTTGAGGAGCTTATTATCTTCTAATAGGAGAAGGTAACACATATAGGGGAGTGATTGCTGTGGAGGAGTGTTTTGGACTGAGAAATCACAGGGATGTTGTGTGGAATCACAGGGTAATCGACATTTCTTTTCTAGAAGTGGTAGTGTTGGTTTTATTACTATTCTCATAGCAGGAGGTAAAGTGTGTGTAATGGGAGAGCTTACAGGAGAAGACTAAATGCCCTGAGACATTATATGAAGATGGGCAAAGAGCAGCTGCTTGCTTTTTGGACTAGAAATGGTGGTTTACCCAATCAGAAGTCCCAGACGTGAGGGCTGGTGCTGGATTGCCTAAAATTAAATGTAAATTCATCTTTGTTACAATCTCTGGGTCTTGTTTGCATCACCTTCAGAAATGAGTTTTATTTTGTAATCTCTTATATGCTAGCTACTAACCTTCTTGAGAAACGTGAAAGCTTATGAGTAGGGCGACCTGCCCTTTAGTCTACATATAACTACCATTGAGACTTTTTGATTTCCAAGGCAAATCATTGCTTCATCAAAAATTTTATCGCATTTGGTAAATCAAAGATGTCAATGAATTTGTATTAGTTGAGCAAATATGAGTCTATTTTCAACCTGATACCTCTAGAAACATCACTGAAAGCCAACAAAAATGCAGTTTACCCGATAAAGAAATAGCTGTTCCCATGACTTTTCTGGGTTAAAAAGGCCCTAATAAACATTGAGCTCGAAGGTTTTTACCTAAGTAATGACAACTCTTAACTTGTGCATATTGGGAGGTCAAGTTTTTCTAAACCAGTTAATGAAGCTCAAAGGTTTCGTGAAACCACTGTAAAATTTTTTGATAAATCACCTTTGGGGATTACATTCTACTTCCTCTTAAGGATCATCAAGCTCCCACCTCCAGAAGACAAACAAGAAATTGGAGGCTATGGATACTGAAAAAACTAAATAAATTAAGCATCCAGAAAATTTTGTCTGGGTATTTGGGGAATTGTGACACTCTAGGAAAAATCTACTGAATTGGACCTTACCTGGCTGTGGTGAATAAAATAACCTTCAGAGAAAACACAGAACCGTCTGTATTGATCTCCTTCAGGATATCTGGGAGTAGAATTCCTATGAACAAAGTGGAAAACCCAAAAGGAAATGGGGGAAGCTCTTCTCCCCTCTGTACCTGGGAGATATTTGAAGGAAAGAAGCAAGTTCATTCACCCTGTGCTTATTTTCCTGGCTTCTTTCTCACTTCTTTCCCCTAAAGTCCAACACATCTCTTTCTGCCTGGTGATAAACACAGCTGGTTCCCATGAAGGAAGGCTGGGATCACCAGCATCAGGCTAATCAAATTAGAGAAGCATTTGGGATGTGAGCTCAGACTTTTTTAGATAAACAATTTTTGGATCTATTGCCTGACCTTGGAAGCAATTTTTCTGTTTTGTCCCCTGGAACTCAATATTGCTACAGAATGTAACTTAAAAAAAAAAGAAAAAGAAAGAAAGGGGCAGCTGGGTGATGAAGTGGATAGAGCACCGGCCCTGAATTCAGGAGGACCTGAGTTCAAATCCGGAGTTGGACACATAACACTCACTAGCTGTGTGACCCTGGGCAAGTCACTTAACCCTACCTCAAACAACTCAACCCAAGTAAGCTTTTAGGCATCTGTATCCTACTTCCCACTCACAGATGAGAATTTGGGCCCCATAGCTTAGCTACATCTCCCTCTGAGGATACTAGGGGTAGCTCTGAAGAGTCTGGGGGTGATTCTCCAACACTACCTGCTTGAGTTTCCAGAGCTGTGCTTCCCCCCAAGATAATGACTTGAGAACCAATTTAGTCATTGCTATAAGTAGCTTTCAATAATAAGTAGCTTTCAGGGCTAATTTTGGAAGTAGCTATGTAATACCATGGTGGTAAGAGTGCTTGAGTTCAAATCAGGTGCTTTCTAACTATGAGACCCAGGGCAAGTCACTTAACCTTTCTCAGCCTCAGTATCTTCATCTGGAAAAGGAAGATGGTTATAGCACCTATCTCATAGTGTTTTTGTGAGGATCAAATAACATAACCTTTGTGTAATACTTCACAAACTTTAAAATGCCTCTATATAAATACTAGCTATTATTATTTTTAAAAGGTGTTTACCAGTATGGTACAGTATGATACAAAACATCCCCTGAAATTCTGTGACACCCTCATAAGTACAAAGTCCTGGAGAAAGAGAACTCTTTTTTTTCTTTTTCTTTTTTAGGGAATTGGGGTTAAGTGACTTGCCCAGGGTCACACAGCTAGTAAGTGTCAAGTGTTTGGTCTGAGGCCACATTTGAACTCAGGTCCTCCTGGCTTCAGGACTGGCATGCTATCCACTGCGCCACCTAGCTGCCCCAAGAGAACTCATTTTTAGAAAGCACATGTGGCAAAGAAGGAACTCACAGCTCTTAGTTGCCAGAAGTACTTTTCTATCACTTTGCCTTAAGCAAGAAGTTGCACGATAAATCTAAGTCTAATCTGTCATTAGCTCTCATTCCAGATACTGTCATTAGTTGACCCGAGGATATCAACAGGACACCAATGGAAAGATAGGATGTCCAATAGTAGCAGAAACCCTAAAAGCTAGACAAGTTCTCTTCCTGCCAAAGATGGGAGGAGGAAATGAGAGGGCAAGAGAGAAAGGAAACCTGGCCAAAGCCGAAGCTGAGGCCTCAGTCTTTCCCTCCAAGTGGTTCCTCCTTATGAGTATATCCCAAAGTCATACTTAGTCCAATTTCTCAAAGTCACCAACTCCAGCTAACTCCGTGTTTTTAGACAGAATTTCAATGATTCACCAATTCCTGTCTGATATCAGTTTCTCTTCATGAAATGGCTTTCAAAGACTTTTTGTGGTTAGACTAAAGCAGGGGTAGAAAACTTGCTGCCTCAAGGCCACGTATAACCTTCTAGGTCCTTGGGTTTGGCTTTTTTGACTGAGTCCAAGTTTTGCAGAACGAATCCTTTCATTAAGGGTATTTGTTCTGTGAAATTTGGATTCAGTCAAAGGGCCACACTTGAGGACCCAGAGGGCCATAGTGACCTGGAGGTTACAGTTTCTCCACCCCTGGATTAAGGCCTAAGATTGAAATTGATTGATTTGGCATCTTATCACTTACTTTTAAGTGGGGTTGAGTCAGTCAATCAACTCTACACTTACACAACCATCTCTGGCTTCTTGCCTATGGAGAACTTATATTCTAATAGGAAGACAACACAGAGTAATGGTGGACAGGGGAAAAAAGACTTAGTGTGGAGAGTCACATGGATGGCAAATTAATAATACATAGGGCAGTCAACTGACACACTTTTTCTAGAAGTAATGATACTATCGATTAACTACATGGTTTAGAAGATGGGATATAAAGGAGAAGCATGGTCTGAGATCTGAAGCCATCTAGATAGGATATACACAATAAACTATTTTGCTATTTAGTCACAAATCAAGAAAGCTGGGCCTCAAAAATGAGTGAATGTTATGATTATCATTTTTTAGTATAAGATGTGGAGGTATGGCTGGATAGCAGTTCATCTGAAAAATATCTGGGGGATTTTAGTGGATAGTAAACTTAACATGAGTTGACAATGTATTGTGGCTGCCCCCTCACAAAAACAAAACAAAACATAAAACTATTGTGATCTTCCAGCAAGAATCATAGTTTCTAGGTCTGGTAGGTAAGTATGGTTTAATGGACAGAATGCTGAACTTAGAACCAGGAAGGTGTGGGTTCAAATCTTGCTTCTGACACTTGTCATGTGACTCTGGGCAAACGACTTCACCTTTCTGGGTCTCAATTTTCTTATCTGTAAAATGAAGTCATTGGATTCAACCTTTATGGTCCCTTCTACTTCTAAATATATGATCCTATGAAAGTCCCAGAGTGCTTTGCCTTAGTCAGACCACATTGTTTTAGTTGTATTCGTTTCTAGGCATCACATTTTTAGTAAGGGGTAAAAGGACACATAAGGATCAGTTGAAAGACTCTGGCATTTTTAGCCTGAGGAAGACTTCAAGGGGAATTTGATGGGCTCTTTTTAAGTATTGGAAGTGGTATCAAGTGGGAGAGGCATAAGGCTGTTTTAAAAACCTAGAAAAAAATAGGAAAAAGGATAATTAGTTTTGGTGGCAGAAAAAAAATTTCTTACAAACAGATTGATTTAACTATGGAATGAACATCTTGGAGAAGTAATGCGTTCTCCTCTGTCGAGGGCACCTGTGTCCCTGACAGTGTTTATTTTCCATCGAGTGTGAGAGAGATAAAGAGATACATGGGCCAGGTGGGTAACAGGTTCAGAACCAGTTCCCACCTGGCCCCATATCTCTTTAACTCTCTCATACTCGCCGGAAAATAAACACTGTCAGGGACGCAGGTGCCCACGACAATTGGTGCCCAACGTGGGGCCTGAACTGGGAGCCTGAAAGAGTGGTTTCCCCTGGTGAGTAGCCCTTGACCTCGGTGGGCTGTCTGGCCAACAGCCATAGCAAGGAGTGCTCCACCTGTTGGAAACAAGACGGGAAACGGGTCTCCGGAAAGCAGAGGACTCCCGCTGTTTGAAAAAAGACAGCAAGCAAGATAAGGGGTAATAGCCCAGACTCCTCAATGAGGTCTTCAGGGAAAAGCCACGAGACTCCATCTCGGGTATGTGGTAGAAAGAATTCTTGCTCCAGTTGGTTGGATTAGATGATTTAGGAGGTCTTAGAGAGAAACTCTTTTTTTTTTTTTTTGGTTTAGGCAACAGGGTTAAGTGACTTGCCCAGGGTCACACAGCTAGTGAGTGTGATGTGTCTGATCTGGATTTGAACTCAGATCCTCTTGAATCCAGGGCTGGTGCTCTATGCACTGCACCACCTAGCTGCCCCTGAGAGAGACTCTTAGAGTCTGTGATTTGTTTCCTGTCACTGTTATTTTAGGTTTATTTATTTTATTTCTTAAGGTTTTTCATTAGGTTTATTTTTTAGGTTTTTTTTATTTTATTAGGTTTATTTATTTTAGGGGTTTTTTAGTCTGCTTAGGCTATTGAAAATAGTTAAAAAGAATGGGATAAACATTTCAAGAACATGTTTGATTTGTTGCTTTGACGATCCAGCAGAGGATGTAGAAGTAGATACTTCTCAAGTAAAATTCCTCAAGATGTTTCAGAATCTCTGAAGTTTTGGGGACTCCAGGAGGAATAGAAATGGGCAGATTTCCCAGCTTCTAAAGAGAATGAAGAGACATTGATTTGCTTTTCTGGGTCAGCAGGATTTCAACTTTGTTTAACATTTTTATTGACATTGGATTTTTCAAGCCATTGGCACTTTCTGTCATTTCCAAGAGCCAAAACACTCTGGGAGACAGAACATTGCAGGCACAACCCCCGCCCCCCCAGACTAAAAAGGGTTTCCCATAGCAACTGGAAGCATGTAAAACTACTTAAAACTCAACTATTCAGGTTTTCCTTCATTGTTAATGGGCCTTTCAGGAAGGAATTGGCCAACACTTTAAATTAAGGGTCTTTAAATGCAGATTTTTATTCACATTTAATAAGTCAGTTTTGTATGTTAATTAAATACCAAATGAGTATTAAAAATCACATATTCAGATGCACTAAAGCTGCCAGAGTTCTGAGCCACTCGCTTGGTTGTTAATCCTTAATATAATGAGAATAATAATGGAATGCAAAGAATGATCTATTCCTTTCAAACCTGCTACCCTCCCCTTTATTCTCTTTGCAAGAATGACTCATTCCAGGAGTGGGTCAGATATGGTGGTATGACTATGATCATGCCAGAACAAATCTGTTCTTTCCACCTGTGGTTTTGGGGACATTTTCAGTTCGTAGCTAATAAATATCTGTATCTATATAATAAAGCCATTTGGACAGCTGCACTGGATATAGGTCACTACAATTCTATTTGTCCATATCAATCAATCAACAAGTGTTTAAAGTTCCCCCTGTGTACCAGGCGCTATGATAGACATTGAGCATATAAAGACAAAAACCGGGGGGGGGGCGGGGAATAGACCCTGACCTCAAGGAGCTTACATTCCATTGGGACAAGCAATATGTGCATTTATAAATAAATAGGAAATATATAGAAGGTAATAAGAGGAGGGGCACTGGCAGGTGGGACCATCAGTAAAAATCTCATGTACAATGAGATACACGGTTTCAGAGTGTTCTAGGAATTTTAAGGGCAGCTAGGTGGCAAAGTGGATAGAGTGAATCAGGAAGATTCATCTTTATGAGTTCAAATCCAGCCTCAGATACTTACTAGCTGTGTGGGACCTCGGCAAGCCACTTAACCCTATTTTCCTAAGTTCCTTATCTGTAAAAGGCGCTGGAGAAGGCAATGGTAAACCACTCCAGTACCTTCACCAAGAAAACTCCAAATGGGGTCATGAAGTCACAAAGGATTCTAAGAATCAAAGGTGAGGAAAGAAGAATAACAAGTAAGCCAGACATACCACAACGTAGAGTGTAATGACTCTTGTTAGCTCACCTCAGTCCTTGTCCTTGTGGCATCAACTGAAGTAACTTCTTAAATAGTACAAATTCCTTATTAGAAAGGTGACAGAGTGAACAACTATAAATCAATGAGAGTAGGAAAGTCTCACCCCTCACTTTAGAGAATTTCTTTGATGTTGATTTAGTGACTATCTCCTTTATTTTCTGGCAAACATGCATAAATTGAAAGCCAAGAAACACCATCTTTGTAAATAATTGTGGTTTCCTGATTATACTACGTTAACTAACAGTGAATTGCTCACAGTCCCCCCCCCCGAACTGTTCAGGATTTTTAATTTGCAACATCTTTTTATAGACTTGGAATATCATTTCTTAAAGTGTTTATGTCAAATTTTGCCTAGATATCAATTTATTTTTAATTTTTACTTTTATATCAAGTGTAGGATAGATTTCTCCATATTAGTGATTTGCTAGTATGGAGTTTTCCATGTTAGTAGTAGTATCAGACTGCTAAATTATAAAGTCCTTGAGGGCAGATACTGTTTTTAGTTTTTAAATTGTCTTCACATCCCAGTGCCTAGCACATAGATAACTATGTTGTTGTTCAGTTATTTCAGTCCTGTCTGTCTCTTCAAGACCCTATTTGGGGTTTTCTTGGCAAAGATACTGGAGTGGTTTGCCATTTCCTTCTCCAGCTCATTTTATAGATGAGGAAACTGAGGCAAAAAGGGTTACGTGATTTGTCCAGGGTCACACAGTAAATGTCTGAAGAAGGATTTGAACTCAGGGAGATGAGTCTTTCTGATTCCAAGCCCAGTGCTCTGTTTTGCCACTTAGCTGCCCTCTAGCATATAGTAGGTACTTAAAACATGTCTGTGCAGTTGAATTCAAGTAGGTAAAGCATAGAATCCTGAACTATAGAATTAGCAAAAGACATTAGGGGTAATTGAATTCTGGAGGTTGTGGAAATCTAGTAGATTGTGTACCAAAATGAAAACTGAAGATACTGGATTTCATTTTCGTCACTCCTATAAATTAGCTGTGTGACCTCAATAGAGTTCTTTATTCTTCCTGTGGAACCCATCTTCTTCTAGCACTCTGAAGATTATAATGCAGTAGAGAAAGGGCAGGGAAAGAGTATGAGAGAGTTGATGTTGGGAAAAGGGAGATGCCTTATGAGGATGTAGTTAGGTTCTCTGAAGCAATGCTTTCTTCCCCCCAGAAGAAAGGTGTTTTAGTTTGTTTGTTTGTTTTGACTAGACAATGCTGTTAAGTGACTTGCTCAGGGTCACACAGCTAGTCAAGTATCTGAGGCCAGACGTGAACTCAGGTCCTCCTGACTCCAGGGCTGGTGCTCTATCCACTGTGCCCATTTAGCTGCCTGGCAGAATGGTGTTTTATCATTACAAAGTATAATTCACCTCAGCTTTTTAAAAAATGTGTATGTGCTTAGATTTTGTGTGACTCTGTGTGTGTATGTGTGTGTGTTTGCACATCGTTCTGTTACCCATTTGGAATCTCTCACCATGAACAGCTTTTTAGTTTTCCTTTCAAAATTGCAATGTACATATTTTGTTAAAAATAGCTAGTAGCAAGTGTTTTTTTTTTAAATTTTATTTTATGGCAGGAGTTCTCCTTATTAGTCTAAGCAAACAGCATCATCTCACTGTTCACCTAGGAATAGTATGGAGCAAAATAAATGGCTGAACCAGCTACAACACTGCTATTCATTCAGAATAAGCTTGGTATCTCAAGGGGAAAGTGATAGTACTTACTTCCCAGGTCACCTGGTGGAAGGGAGTAGGGATGCACTTCTAAGAGTGAAGAAGTTGGCATTTCCAATCTGCTGTACTTCAAACATTATGCTTCTCCCTACCAACCACAAATACAAGAGCTATGCTAACATTTGACCATCTGGATCTCCCATCATGCTCTGCTTTCATGGTTGGGGGCTCAGAGTTGGCTTTTTTTTTTTTAATACTTATGTGGTTTACAAGCAAAGGAATGCCACTGTTAATTAACACTTTTATAGAAACCACAAAAACTGTAAACCCCACTTTCTTATCTTTTGTTAATATTTCAAGTATTGATGATATTGACTTTCTACATCTTTCTAAATATAAATGACCTCTTTTCCCCTGCCCCTCCCTTTACAAAACAACAGCAACAACAATAACAAACCAAAAAACAAACTAGCAGTTTTTCTCACATTACCCTCTTTTAGTAAGGTCATTGCTAGGAGCACAGCATTAAGCAATAAATACCCTTGGAAAAGTCCAATATTTTAAATCATAAATTTAAATCATGTAAGTTTAATTACAATGTTTACTTGCCCTTTGTCTGACTTCTTTCAGGAAGCCAAATGTCTTTCTTGACCCTAGATTACAAGATTTAAAGCAAAGAGGGACCTTAGTGATTATCTAATATAGCTCCTTTCACTTTTTAAGAAATCTAAAACTGAGAACCCAGAGAAGTTAAATGAATTGGTCAAGGTCACATAGGTGGTAAGTAAAAGAACTAGGCTTTGAACTCAAATTCTCCTAGTGCAAACCTGATACCCTTTCTACTACATACACAGCACTGCCTCCTACAAGGTTATGAAAATATTAGTCCTGCTCCTCTGACTCCATATGCCCAATGCCCTTTTTGGCTATGCTATGATTTATGTGAGGGCCTTATAACCTTTTTGAATACCACTCTGAACTTTCCTTTTTAGAAAATTCATGATATTATTCTGAATTATTACAAAGTTGATAACTCCTACAGAATTATCTATTTCCATATATTCTGATATGTACTATGAAGCCTGAACTTTGCATCTAAGTAATCTAGATGGCCCGCAATGCCAGTGGGCCCCAAATTTCCTTTTTTGATTAGTCACTGCTAAAAGCTAAAATTCTACTACTTTTGCTATTTCTAGAGGATTTCTAAGAGGATTAACAGTAAGATATTAGGCTTTGGTTTCTTTCTAGATCCTATCAGTTTTGCTGGACGTAGCAATCTCTTTCTGTCCTCAAACTAGTTTGCTATTTAGAATTATCAGGTTCCATTGACCAGCTGCTGTATTCTAACTGCAGAGTGGATTGTATTTCCGAGAGATGTGATCCATTTCATTCCTCTAAGTGGCACATACTTGGATGTCCCTCAGTATTAAATATGCTTTTGAAACCAAAACTATCATTACTTCTTAAAAAGTAGCTGATAAGCAATAGTCATTTAAATCCCTAAAATCTAGTCAAACTATATATCACAGCACTCTCTTGATATACCACTCTACTAATCCTGTCAAGAAAGAAACAAGGTCAGTTTGGCACGACTTGTTCTTGATGCAGGTATATTGACTTTTTGTTATCACTCCTTCCTTTTCTAGATGTACACTAGCAATCCCTTTAATAATATGTCCTATTATTCTGTCAATAACTAGTCAAATGAGTAACAAGATTTACAAGCTCTTTTCTGCCCCCCCCCTCTTTTTTTTGGAAAATCAGGACATTTTCCATTCACTAATACTGTGAGTACCTTTCCCATTCAGTGTTCAGAAATCAATTCTGACAGTTTTTTTTTCTCCCATACCTTAGAATGTAATTCATTTGAACCAGGTGACAGCAAAGGCAATAAAGGACTATCTGCCTTCTTATCTAACATATCCCCTGCCTATTAGCCATTTTTGTTCCATCCTTTCCAGTACAAGGTCATTTTCTTTTGTAGAGAAAACAGAAACAAAATGAGTTGAGTAGCCCTGCCTTCTGTCCATTAGCAGTTATCACCACTCCTCTACCTACCCTTTCTTTAATCCTCTTCTTTTTCTCAATATAGCAACAATAACAACCATAAAAATATTTTGTTATCTATAGCTTTCCTTTGCCGGTTTTGGTTTATTCTGAATTTTAACACTCCAGACACTATTCTTAAAGGAATGTGCCATGCTTTTATATTAATCACCATTTCCTGTCCTTACTTCTGTCTTCTGCATATATATATATATATATATATATATATATATATATATATATATATATATATATATATATACATACATACATACACAAGTATATATGTTATGTTTTTTAAAAATTTTACTTGGCCAATAAATTCTCTGTTAATCCACATGAGTTTCTTTCCTTGACTTAGTCATTCTGTTCACATGAATTCATTGGTAGGACCACAATGTGATATGAGGCTGGTTCAAGCTAGAATCATTTGGTCTGCTAAGCTTAGGCAAACAATCAGCTACTTTCTTTTTCTTTTCTTTTTTTTTTTTTAGTGAGGCAATTGGGGTTAAGTGACTTGCCCAGAGTCACACAGCTAGGAAGTATTATGTGTCTAAGGCCAGATTTGAAGTCAGGTCCTCCTGACTCCAGGGCCGGTGCTCTATCCACTGTGCCAGCTAGTTGCCCCAATCAGCTACTTTCTAAATGATCTTTTGTAGGAGAATGTTCAGGGGAGTCACTGGTCAATTTGACAGTTTTGGAAGACACAGTGTTGAGACTAAGGAAAGTGGCACCTAAAGGCTACCCCATGAACATCTCCTTATGCTACTAACCAAGTTTTTAAAAGGACAAGTGGCTATCAAAATATTTATTTAGTACTTTGGACCTTCTTCTTTCAAGCATTTAAACCTGGAAGAGATCTCAGAGATCATCTCATCCATATTCTTCATTTCGCAGATAAGGAAACTGAGCCTCAGAGATATTTGGTTGAGTTCTTTGCTGCTAAAGCCCAGGCTTGTTGGTACAAGCGAGGCTGTCAATGTGAAAAGAGGAATTTGTCTGTGTTTGAGTTCATGGAGTACTGTGGTCTTCAAGTTGACTTCCCCCTTTGAAAGGCTGTCTAGTATGAAACTGGAACTTGATGGGGAGAGAGAGGGTGGGGGAAGAGAATGTGGTTGGTGAAACAGTGGCTATTAGGTAATTGGTAGTGTGGGGACCAGGCATTCCCCACGTCCACATTCCACAATATAGGAAGTAATTCTTTCTTTACACCCTTGGGAGAACTGGGTGCCTTTGCCCACTCACTGTTGATATATTACTTAAGTCTAATTCCAAATGTAGAGTACACTAATCTTGCTTAGCCTTGCTGGTGATTTTTTAAATAGAAAAACAAGGTAGAATTGACTTGAATTCCAAAAGAAAAAGATTTACATCAATTATGCAGTAGAATTCCACTGTAGAATTTCTACAATGCAAAAAAAAGGGATTTTTTTTCTTTTGTGAATGGCTTATAAGCCTTCTCTAGTTCCATCTTTGTTTTACAATGTTCCTTTTGAAATGGATTTTTTTAAAAAAAATGAATCCAAAAGAGCAGTGTGAAGGTTCACAGGAATATTCTGAAATCCTCCCCTTTAGTAAACCAGGCTATCTCATTTCTTAACACATAAGGTTTAGAGAAGGAAGGGACTTCAGTGTTTGCAGTTTGGAGTTCAAATCCAGCCTTAGATACTTACTAGCTGTATGAACCTGGGCAAGTCACTTGACCACTGTTTACCTCAGTTTTCTCATCTGAAAATGGAGGTAATTAGCATCTACCCCCCAAGGTTGTTTTAAGGATCAAATGAGATAATAATTATAAATACCACATAAATGTTAGCTATTAGTATCATAATAATAGTTAGGTGGCATAGTGGATAGAATGCCAAGCCTGGAGTCAGGAAGACTCCTTTTCTTGAGTTTAAATCTGGCCTCAGACACTTACTAGCTGTGTGACCCTGGGCAAGTCACTTAACCCTATTTGCCTCAGTTCCTCATCAGTAAAGTGAGCTGGGGAAGGAAATGGCAAACCACTCCAATATCTTTACCAAGAAAACCTCAAATGGGGTCACAAAGACTGAAACGACTGAACAAAAATTATTATTATTATTATTTAATCCAATTTCTCATTTTACAGATATGGAAAACGAGGATGGGAACTGCCCATTTCCAGAGCATATGTATGTCTACGTAGAATTTGAAACTAAGGGGGCAGCTAGGTGGCACAGTAGATAGAGCACCAGCCCTGAAGTCAGGAGGACCTGAGTTCAAATCCAACGTCAGACCAAACACTTGACACTTACTAGCTGTGGGACCCTGGGAAAGTCACTTGACACCAATTGCCTAAAAATAAATAAATGAAACCAAGTCCATCTTCATTTCACTGTACCTTTTTCTGTTCTTCCTGATTTTAGGCTTCCACATACTCAGACATAGCTTGTTTCAGTTTAAAAGCAAAATAAAATAAAATTTCATGACATGTGATATATGGGAAGAGAAAGATAGATAGCATGCTGCTGTGAAAACAGCCAGGATTGGAGTCACAGAACCTGGGTTCTAATTCCATCTCTGTCATTTCTCATATGTTAATTTGGAGCAAATTAAGCTCTCTAAGCTTCAATTTTCCTTCCCATCTTTCAAATGAGAGGCTTAGACTTCACACCTAAGGTTTATTTTAGCTCTGCTTCTATGATCTGTAGTAACAAAACAAGTTTTATTAAGCATATTGAAGGAAATGAGGCTGCAAAGTCTAGGCAGGAGGTTGGAGAAAAGCTGGGAATTAACTTGCAAGGCAGAGTTCATTCAAATTATTGTAGCCTAATTATTTGATTTCTCCAAGACTCTCTGCCATTTAGGTATAATGGTAAAGGTCACTGAGTGTGTAGTTTAGTTATTCCTACCTCATGTAAAATAAATAAGATGCTACTCCTTGATATCTTACCCAGGTGAGAATAGGTTTCAATAGGGGCAGCTAGGTGACGCAGTGGATTGAGCACTGGCCTTGAAGTCAGGAGAAGCTAAGTTCAAATCCGGTCTCAGACCAAACACTTGACACTTACTAGCTGTGTGACCCTGGGCAAGTCACTTAACCCCAATTGCCTAAAAAAAGAAAAAAAAAGAGAACTGGTTTCAATGAAAGGCTTTAAATGAAAAGAGCCATTGGGTGTCATTGGATGAACTGAAGTGACATTGCACAGTAAATGTCTTTAGGTTGACTGAAGAAACCTGGTTGTCCATAATAGAGTCAGTTCTGGAATGTTCTCTCCTGGCTTGCTACCCACTTGAAGCTCTTAGCTCTGAAATTGTCTCTATGTTTCATAAACAACCCATGGAGAGTACCCAGGTTTCCTTGGCCACTTGAAACATACTCCCTGGACGACTTTGCTCCAAGTCATCCAAAGGACTTTTGGGATTAGTCTAAAGTAAGGGTGAGAAATCTGCAGCCTCCAGACCACATGTGGCCTTCTAGGACCTCAAGTGCAGATCTTTGACTGAATCCAAACTTCGCAGAACATAAAGTTTGGATTCAGTCAAAAGGCCACACTTGAGGACCTAGAGGACCACATGTGGCCTCTAGACCAAAGGTTCCCAATGCCTGGTCTAAAGTCTTTGAGTGAGATGTTTTATCTCCTGGTCAAGGCATGGGGGAAGGGGTGGCCATAACATCTTATCACTTATTTTAAATGAGATGAGGACATTCATAGACCCACTCAATGACTCCTATCTTTATACTGGTAGACTGTATTTTTTCTTTCTAGGCATAAGCAAACTGGTATGTGATACTTTGAAGGTGAGTTCTCTAGTGGTATAGTAAAGGGGCAGTTAGGTGGTAAAGTGGATAGGGGTAGCTCAGTGGCATAGTGGAGAGTGCTGGGCCCACCTAGAGTCAGAAAGACTCATCTTCCTGAATTCAAATCTGGCCTCGGACACTTCCTAGCTGTGTGACCCTGCACAAGTCACTTAGCCTTGTTTGTCTCAGTTTCCTCATCTGTAAAATGAGCTGGAGAAGGAAATGGCAAACCACTCTAGTATCTTTGCCAAGAAAACCCTAAATGGGGTCACCAAGAGGTGGACATGACTGAAATGACTGAACGAAAAAAATGCCAAAAACATCCTAGTATGGTAACGATTTGAATTACATTATCTTCTACTTTTCAATGACGTCAAATATTTTTCCTGCTTTTCTCCAACCACTGACTTTTCCAACCCCCAGCTGTTGTCAGGCACCTTTCCTGCTGTTTCCTTAGTGGGTGGGTGATCTCATCTCTGGCATTTCACGGATGGGGATTTCTTGCTGTATTACTGTTCTGCTCTATTCAAGTCTTACTCACTGAAAATACATTTTTCTCCAGAATTGGAATGGCCAAGGACCAAGAGTTGTGACCACTAAGGAATATGAAGATGTGACTTCCTTCCTGGGGGGATGATGGCAGAGAGTCCTAGAAGGAAAGCAGATGCCATTAAAGGAATATGAGGATGTGACTTCCTTCCTGGGGGGATGATGGCAGAGAGTCCTAGAAGGAAAGCAGAAGTCATTTAAAGAATATAGAGGGAGCAGCTAGGTGGCACAGTAGATAGAACTCTGGCCTTGGAGTCAGGAGGACCTGAGTTCAAATCTGACTTCAGATACTTGACAACTAATTATATGACCCTAGGCAAGTCACTTAATCCTGATTGCCTCACCAAAAAAAAAAAAAAGAAGAAGAAGAAGGATATGGAGATGGGAGAATTGAACCTAACTGCTTATCTTAAATAGCTAGAACTGGACCCAATCCTGAGATCCCCCATTCAGCAAGGGAAATGGTAGGGCCATATATCTTAATATAATTTTCCCATACAGTGCATATAAGTATGGGACAGACATATACGTTTGTGCTTACTACTAGTATGACCTGAGCAAATGACTCTATTTCTTGGTCCTCAGTTTCCTCATTGGTGGAATGAAATGGTTAGCCCCAATGGCCCCTCAGGTCCCTTTGAAGTTCCAGATCTTTGATCTGAGAATCAAATGCAGTTGGGATTTGCAAGAAGGCCAGCATAAATTAAGTTCTTACAGAGACAAGTAAAGCTTACAACACACACACACACACACACACACACACACACACACCCCAAATTAAAAAGTTCTCACTCCTAACTCTTTGCCCCTCCTTGAGATGCCTGTGCCCTGACATCCACTGTCCTGTTTGGTGAATCCCTGACTAGGATCACTGTTTCATGAGGGCTACCAGTGATGCTCGATTCACTTCCAGCTGAACTCGTTCTCTCGACTTCTCTGCCTCCTCACCAGCAGCCTTGTTCTCTCTCCATCACCCCCTCCCAGTTCCCCTTTAAATTTTGATTTTCTTTATTAGAATGAAAGTAAGAAACACCTTGTTTGCTTGTGTTTGTGTCCCTGGTACTTAGCCACTTTAACTCTGTTTGCCTCAGTTCCTTATCTATAAAATGAGCTGGAGAAAGAAAGGGCAAACTGCTCCAGTATCTTTGCCAAGAAAACCCCAGATGGGGTCACAAAGAATTAGACACTACTGAAATGACTCAACAACAATGATGACTTAGTTACTTAACACAATGTGGCATATAATAAGCACTTAATAAATGCTTGCTCTGTCTACCTGCCTATCTATCTATCTCTCCATCCATCCATCCACCTATCTTATCTATCCAACCACCATCTATCATTTATCTATCTATCTATCTATCATCTATCTATCTATCTATCTATCTATCTATCTATCTGTCTGTCTGTCTGTCTGTCTAATCTATCTATCTGAAGCCTTTTCTCTGGGCTCCTGGAGGTGACTTACTCCAATCTGATGTTTCCCTAGACAAAATGGCATTGAGAAAATATGAAAAAATGACATGCCACCTTTGAAGTCCCTCCCCAGAGAAGTGAGTCTGAGCTAGTATCAGTCAGTCTTAGATTTAGGGGTCTTCATAGGTCAAAATGACTGAGAAATTGATTTGGGAATTTGTAAGGATTTGGAGGAAGTCCCAGAATAACAGTTGGGGGGCTGGACTTAATATCTATGCTTTTCCCTCACCCACCCTTCCTATTGCTTATCCTCTGTATTTGGGATAAGAAAACCTAGGATAAATTCTGTATCTTCGACTTACAACCTTGGTCCTTTTGGACAAGCAACACAACTTCTCTGGGACTCAGTTTCTTCATCTATAAAATTAGGAAGTTGAACCAGAAGGTCTTTTCCAAGTCTAAATCCCGTGATCCCAAAACACTTCTAAAAGAAGACCTAAACTGAGAATTATGAAGAGCTAGCCTGGCTCCCAAAGGGCCCACTGGGGTCCAGACCAGAGGAACTTGCTCCATGGCCAACACTTTGGAATGGAATGGAAGAAGCATTTAATAAGCACCTACTATATGCCAGGCGCTGTGTTAAGTACTTTACAAATATTATATCATTTCATCCTTTCACTTTGCTGTGGGACCTCATTTTGAGTCTTGAGTGTTTACAGATCATTGCACCGTCCAAAGCAGCAAAATCCTTATGGCAAGAGCAATCTCAGGCAAGTAGACAAGATTTCTGGCTTTGTAGGGTCTCTCCTTGAGCTGAGGTAAATACAGAGACTTGAGGCGATAGGAAAGATCAGGCTTTGGATTCCACCAACAGTATGTGTGTGTGTGTGTGTGTGTGTGTGTGTGTGTGTGTGTGTGTGTGTACGTATATACATACATATGCATATATGCATACACACATACATATATATGGAGAGAGAGAGAGAGTCCCAGAAGTCTCAGGCTTAATAGTCTAAAACCACACTAAGATTTTTAGGATACCCTGTCCAATATTCTATACCCACAGTCCCCCTACCTCAGCAGAGACGGGAAGGAGATGCATTTTCTCAACTGTTCTCCGGGCCAAACTTGGTCATTATAATTATATATCTGCATAATGTTCTGAGCAAATGTAGCAGGAGTCCCCCAAGTATAGTAGCCTCCTTATGATGAAAGTGCCTGTAGACACTATTTGCATGCGCCAGTGCTATTAAGGCCTTGCTATAAATAACTGGATAAAGGTTAATAGTGTTGAGCTGTATGCTAGGGAGGGCCTTACTCACAAAATTGCCTCATTTATTAACAGATGATGATAGAAATAAACATTGGAGAGAACAAGGGGTGTGGAGAGGATAAAAGAGCAAAGTTCCTTGACTATCGCAGGAAGCCCATATCAATATGACCTTAGAAACGTTAGGGCAGCCATGCTAATTTCTAGTGTGCTCTTATACCCGCCAGAAAATTAGCCTTTGTTTCCTATTACCCTTTCATGGTGTAGTTGGTAAAACTGTCAATTAAAAAGTACTGAGGCAGCTCGAACAGTTTTCCATTCGCACTGACAATCTTGAAAGGATGAGAGCTTCATGCAAAGATAGAGTTAGGCAATATTCTCTTTACAATAATAATAATAACTGGCATTTAGTCAGTGCTTCAGGGTTTGCAGAGCACTTTATAAATATTTCAACTCTGATGCTCATAACAACAATGGGAACTGGGTGCTGTTATTATCCCCATACAGATGAGGAAACTGAGGCAGGGAGGGATTTTTTTTTAAGAGTCACCAAAAAAAAGCATTGCTTCATTCTTAGATTTTTTAAGAAGTAAATTTCAGTTGCCCTTTATACACTCAAATATATCATAAGGCTGGAACGTGAGTTTGAATTTACACCCAGTCACAGAATCAATCAACAAGAATGTTAAGTGCTAGCTATTTACCAAGCACGGCTGGGTGCTATAATCACAGAATTTGGAAGGAGATAGCTTGGTGCTGTAGAGTATCAGCATCAGACACAAATAGAAACAGGGCCACTAAACCACATAGAAGGGTCCCTGCAGGCTGCATATTGGCTTAGAAAACCACATGTTAACATCTACGGTTCACTGTATTTTTATCTATTTTGTTAAATATTGCTCAGTTACATCTTTTTTTTTTTGATTTTTGGTAAGGTAATCGGGGTTGAGTGACTTGCCCAAGGTTACACAGCTAGTAAGTGTCAAGTGTCTGAGACTGGATTTAAACTCAGGTCTTCCTGACTCCAGGGCTGGTGCTCTATCCACTGTGCCACCTAACTGCCTCTCACCTCCCCCCCAGTTATATCTTAATCTGGGTCAGCAGGTTATGTGTGTGTTGCCTCTGCTATAGAGAACAATGTGCTAGAACTGGAGTCAGGAAAATGTGAACATGAATTCTACCTAAAATACCTACTAGCTGTGTGACCTGAACAAATCACTTAGCTGCGCTTAGCTCAGCTGAGCCACCCTCAAGGGATCGTGAGGTCCTCATGAGATGACGATCTACTTAAACTTATTACTGTTCAGTCGTTTCAGTGTCTCCGACTCTTTGTGACCCCATTTGGGGTTTTCTTGGCAAAGATACTGGAGTGGTTTGCCATTACATCAAATACTATATAAATGTTAACCATGATGACGATGATGATAACGATAATGATGGAGTTCAGAATCCATCTAGTCCAGTCTGTGATTTCCCTTTATAACATATCTGACAAATGGTCTTCCAGCATTCCACCCAAAAACCCCTTTACTGGGGACAACCAACTACTTCCTAAAGCAACCCATTCCACTTTCACATTTGAGTTTTATTTTGATTCCTTACTATTTCTACCCCTTGCTTTATGTAAGTGAGGAATGACCAGAACTGACATGATTGTGGAGATGGCTAAACACGGATTGGCTGTGTTCATTTTATATATACATATATATATAATGTGCGTATGTGTGTATATGTATGCATGCATATACCCACATGCAACATATGCAATGTATGTATACATATATACACATATTTTATGTGTATATATATATATCTATACACATATATACATATATAACTATATACATACATATGTATATATATATATGTGTGTATTCAATAAATATATTTTTATATACTACATTAAAATTCAGGCCATATACAGATACACATACATATGGTCTGAATTTGTAACTTCACAGATATGCTGTTTATTTATCTAGGAGAACCCACGATGGGACCATAATTCATGGCTAAATCTGCCATTAAAAAAGTTTTATTGATGCTATTTGTGTTTTGCTATTATAACACTATACCTTTTCCAATACCTCACTCCTTCATTACTGATAAAACCTTTGTTATAAGATTAACGAAGTCTAAAGCAAAATAGACATAGTGACTACCTCTAAGAGAGTATAAAATAATTCACCCACAGGCTAAAACCTGAATCCTCAGATTCCCAATAGAGTCCTCTTTCCACTGTATCCTGCTCTTTCAGAGAGTTGACCTGGGATGCTGAGAAATTAAACAGCCTACCCTGGGTGTCACACCACTAGTATGTGTCAAAGGGAGGATTTGAAGCCAACACGAATCCAACATGGATTCCAATGTGGTTTTCTATCCACTACCCTATTCCAAGCAGGCAGGAGGGACAAAGGAAGGAAGGATGCAGGAAGGAAGCATTCTTCCTCATCAGTCCCATGGAGCCAAGATTAGTGATTATGCATAATCTGACACCTCTAAGTGTTGCTCTCATGTATAACATTGTAGTTTCATCCTGTATATAGCTTGCTTTGTATGTGTTTCTTTACACATTGTCTCCCCTGTTAGATTGTGAGCTCCTTGAAGGCAGAGACTGTCTTTTGCCTCTTTTTGTATCTCTGGTGCTTAGCACAGTACCTGCCTGGCACATATAGTAGGTGCTTAATAAATGCTATTTGATTGATTGATTGATAATATACCTAATTATTCTCCAGATTCTGCTTTCTTCACTGTGCATTACTATATATATAAGTTCTTTTTCTCTGAGTTTTTCCTATTAGTCATTTCTTATGTATATCTGCTAGTTTCTAAAAGTCTGGACATTTGCTTGCACTTGAAGTCCCTTGCAATTTATTTCCCAATACACCAGCCACTTAACAAGGATTGTAAGGGAGATGAGGGTTCATTAGCTATGTTCAGTTCTCTACTTGACAGATGTGCTTCTGGGTGAACATGGAGATTTCAAAGGGAGCCTGATGCAGGCCAAGCAGGCTTGGTTCCTCCTTCCCTATGCTTGGGAGAGGGAAAGGGGGACTTGTCAATAGCTACAGCAGCAGCCCAATGAGTTGGTGAATTCCTAAAGTTCCATCACTAGACACTTAAAATAAGCACCTATCCAAATGCACTTTTTTCCCCTCACTATGCATAACTGGTGGGAGAATCTGCTGGGGTTTCTCTAACTTAGACTGAAACATTTCCTCCTTCTTCTTATCTACCTCTCTATATAAAACAATGAAACCTCCAACAATCCATTCCAGTTTTATACTTGGCTATTCCAGGTGGGGCTCGGAACGCTAGCCAAGAGTCCTCCCATTTCCCAGGACCAGAATAAGCCAGGATGGTATTGTGGCCAAAGGGCATGGGTGTATTCTCCTTTATCCAATAGATGGTTCTATATAAATCAGTCACTGATTTAATTAAAAACAATCCTGACTGTTGCTTGGAAATCCTAGACAAACATTTCTAGAATTAACTGAAACTTGCCAGATTCCAGAGAAGAAAGCATCCTAGTTTTTTGTTGTTATTGGGGTTTTTTTTGGGGGGGAAGGGAAAGGGGAGGAATAAGTCCCATTAAACAGCTGACATTCATATAGTTTGTAAGAAAATGGGCTTTAAAACATTTATTTCTTTTTCTCATTTTATTTTATTTTATTTCTACTTAATAGCATTTTATTTTTTCCAATTACATGTAAAGATAGTTTTCAACATTCATTTTCATAAGATTTAGAGTTCCAAATTTTTTCTCCCTCTGTCCCTCCCTTCTCCCCCAAGACAACGTGCGATCTTATATAGGCTATACACGTACAGTCATATTAAACATATTTCCATATTAGTCATGTTGTGAAAGAAGAATCACAACAAAAGGGGAAAACCACAAGAAAGGGAAAAAAAGAGAGAGAAAATAGTGTGCTTCGTTCTGCATTCAGACTCCATAGTTCTTTCTCTGGATGTAGATAGCATTTTCCATCATGAGTCTTTTGGAATTGTTTTAGATCCTTGTGCTGCTGAGAAGATCCAAGTCTATCAAAGCTGGTCATCGCATAGTGTTGTAAAGCATTTATTTCTTTGGTACTTCACCAGGATCCTGTGAGATAAGTGTGATTGCAATCCCCATTTTGCAAATGATGAAACTGAAATTCAATGGAGATGCAATGACTAACCACTCAACTTATGACAGCAGGAAGTAGGATTTGAATCCACCTGTATGACTCTAAGGTCAGAAGCTGCTACCAACACATTGCCTCTCTTCCTCCTAACTACTTTGAGGTGTGAGGACCAGACCCAATGTTTCATTGATGTGGGACCTTCCAGTGAGCAGCCTCCCTCTCTCCGTTCAGAACAGGCTAATGCTCTGGAATTTATAGTCTTGTAGAGCTGCGTGGGGGGCACCCAGAGGTTAAGTCACTTAAGTGAGGTCAAATATCCAGTGTCATAGGTGGGGCTTGACCCAGGGTCTTCCTGATTCAGAGGTCATCTCTCTAACTACCACCCTATGATGCCTCTCCTCTCATCCAATCTTAAAATCTTACGAATTTCTTATGAATTTCATCATCTCATTGTAGTCAGCTCATCACACAACAGCAAAGGAGCCAGAGACAAAAGATGACTAATATTGCATATCTGCTCTAAATGCCTCACTTAGTAACTGTGGGCGCATTTGTAATAACACTCCCACTATCTTTACTTCCTTGATACTAGACTGCTTATCTTGTCAGGTCTCACAGGCTGGACAGGGTCATTTTCCTCCTGCAACAGGCCCAAACCAATCCAGGCATGGCTCCATTCATGCAAAAGAGGGCTGTGGCCCTGGGAGCGGCCAGGAATCTGGAGGGCCAGGTTTATTTTATAGGTGCTACTTCATTCACCATTATCTTGCAGCCCCCTGGAAATGGAATGCTGTTTAAGAGTTCACAGGAAGACAGCTCAGCAGGAAGTAGAGAATAGAGCCAGCAGACTGGGAAGGAAAGAAGAATTCCCATAGGCAGAAAATAATTTTCTATTCACACCAATGTTAGTACATCTGCAATTATGAAATAGGCCTCAACATGGTCAGGTTTCATGAAACCCAAGTTTAGGTTTCAACTCTAAAACAGAGTGTTGACTTTGACTTTCTTTTATTGTAGGTTCTATTTCTGAAAATGGATACCATTAAGGGACAGTGTAGTGTAGTCAAAAGAGTACTGGACCAGGAACAAGGTGTTCTGCATCCTAGCCTTGGCTCTGCCATAAAATTTTTTGTGACCTTGAAGAAGAACCTTCACATCTTTGGGCTTTAATTTCCTCATCTGCAAATGAAATGGTTGCAACAAATTACCTCTGAGGTCTTTTCCAGTTCTATGGTTCTAGGACTATCACTTGAGCCATTGCCCCTTTCCAAATAATCCCTCAAGATAAAATCAAATTACACTTATATGACACTTTAAGATTTATGAAGAATTTCCATCATATCAACACTGTATGATAAGAGTTATCATATTTCTTCACCTTTGGCCTTATAGAATTTGTGGCTGGACAGATCATAACCCTGGGGACCCACAGAATCAACTTGGGCTCTGGGGATCTGCAAATCAATTAAGCACTGTTGTGTACAATTCACTGTGCTGTAGGCACTGTATGGAGATTTTTTTAAAAGGATGAGTACATACCCTACCCTCAAGTAGCTTACAATCCAATTGAAGAGAAATATATGCATATTTTATATTTATATATCACATATACTATATGATAAGAGAAATGAAAATTGTCCCTATGGGCACTTATCTATATGACTTAGATGGATATATAGATAATTAAAAAGGCAACAGCTATCAATCATGGGATATATAAATAAATATGTATTTCTATATATGCACACACATATATACATAAATATGTGTGTGTGTGTGTTGTGTGAGTGTTTGTGTGTGTGTAACCTGGGTTAAGGAATAGGTTTCAACAAACTCTGGGAGGATAACTCATGGTTGATAGCAATTGCCATTTTTAACTCTTCTTTTTCAGGATTCTAGAGATAATCCCTTATTTTAGTTATGCTTCTAGTAGCCATTAAATAATACATGTATATATTAATATTAATATATGGAATTATATATTTATATATAACATATACATTATATTTATGTACTGAGATCCTACTTCCAAAATATACTGACTGTGTGACACTGGAGAAGTCACTTAATCTCTTAATGTCATAGGTAAGTCTCTAAGATAATAAATTTCAGAGAAGGTGCTTACCTACACTGATAGAGGAAATTCCCTACGCTAATGAAATCATAGCTCAAGTTCCTATTCCCTATACTGGATTGGAAAGGCCAACCTAGTCATCAGGAATAATTTGGTCTATATCTTTTGCTCTTGCAATTCTGGGACGCTTCTATCTTTAATGTATTCTTTCTTTCCTATGCTTGGTTGCAGGTCAAGTTAGATTCCCCCAATTTCCCAAGACCAGAATCAGTTATTTGAAAGCCAGCACGGTATTAGGGCCAAAAGGCATGGGCATATTCACCTTTATCCAAAAGATGGGCCTGTATACTATCAGTAAATCAAGGTCATTTATTTAAGTAAAAACAGTCCTCACTATTTCTTGGAAATCTCTCCTTTCAGAAAGCTTCAGCTGCTGGAGAGCTCCAGTGACCTTCCTCCTCCTCCTCCCTCCAGCCCTCCATACCCCCTTATTAGGAGACAACTGTGAAGGGAGATTTAACCCCCCTCCTATTTATTACCTCCTCCTCAGCACCCACACATTTGCCACCCCCTACTAGTATGGACCTGGGTTAAGAGTATCACACCTTATCTACAAGACCAAAGAATTTCTTCCAGAGAGGAGGAAATGTTCAAAGACAAGGCTGCTCCTTTCTCAGAATCTACTGTTACTGCTTTACCTTTTGGCTCTGTGAAACTTGTGGCTGCAGAGATAGACATGGCCATAGGCACACACTGAATCAGCCCTGGCTTTAAGTGTCAGGTAATCAATCAATTAATTTGTTGGCAAATAGTTATGAAGCACCTTTTATGTGCAATTCCCTGTGCCCTAGGCACTGTTGCAGAATCTTTTTTATAATATAAGACTATGTTCCTCAAGGAGCTTATAATATAATTGAGAAGACAGAATACACACACACACACACACACACACACACACACACACACACAGAAATTAGGGACAGAATATACATAGCATATACATTTGTTGATGAGTCATTTCAGTCATGTCCAACTCTTCATGACCCCATTTGGGGTCATCTTTCCCTAGCAAAGACACTGAAGTGGTTTGCCATTTCCTTCCTTAGTTATTTTCCAGATGAGAAAACTGAGACAAACAGGGTTAAGTGACTTGCCTGGAGTCACACAGCTAGAATGTCTGAGGCCAGATTTGAACTCAGGAAGATGAGTCTTCTTGATTCCAAGACCAATGCCCTATCCTTTGTGCCACCTATCTCTCTTTACACACATACACACACATATACATAGGCAGGTAGGCGGAACAGTAAACAGAGCACTAGACTTGAAGTCATTAAGATGAGTTCAAATCTAGTCTTAGACACTGACTAGCTGTGTGACCCTAGGCAAATTACTTAACCCCTATTGCCTCAGTTTCCTTATCTACAGTATGGGGATAACAATAGCACCTACCTCCCAGGGTTATTGTAAGGATCAAATGAGATGATATTTGTAAGACATTTTGTAAACCTTAAAGCACTATATAAATACTTATTAATGTTGCTGTTATCAATAAGTAGCTATGCCCTGTAAGGCTATTAGTAAAAGGCAAATGATTCATATAGATAATAAGCATCAGTAAGGATGATTTTCATTTCTCTTTTCCCCACTTTGGTTGAGCATCATTTTTTTTCCTGTTCTGTTGATACTTCTCAATCCTTTGGCGAAAATCCTGTAGTTTGGGATTGTGGAGTTGTATGTATGTGCGTTTGTATGTATACGAGTGTGTGCCCATTTAAAAGGAAGGTTAAGAATTGACTTCTCACCTAAATCAGGGCCTTACTTTATACCTTTCCCCAACCTGAAATATTACCACATAGATAACACTTTCTGTTACATACACAGTTTTCTATCCCTGTGACAATGATGTGATAAAAATCAGTTTTAACTATTTCCCAATATTCCTCAAAGCCTAGAGTTCAGGCTTCAAAACAATATTATCTTCATTTAATTTCATTTAAAATATTTTGTTCCATATTTCAGATTTCATCAGTACAAGGAACCTGTAGTACAGTAATTCCTACTACTAATGCAGATAGGCAATTCCTGGGACAGAGTTTTAGCAAGTTGTCTAGGGGCACTGAGGAGTTAAACAGATTATTCATGGTCACATAACTAGTGAATTTCAGAGGCAGGATTTGAACCCTAGTCTTCCTTACTTGGCACTTTGTATGTTATCTTAATTCTAAGGTCGACAATTCAGTTAATCTCCTGGACTACTATTATATTTCTTTCAGGCGAACAGCAAATTCAATTCAGTTTAACATATATTTATGAAATTTCTGTGGCACAGTTCTATAATTCTAGAGCACTAATTTTAGAACCAAAATATCTGGGTTTAAATTTTGGCTATATTATATTATAATATATTATATTATATTGTATTGTATTATGTTATGTTATGTTATGTTATGTTATATCACATCACATCACATCATAGCATCATATCTATAAATATATAAGTTTATATATAAATATAATAATATAAATATATTATATTATATTATATTATATTATATTATATTATATTATATTATATTATATTATATTATATTATATTATATTATATTATATTATATTATATTATATTATATTGTATTATATTGTGTTGTGTTGTGTTGTGTCGTGTCGTGTCGTGTCGCGTCGCGTCGCGTCGCGTCGCGTCACGTCACGTCACGTCACGTCACGTCATGTTATGTTATGTTATATTATATTATATAAAATTTGACTATTATAAACTATTATAAACATCCAAATTAAGTACAAAAGATGTATGAAGGAAGATACTATCTACATCCAGAGAAAGAAGTGATAAATAGAAGTATGTCTAGAATGGTTTTACACATTTATATATACATATATACACATATTTGCATCTAATGGTGGCCATCTGGGGGGGAGGGTGAAGAAAAAAAGGAAAAAAGAAAGTTATATAACTTTATTATATATTTAAAAGGAATAGCAAGTTATACATAATATATTTGCAGTTTCATGTGTAATCATCTTTTTTTCCTATTCTACTATGTTATAGAAATATTTGTTTTATTTCTTAAGTTCAGAATAAAATAAATAAAATTTTTTAAAAAATCCTACCTTTGATACTTACTTCCTATGTGACCAGGAGCACCCCTTGACCTCCCTATGCCTCAGTTTCTTTATCTGTAAAAATAAGAATGTTAAATTACCCACTCAAGCACAGATATAAAACTATGTGGCTCTCCTACCAAACAACTCCAGTGGTTTCCTTTTGACTCCAGAATAAAATATAACCTCTTCTTTTAAAGTCCTGCACAAGCTTCCTATAGCTTTCCTTTCTAGTCTCATTGGATACTATTCTCTCCTCTGTAACGTAGCTAAAGTGGCTTTCCTCTTTTTCTCACTTGAAACACTCTTCCTCCCATCTCCATGCCTCTGCACTGGCTGTCCTCCATGGCTGCAATGTCCTCTTCTCCCATAGTGCCTTATGTTTAACTACTTCCTCTGTATGTACACATATTTGTTAACTTTATATTTATGCTGCATGTGTTTTATCACATAATTATTGTTTCCTGCATTAGAATGCAGGCTCATTGCAGTAGCAATTATTTCATTCTTTGCACTTGTATCCCTAGCACCTAGCAGAGTTTTTGCTGTTTGTCCTTCGTTCTTGAAAAGGACCTTGGTGTCAGAAAGGTGATGCCATGACTTGCAAGTGAATTGGATTTAAGTGAGTGAGTGTTGTGCAAAGTCACCAGCTTCGTTTTCTCCTCCAGAGATATCTAGGTCCAGTGACAAGATATAGATCAGGACAACTAGAGAGGGTCCCACATCTAGTAGAGTATATGACTTATGGCAGGTGCTTAATAAGTACTCATTGATTGATTGACGGTTTCTGAGGTCCTTTCTAACTCCAAATTTATGATTTTAGTACCCTGTACTGTGCTGGGTACCAGTGATAGAAATACAAAAATGAGATAGTTCTCACCCACAAAGAGGTTTCACTGTACTGGAGGGATACAACATGGTGAGGTTGGGCCAGGTTGGCACAGAGTTCTTTTCAGTTCTGTATGTGTGAGTTGTCATTGTTAGAAAGTCCTTCCTTGTAAGCAGTCAAAATCTGCTGCCCATAAACTTTCGCCCATTGGTATTAATTCTGGCCTCTTGAGCATCACAGGGTATGCTCTATTTTAATTTATCTATAAATATGAAAAATCAAGTTATAGCTTCTTCAAGATAAACCCTTCATAGTTCACTCAATCATTCCCCAAATGACATATTTCATCATCTTACAATTTTGGTTGCTCCTGTGAATGGTCTCCAGCTTATGAAAATCTTTCTTAAAGTAATAGTAATAATAATAAAAACTCAGAGCTAAAAGCATTACATAAGACATGGCCTGACCAGGGCAGAGTACAAGAGACTATTTTGTTTCTTTCTGCATACTCTCTATATCCATCAATGCAGTCTAAGGTTGTATTAGTTTCTTTGGCATCCATGTCCCACTGGTGAATTTTATTGAGCAGTTGACTAAAACTCTTCCATTACACATAGCTTGTTTTTACAAAAGGGGATGCCTTAACATCTCTTTTTGAAAAATTTTTGTTGACATCTTTTGTTTTTTATGTCATTGGAATTTTTACCAATATGCCCTCTCTCCTCCCTTTGAGAGAGCCATATCATGTAACATATTTTTAAAAGAAAAAGAGGAAGAGGAAAAAATCAGCAAGACTGATTAATACATAGAAAAAGTCTGAAAATGTGTGTAAGGTATCATGCTCATGAACCTTCCACCTCTGCAAAGGGATAGAGTAGGAGTATCTTCTCATATCTCTTCTTTCAGACACTTTAGCATCTTCTGTTAACTATAATCTATGATCCATTGTGAGGAATACAAAGGAAGCATTAAATACAATCCCTGACTTCAAGGAGTTTGCAGTCTCATTGGCTTTTTATATGCATTCTTGTTTTCTCTGATTACTCCTCTCTATAGAGTATCTGGCACCGCCAATCCTATACTATTCTTTGAATCATTTCTGCTTAACTCAGTAGAGGCTGACCTCCTCCTTTGGACTGGAAGAATCTGTTTAATACAAACAATTTATATTTCCTTACAAATACTCCAGACATAAGAGTAAGTGATTAAATGCTAACAACTTTCCTTACTTGATAAGACTTTCTTTCCCAATGGATAAAAGGTAAGGAACCTAAATGATGTATGAGGATCCACAACTCATTTGTCATCTTCTCATTTTGCAGCTCAGGAGCTAATATTGGAGATTAACTAATGTACTTTGTCGACTTCCATGTATCTGGTGTGGAATTTGTAAATCCATCTTCTCTCTCACAGTCAGACAGGACTGGCTAAGCAACCTGTAAAGTAAAAGACGTGACATGGATAATTCTGCCTGGAAATAAGGTCAATGTTGTTCTCATGGGACCTGCACCGTGTGGAAGGAACAAAGAACCACAAAAGCTTCTTTCTTACAATGAATGAAGTGCTGGTAGGCATTTTTTCCCCAGGTTCTCATAAGTACAGCATAGGATTGAGAACCAAAAGATCTGAGTCTTTGCTCCCACTCAACCATTAGCTCAATAGATATGCCTGTATGTGTATAGGGTATATGGCCTAGCCAGGGAGGACTAGCACCACTGGTGTGAGGGCTTGCCCACCCCTTTTCAGGGCTGCTCATTCACCTTCTGTGTCCATCTGGCATTCGACTTTCACCTGTGGCTCTAAGAAGCTGTAGCATGTGCAGCAGTCACATCCTGGTAAAAGTGCCTTGGTAGATGGGCTAAACCAGGTTGAGGGTAACCAACAGGCTTCAAAACCAATGCTGAGTTAAGGGGATGTCTACCCAAAGCATATGAAGACTTCTCCCAGCAGAATCAGCAAATGAGAATAATTTGTTGCAACAGCCATGAAGATGGCTAAAGCAGATGCTGTGGAGTATTTAGAGCTTGGTCAGACATTGAAGATGCCAAGGTCATCCACTGGATCCCAGGTCATCGCCAGTCATCTTGACTTCCATCTTTCCACTGGACTTTGATTAACTCTCTGGAAGGGAGAGTAAGGCTGATGACTTTGTGTAACTCTGCCTTACTTAAATCCAATTCATACACAAGTCAAGATGTCACACTGATGTCATTGGTCTTCTTCAAAAGCAAAGGATGAACAACATGTCTACATGGTTCCAAGACATCAGGATGAAAAGTAAGCAGTTTAGGTGGGAGATTAGGGGGCCTCTGAGATTCTTGCAAATGCTAAGACTATGATTCACTTGAATCAGTCATAAAGATGCATGAACTAATGGCTCACAGCTATTTCTACTAAAATAGCTTTATAGAATCATAAAATCTTTGAGTTGGAAGGAACCTGAGAACATGATGGATGTAACTTTTGACCCCTGTAACAATGCCTGACAAGTTATCATCTGGCCTGGATCCAACCTGTTAATGAGCCTCTCCTACCTTTGCTGTACTGATCTTCATGTGATAAGCATCACGTCTTTTGCCAGGCTCTCATAGTATCATCAAATAGTCTATTCCTGTTGTTCAGAATGAAGATCTGAATCATCATAAAAAGGTTAAATTATGTACTAGTCTTTTTGAACAAGATAGGGAAACACTTATACTATGCTGTAGAAAGACTTCCTTCCAAAATGTCAACATTTTCCACTCTGTCTTTTTGTGGGTTCTGCTGCTTTAGAATCTGTTTAGAGCCATTTTTTACAGGTATTTGGAGGGGTTTGGGGGAGAGCTCAAGCAAGTCACTGCTTTTACTCTGCCATCTTGGCTCTGCCCCCAAAATGTCAAATTTTTTAAAAAATGCTCTGGCACTTTAAGACCTAAGCATCATATAACTGGAAGGTTAGTGCACTTCCTAAAAGTTCCAGATAATGGAATTCAGATATTTAATGTCACATAAGTTAAAACATCTAAGATAAATAACTTTTTCATTTTTCATCTGAGTCTTTTGGAACTGACTTCAAACATACTGCTACCCAGTAGTGAGCCTAGGCAAGTCATTTTATCTCTTTGCATCTCAATGCCTCCATCTGTAAAATGGCATGGATGATTCCTGCCAGATCATCCTGACAAGAACCCTGATCACATGTTAAAGTATTTTGATTTTCCACAATATTTTTATTCATAAGGACTAGATGAAAATGTAGTCATCTCACCAATGTCAATTTTTGGGATCACCCTCAAAGCAGACAATCTCCTTTGCAGTGAAAGAAATTTGAGATCAAATTAATTTTTTTCTTCTTCTAATTTTGGGCTATGCCTGTGACTTTGTATTGAAAAAGGATTAGCCATCAGCGGGCATGAGGACTTTCCTTGGCCTTATTCTCATAGCTTCTATTTATTATTTTGTGTTGTCTTAACATGAGGCTTTATTTATTTCTTTACATCCTGTGTATAGTTCAAAGGATGTCTTTGTTTAATACATTGCAGCTGATTTAAATTACTTTTGCCAGTTCTTTTGACAGTGCATTTTATATTCTGGAAAGAAATTCAGTAGTAGCTAGTACGAAAAAAAGGGGGAAAGGAGATATCATTTTCTAAATCACACCAAAGTGTGATTTATCAGCATGAATCCCACATCTTAAGAATACATCCAACATTCATATGTAGCATGGTAGAGAAAGAGTATCATATTTGAATTTCAGTGACATTTTCATTTTAAAATAAATGTCTTTTTAAACTATTTTCTTACAAAATGCACCAAACAGAGCAGTAATTTTAAAAGTTGTTCATCCTCAATTTAATGAATACCAAAAAAAGAATATTTCCATATACAAAGTAGGACTGAGAAAATATAATTTTATGTGAAACCGTGAATTTCTGCTATATGCAGCTTGTTTTTGAAATGTATGTAACAAATTAAGTATGTTTCTTTCAAAGCTGTTGTGCCTGTTTGTGTTTCTTTCTGAACTTACTTCTGTTCCCTTCTATGCATTTTTTAAAAAAAGGCTTCAATGACCCTATTTCCTCTCTCTCTCTCTCTTTCTCTCTCTCTCTTAACACTATTGCTTTCTCTCCTCTCTCACTCAAATGTAAAAACATAGAGATACACACAATCCTTGTAATAAATTATAGTCAAGCAAGACATCTCCACCTATTTGGCATGTTTAAAGGTATATGTTTCATTCTGTATCTTGAATTGATCACTCCTCTATTAGAAGGTGAGCAATCTGCCATATTCTGCTTCTGTCCTCTGGAATGGTGTTTGGTCATTTCATTGACTGGAATTCTTAAATCTTTCAGAGTTATTTTTCTTACAATGTTGTTGTTATTGTATAAATAGCTCTGCACATTTTATTCCATATCAATTTATACAAATCTTCCCAGATTTCTCTGAAGCTATCTCTTTCACCATTTCACGTGGTACAATAATATTCAATTACATTCATAAACGTGCATCGTAATTCCATTACATCCGCATATATTTGCCATAATTTGTTTAATCCATTCCCCAATTACTGGCTATCACCTTGGTTCCTATAGTAATAATAGCTGGCATTTGTATAGCACAGGGGTGTGTATGTGTGTGTGTGTGTGTGTGTGTGTATACACATATACACACATAAATGTATGTATGTAGTCTCATTAGAATTAGTTCATTGTTACAACAACAAAAATAATTATCATTATTTTTATGCATATGGGTGCTTTTCCTCTCTTTAATACCTTCAGGGTATCAGCCAATCAATTAACATTTATTAAGCATTCACTAGGCACTGTGCCAAATGCTACAGAAACAAAAAAGGTGATAGTTCCTGCCCTCAAAAAGTTTACATTCTAATGACACCATGCAGACCAACTTGTAGAAAATAAGCGATATAAAGGATAGGTAGGAATTAATTAAAAGAGAGATGGAATTGGGATTAAGAGAGGTTGGTGAAAGCTTCCTGTAGAAGGTAGAATTTCAGTTGGGACTTAAAGGAAGCCAGGGAGTGGAGGAAGAAGAGCATCTTGAGTATAGAGGACAGCCAGAGAAAATGCCTGAAGCCAAGAGATGGAGTGCCTTGTTGGTGGAACAGCTAGGAGGCCAGAGGAACTGCATCAAAGAACACATATTACAGAGTAAGTTACAAGACTGGAAAGGTAGGGGGTTAGGATAGAAAGGCTTGGAATGCCAAAGAGCATTTTGGTTTTGCTCGTGGAGGAAATAGGAAGCCACTGGAGTTTATAGATTTGGGTGAATGAGTGGGGTTTGACCTGCACTTTAGGAAAATCTCTTTAGTGGTTCAATGAAGGAGGATGGGTTGAAGTGGGGAGAGACTTGAGGCAGCCAGACCCACCAGCAGACTATTGCAATAATCAAGGCAAGAGGTGATGAGGGAGGTTTTGTGTTGCCTTCTACACTAATAGGAAAGTGTAGGGGAGGGGGAGAGGATCTGTAAGGATGGGAACCTGCAGCCTCAAGGCCACATGTGGCCCTCTAGGTCCTCAAGTGTGACTCTTCGACTGAATCCAAACTTCACAGAACAAATCCCCTTAACAAAAGGATTTGTCTTGTAAAACTTGAACTCAGTCAAAAGGCCACACCCAAGGACCTAGAAGGCCACAGGTTCCCCACCCCTAGACTCTGGGAGGAAAGATAATGAGTTCTGTTTTGGATGTATTGAGGTTAAGATGTGTTTACTGAACATCCAGTTTGAGATATCTGAAAAGCAGCTGGAGATATGAGATTGCAAGTCAGCAGAGAGACTGGGGCAAGATTGGTAGATTTGAGAATCATCTGCATAAAGATGGTAATTAAACCCATGGAAACTGATAAGATCACCAAGTGAAGTAGTATATAGACAGGCGAGGACTTAGGACAGAACCCTGAGGGACACCTATGGTAAAAATTTAACTGAGGATCCAGCAAAGGAGACAGAGAGGAAGCAGTTGAATAGGTAGAAAGATAACCAGGAGAGAGTAGTGTCCCAAACACCTAGAGAGAAGAGAGTATCAAGATGGAGATAGTGATCAACAGTGTCAAAGGCTGTGGAGAGGTTTAGGAGAAAGAGGATTGAGAAAAAGACATTGGATTTATTAGTAACCTTGGAGAGAGCAATTTCAGTGGAATGATAAGGTCAGAAGCCAGAGTGTAAGGGATTAAGAAGTAAGAGGAGAGGGAGTCACCTATTGTAGACTGCCTTTTCAAAGAGTTTATCTACAAAAGGCAGAAGAGATATAAGACAGTAGTTAGTGGGGATGGAAGGATCAAATGAGGATTTTTTATTTCTGAATGGGGAGATCTGGGCATGTTTGTAGACAGTAGGAAATGAACCAATAGAGGGAGAGATTGAAAACAAGTGAAAGAGTGGAATGACAGAGCAGACATTCTGCTGAAGGAGACAAGATGAAATGGAATCACTTGAACAAGTTACAGGGGTTAGCCGTGGGAAGAAGTAAAGCCACTTCATCATGAGACAGGGATAAAGGAGGAGAGAGCGGCAGAAGACACCTGAGTAATAGATGAGGAAGAGGGGAGAAGAGGGAGTTCATGGCAAATGGCCTCATTTTTTTCCTGTAAAATATGAGGCAAGGTTCTCAGCGGAGAGAGTGGGGGCCTAGCAGCAGTAACTCTGGGTCCACTCAAATTACAATATCTCTGGCATACCACACAGTTCAGTGACTTTTGGGGCATAGTTCCAAATTACTTTCCAGAATGGCTCTACCATTAATGTATGTTTCCCCATAGCCACTCCAACACTTGACATTTTCCTTTCTTTGTCATCTTTGCCAAGCTGATAAGTGAGAAGTGAAACCTCAGAGTTTCTTTCACTTGCATTTACTTAGCTTTTAGGGATTTCATGTTAGCTAGCAATTATAGCTAGCATTTATATGGAGCTTTAAGGCTTGCAAAACACTTTACAAATATCTCATTTTATTCTTACAACAACCCTGGGAGGTAGGTGCTATTATTATCCCCATCTTACAGATGAAGAAACTGAGGCAGGCAGAGGTTAAATGACTTTCCCAGGGTCAGATAGCTAGTAGGTATCTGAGGCAGGATTTGAACTCAGGTCTTCATGACTCCAGGTCCAGCACTCTATCCCCTCTATCAACCTAGATGGAGCATTTTTCCCCACATCATTGTTGTCATCTTGGATTTCTTCCTTTGGATTTCATCATAGCTTCTGACCATTTATATCTATTAGGTAATGGTTGTCATTCCCATATATCTGAATCAGTTACTTATATATCTTGGACATGAGACTTTTGCTAGAGACTCCAGAGTAGTCATATTTCATGGTGGTATGTGCAGTCCTTAGAGGAGATAAAGCTAATTAAAAGCGTCTTCTGCTCACAACCATATCCAACCTGAGACTGAATACAACTGTTGTGAATAAAATAAACCTGCAAGGATTTGCCTTCACAGCAAAAAGTTGCTGTGATCAAACAGCAATGAATGTCTTTTGAGACACCATTTTTGGTTACCTAAGCTCCTTAGTTCCCAAGGTCAGAGTTCAGATCTTCAACAATCTCTACGATGTCTCCAGTGAGGACACAACATGTTCAGTGTGACGCTCCAGTCATTCACCACTGTTCCATTATTACACATAGAATAAATCTTCATTCCATGTACCAGTGCAGGGATTCCATAGGTCAGCTAAACACTCTCGCTGAAAAAAAAAATCACAATGAACTGCCTCACAGATTTTGGAGTTGGACTTCTAATAGTGTATTTTTCCCCTAGCATATACCAAGATGTAGCTTAGTTGAATTGGTTTAGCAACTATTTTGAAGTTTGGATCCTGTTGTAGTTTTTCTTTACTAATCCCATCACCTCCTAAAAAGTGTTAGAGGCATAAATATATCCTTTTTTATTTTTAATTTTATTTTTAAAATTAAGCTTATTTTTAATTTATGTAATAAAACAAGCACTTCATAACAGTATAATTTTAAAAGATGATTGTAAATATATTCTTAAATTTTATCTCAATGGTGTTGACACTTTTAATTTTTACATGATCTTTATTTTTAAAAATATTCTTCTACCCAATAAGCCATTCCTTACAACAAAGATTTCCACCCCCACCCAAAAAAAGAGAAAAAAAAAAGAACAAGTCAACTAAATCACAGGTTCCCATTTAATGGTTCATGAACCCCATAGGGGTTTGAGATGATGGTCTAAAGGGCTTATACTAAAAATTATTTAATGGTACCTTATGCATTAAATAAAGTCCCAGTTATGTTAAAAACATGTTTTTCCTCTATACCAACAAACATGTGTGTGTTTGAAACCTCATAAGTTTGTTTCTATAGTGATTTGAAAATAACATGAGCTTTGGGGGGCAAAAGTTATCATTGAAGTTATTGCAAGCAGTTGAGGAATACATCTAAAAGAATATTATGAGGAATATGTCAAACTACCCTAGGGGCTTACAACACATTTTTGTTGTTGTTGTCATAGTTGAAAGGAGTTTCAGAAATATTGAGAAACACTGAGCTAAAACAGCAAGGTCTCATTGTATTTCATACCTATCAAGAAACTAAGTTTATCTAAAAAGGCTGGATGGAGCTATTCATGGCCCCACCTCAGATTTATGCGGAAAGAATCCCAGTGATCATCAAACCAGATATTGTGGACAAAGAGGAGATAGGATATATCATTCTCAATTCTGTATTCACCATTGTTCCAAGAAGAAGACCTTTTAACCCTGAACGGTGTAGCAACCTTGATGTGGCACAGAATGGGGAGAATGTTTTCCCCTGATCTAACAGCATACATGAGCTCAAGTCCACTTGATGCCATGCTATTAGCAAGTTAATATAACAAATATGTCAGCCATGTCTGGTATTATATACAATACTCCACACTTACAGTGTCTCACTTATGCAAAGACACAGTTACAGTTTCTCAGTTCTTCTCTTGGGTCAAGCTTGCTCATTGTAATTACACAGCATCTAATTTTGGTTTACTTGTACTTTCCACTTAAAATGTGGTAGTCACATATGGTTTCTTGGTTCTTATTTTGCTAAGCATCAGTTCATATAAATCTTCTTATGAGTCTATGAATCCATCATAGTCATCATTTCCTACAGTACAATAATATTCCATTACATTCTTGTAATATAATTTGTTTAGCTTTTTCCTACTCAATTGTTTCCAATTGCTCGATACTACAAAAAGTGCTGCTATAAAAATTTGGGTATATGTAGGACCTTTCTTTCTGTCTTTCAGTTCCTTCCTAGCGCTAAAATTTCCAAGTCAAAAGGGAATAGACATTTTAGGGCATATATTGTTAAAGATGAAATGAATCATCTTGATCTTTCTGTCCCATCTGTCTTTCATCCTGTCTTTTTCTTTCTCCTCACCTATCTGACCTTTCCCACCTATGTATTTTGCTCACCCTCTTTTTTTTTCTATCTGTAATGCTTTGCATAGTACCCAACACATAGTAGACCCTTAATAAATGCTTGCTATGTCTGGAATTCCTTTTCTTTACTCACTTCCCCTTCCTCACATTCTAAAATCCTATTCATATTTTTTAAATATTATTTTTATTTAGAACTTTTATTTGTGCATCCCCTTTACTTCAGAATATCCCTTTCCCTTGTAACAAAGACTGAAAAAGGGGGAGTGCGGTGGGGAAAGCAGTTCACCAAGACCAATAAACATATCAATGATGTCTGACAGCATATACAATATCCCATACCCAAAAGACCCCACCTCTACAAAGAAGGGAAGTATATATTCTCAGGTTTTCTCCAGGACAAAGCTTCATCATTACAATTACACTGTTCAGTTTTGGATTTTGTTTTTTTCCACTTACACTGTTGTCATTTTATTGTTTTCCTGGTTCTCCACTCTTCATCAATACATATAAATTTTCTCATGCTTCCCACTTCTCAAGAAGTAGGTATCTGCTTTGTTTCCAGGTCTTTGCTTTCACAAAATGTCTTGCTATGAATACTTTAGCACATATAGAACCTCTCTTGCTAAATGACTTCCTAGTGGTACATGACTAGCAATAGAATCACCGAGTCAAATGTATTGATATTTTAATCACTTTTAAAGCATAATTCCAAATTACTTTCCTGAACGGTTAAACCATTTCACAACTGCATCAATAGTACAATAACATGCCTTTCTTCCTGTAGCCCCTAAATATTACATCTATCTTTTGTCCTCTTTGTCAGTTTGCTACCAACTCTTTAAATCACAGCTCAAATGCAGCCTTCTTATGAAGCCCATCTTGACTCTATCTCACATGTTAGTTGTGAAGAAAGTACTAAGTAAATGGTAATGCCTTGTATAAATGAGAGCTAGGGTTATTATGTCACACTTTATAATAATCATTATCAATACTGTTGTTATTTCAATATCACATGAATATGTGTCATTATCATAATTTTTATTATTATTTAAAACAATTAACGACCATTGAAAAAGCTGAATCTAATCATCATCATAGTTGGCCAGCACTGTACAGCTGCTAGAGGGACAACTTTAAATCAGGAAAACCTGGATTCAACTGTTACCTCAGGTGCATAAATAGCCAACAGACCACCAGCAAGTACTTAACCTCTCAATGTCCTCAGATAATTCTCTATTCTATAAAACACAGCAGAGTTTCCCATCTAAATTGCCAATAATTTTCCATATTAAGAGTTTCCTTGATTTTACAAGCTCAGAACTGCTATACACCTCCCCACCTCTACCCTCCACTAAAAAAGTCACTCCTGAAGCATGCATTGAATAAATATTGTGTGCTATGTTATCATATGCTAATGAATCCTGACAAGAATAAAGATAAAAGATAAAACCCTAACCTCAAGGGTTTTTAGTCCACTTGGAGAAGGAAATAAATCTAAGGTATTGAGTAATCAAACCAAGATAACTGCTTTAGAATAAAACCCAGGCATAAAGTCCCTGAAAAGAAAACCCTTGGAGCAAAAGAATGTTGCTAATTTATAGCTATGGCTAATTTGCTGTCAGGAAGACAGGAGTCACAACACTAATTTCAAACAAATAAACAAACGAACAAATAAACAAAAAAGCCCCAACACACACAAACTACAGTATGTCAGCAGATAAGTCTGTAAACCGTGAAACAAAGAAAAGTTTGGATCAGAAGAGATATGACTGAAGTGTAAACTCAGCTTTCTTTACTCAACAGGCTGGTTCTGCCTTGTAAATGTCCCCATTTTGAAGTTTTGCTTTACAATCTGGTCAGAGCTGGGATTTTCAGCTCTTCCCTGGAAGATGAGACCACTTCCTCATCTATAAATATGCTGCTCACCCTCAACAAAATAGAGCATGTCAGAGTCATTAGTTGTTTGTGTCCTAAATGTGGATGTGCAGAATCCCCTGGATAATTTCTGAATTCCAGGGCAATTACCATATACGGTTTCAAGGGACAGAAGAGACTCAAACAGCCAAGTAACTATTAGTGATGGAATTGCTTGTGCGCTTCTGAGTGTATGCTGGATTAACTTCTAAAGTATTTAATTAGTTTTCAGAACATGTGGTGGTATCAGAATGACTCAAGAGGAAACCACAGTCAGCTAGCATTAAGGCTGAGGGAGGAAGGCATGTCAAGATTTCTGCTAACTTTTAGTTGGTGCCTAACATGAGTAACTTAAAAGTGAAAAGTCCAATGACCCTTCTTGTTTCTTGTTAAGTATTCCCATAATTCACAGAGCTGTGATTTTTTTTCAGTAAGTCTCCCCTCCACCAATGCCTATTGTTATTCTTCTGTTCCTAAGCAAATTATCTTCATGAGTTGCTGTGACACCTATTGTCTCCCAGGAAAAGCTTATTACTTGGTAGCCCACCTCCTGGTCCTCCACCCCCCCCATGCTTGGGCTTGTGTTCAAGTGACAAAGAATCCATGGCCAGGCTTATGCTCAAAGCTTTTCAAGCTTGGTGCACCTGTAAGAGTTTCCATTCTGCTTTCATATCCTTTGAGAACTCAAGATCCCCTCTCCACACCATATATGAATCACTGGAATGTCTTTAGTGGATACTGACCTATTTATGCCTCTATTCTACCCTCCAAAACAGATCTCCAGTAACCATGACCAAATGAAGCTAAGTCATCCAGCTCTGAAGTCCCTGAGATTGTACATCCTCCTCTTTCTCTCCACTGTTTCTCACCCTGCCACCACACTTGAATCTCACCTTTCCAGTTTTCTACCTCTTGCTCTAGAAACTATAATCATATTATTACCACCACTAACTCCAGAAAGGGCTATCTTGGTGCGCTACTCACCGTCCTTGTCACTCCCCAGACTGAAACATCCCACCTAGCCACCACTTGCCTATATCTGCTATCTCATCATAGTAGAATGTAAGCTTCCTGAGGGTGGGAACTGTCACACTTTTGTGTTTGTGTCTCCAGCACTTGGCACCTAGTAAATTTTTAACAAATGCTTTTTCATTCTTTTTCCCCCCCATGTAATACCAAATGGTTAGGTTGGTTTTCTTTCATTAAATGTTGGACTGAACTGATTGGTTGTTTGCACATCAACTGGAAACAGGCTGAGTCAAAGCTGATTAATCAGGATCTGGTATATAATCATTTTGGTTTGATTACCAAATACTACTACTCTGATTTTTTTTTCTAGTGAAAAACTACAATATAGAGTTCTAAAATATTGTTTCACCTTAGGAACAATCTAACGGTACAAAATGTGAACTTAACACTTCACTGATAGGATTTAGGCCAGAATAGCAAAAGGGAAGGGAAAACGTAGCTATAAGGGACAAAAGGAAAAAATATTTATTCAGTATGTCCTATGTGCCAAGCACTGTGCTAAGTGCTTTACAAAGATTATCTCATTTGATCCTCACAATGGCACTGGAAGGTAGGTGCTGCTTCAACCCCCCTCCCCATTTTTCAGGAAAGGAAACTGAGGCAGGCAGTGGTTAAGTGACTTGCCCAGGGTGCACAGCTAATAAGTATCTAAGGCCAGATGTGAAATCAGTCTTTCTGGCGTCAGACCCAGCTCCCTGTCCACTCTGCTACCTACCTGCGAAAAGCTGCAGAGAAAGCTTTTTGAGGACTAGTAAAAACTGGAAATGTTTGTAGCTAGAGACATGTGAGCTCTCTCAGCTTCCCTTTTCCATTCTTCAAAACTTCCTGGCATAATCATCTACTGTCTCTTCTTTTTCTTTTGTCACAGAAAGAAAGGTCTTTTTTATTTGTCCCTGAGAAGAATCCCTCTGCCTTTATCTCTTCACTCCTTTTCTCTAAGATCTTACTCCAGGAGACAAACCTCATTTCTCATGGATCTTCAGTCTGCCCTCACTGGTTCCTTATCATTCTCCTAACAAAAATGCTCAGGTCTCCCCAATACTAAAAAACAAAACCAGAAAAAACCTTTACTTTCCCTTGACCCTTCTACCCTACTGTTCCTTGTCTCTCCTCCTTGCCAACATTCTTTTAAAAGTTCTCTATGTCAATCTCCACATCTGGCTTCTGTTCTCCTATCACTACTAAAATGACTTATCTACAAAAACAATGGCCTTTTTTTTTCAGTATTCATCCTCCTTGCTCTCTCTGCAGCTTTTGATGCTGTTTCCTATTCTCCTCCTTCTGCATCTCCAAAGATACTACCCTCTCCAGTCGTCCTGATCTATATCTAGCCACTGGACCTAGATGGTCCTGGAAAAGCAAGTGAGGCTGGTGACTTTGCACAGCCCTCCCTCATTTAAATCCAATGAACAGGCAAGTTGAGGTATCACCTTCCTGATGTCATGGTCTTCTTTGAGAATGAAGGCCAAACAACGACAACTCCCACCTCTCCTGGTTCTCCTTACATCCCTCCCATTGTTCTTTCTCTGTCTTTTTTGATGATTTCTCTCCCCTTTCCTATGGCTTAAGGTGGGTGCTTCCCAAAGTTCTGACCTTGGCCTGCTCCCTTTCCTTCTCTAAGCTCTGTCCTTTGCCATCTCATTGAAATCTATGGCTTCAACTACCACCTTTATGAAGCCATGGATTTTTTTTTTAATTTCTGGAATAGTTCTATAGCTTCAACTACCACCTTTATGGGAAACTAGGTGGTGCAGTAAATAGATTGCTGGGCCTAGAGTCAGGAAGACTCTTCTTCCTGAGTTCTACTCCAGCCTCAGATACTTACTAGCTGTGTGATCCTGGGCAAGTCACTTAACCCTATTTGCCTTAATCCACTGGAGAAGGAAATGGCAAACCACTCCAGTTTCCTTGCCAAGAAAACCTCATGAACAATCTGGTCTATGGGGTCATGAAGAGTGGTCGACAGCAACAATAACCACTACCTCTATGCAGACAATTCATCCGTCTCTAAATCTGCTCTTGACCCTTCTTTGGAGCATCAGCATATATTTCCAGTTTTCTGTAGGTCTTGCCTACCTTGCCTACCTTACCACCAGCATAGCAAGCTCAACATGTGCATAGGATCTTGGATTTAGCACAGGAAGGGACTTCAGAGGCCATAACTCCGATACATCTAACTATTTTGCAAATTAGGAAACTGAGGCATAGAGAGGTTTAGCAACTTGCCCAGGACCATGTGGCTAATAAGCATCTGAGGATGTGAACCCCAGTCCTTTTAATTCCTAGTCCAATGGCTATGACACACTTCCTGCTTCCCCTTATGTTTATTATTAGTTCTCTTAAAATTTCCCCTGTGTTTTTACTTCCCTATTTCTGCTAACATTGAGTCTCTGTCCTACGTGCCAAACCTTGGGATTAGACACTTCCCACAATCAGAGTCAATTTCATTTCTATCATATCTTTGGTATCAGTCCTGTTCTTTCTCTTCCCACTACCACATCACCTTAATTCTGGTCCTCATTTATGCATCTACCTGGGCTTCAAAATAATCTCCTAACAATTCTTCCTGCTTCCATCCATCATCTTCTATCACTTCCAGAACAATCTTTCTTAAAATAGATCTTGGTTGTGAAACTCTTCTGCTAAAAAATAATAATAGCTAGCATTTGTATAGTACGTACAATGTGACAGGCACCGTGCTAAGCACTTTACAATAATTGTCTTATTTAATCCTCCCTGACAACTCTGGGAGGTAGGTACTATTATTATTCCCATTTTACTGATGAGGAAACTCAGGCAAACAGAGTTTAAGTGACTTACATCGGGTCACACAGCTAGTAAACATCTGCAGCCAGATTTAAACTCAGGTCTTCCTGATTCCAGGCCCACGGCTCTATCCACGGTACCACCCACCCCCTTGCTACAAGGCAAATAAAACTCAGACTCATTTGCCTGATATTCAAGCCCCTCCACATTCTGGCCTGACTCTGAGTAACAGTGTGGGAGAGTGGAGATTACACTGGATGTAGGGTCTGAGGATCTGGATTGGAATCCTGCTCTGCCTCTGCTACCTATATTCCCTTGGGTAAGTTGTTCAACCTCTATGGGCTTTAAGTTCCTTATCTATAAAATGCGGGGTTTGGAATAGATGACTTCTAGGAATCCTTCTAGCTCTAAATCAATCCAATCAATCAAAAAGCCTTTTTTTTCTTTAATTAAGCACTTGCTATGTTCCAGGCATCATCTTAGGCATTAGATGATACCACCTTCCCGATTTTATTTCAAATTACTACATTCCATATTGAATTCCTAATTAACTTATGCCATTATGAAATGGAAGCAGGCATGCCTGGTTCTTTGGGTACTTACCAGGAAATACCACAGTGGTAATGGGAAATAAAGCTTCAATCACATTTTAATAAGGCACAAAGGATACGTCGGCCACCAGCACAGAAAAGACAAACAGCAAAAGTGGGTGGGGTGCACAGGCAGACAGTGTGGGGACAGGGATGGGTTGGTGAGGAAGGCAGACAGCTTGGGGAAGAGACCAGCTTGGGAAGGGGAGAGGCACAGCTCATGTTATCATGGATTAGAGTTGGGAGAACTGGGCAGCAATGACCCAGATGGAGAGAGAGGTCTGGGGATTGGGATGGGGGGGAGGAGACAGGAATTTGGAGTCTCATTTCTATGGGGTTATGTGGGAGACAGACTAACTCTTAACCATGCCACCTTGGGGTTAGTTCATTAACATATCCAAATCATCTCAAACTTATCAGTAAAACTTAAAAGTTAGCACATCTGTCATCTCAAAGTTATCAGAAACATTTGGCATTCTACTAGACTTAATGCAGATATCTGGAACTTGTCTGAGATTTATATATCGTAGGACCAAAGGGCCCTCCTCATTCAGCACATATTACTAGGATGTGAGTTTTGGTTAATATGTGATACAGTTTGCAGATTATGCTCCTTTGATCTTTGGGATGGTCTCTTGTGTGACTTCTAGGTTCCCCTTTGCCATCTTACTTCCTACCATTGTTACTTAAAACTGGCTACTTATAAACTTACTATACTAACTAGAAGAGGTAGAACAGGGCTGGTCAGAGGGACCAGAACAAGATAAAATTTTAACACATATGCTCTAGCCAAAATGGGCCACTCTGATTTCAGTGTTTTGGAGAACAATTTGGAATTATCCAAGAGAAATTACAAAGTTGACCTCACCCTTTAATCCAGAGGTCCCACTATTAGATTTTTATCTTACAGAGATTGTTGTCAGCCAGAAAAGACCCATCTGTTAAATACATACATGCATGCACCTATGTATGCAGACATGCATTGTGTAAAGATACATGTGCATTATATGCTTGTATATATGAACATATTTATAGATGTATATATGCTCATGTAGAAACAGATGCCAGGATTGAAAGAATAACCACAACCATACAAATGAGGATAACTGTGTACAGAAACACGACTCAGATAAACAACAACAACCTTGGATAATGTTGACATTAATTTTTTTTTTAAAGTTAAAGCACACCAGCTTGTTTTCACAAATGGCAAACTGCTAAGCAGAAGGCATATCCTCTTATCAGCCCCAATCTTTCAGGCTACTTATTTCTTTTAAGGGATTGTAAAGGATTGAATTGTGAGTTTGCTGGGGTTTGTATTATATGCTGAAACAAAATTGATCATTTAAAAAAATAGGCTGCTGTGTCCCCTGCATACTTCCTCTGCTTACCTCCCTCATTGATTTTGCTCCCACTGCTTCCTGTGCCTCAAATGTCCTCCCTTCCCTTCTTTAGCTGCTGAATTTCTGTTGTACACAACTAATTTTTCAGTTGTGTCTAACTTTCCACGACACTATTTGGGGTTTTCTTGAAAAAGATACTGGAGTGGTTTTGTATTTCCTTCTCCAGCTCATCATACAGATGAGGAAACTGAGGCAAACAAGGTTAAGTGACTTTCCCAGGGGCACACAGCTAGGAAGTGTCTGAGGTTGGATTTGAACTCATGAAGAGGAGTCTTCCCGATTCCAAGCCCAGTGCTCAATTTACTGCATCGCTTAGATGCCCTCTGAATTTCTGCCTCTTGCTTCAATTCTAATTCCAATCCCACCTGCTCTCTGTTGCTTTTCCCAATACCCACAAGCAGTAACAACCTTCCCTTTATAATCTGCTTTGTATAACTCTAAAGTACTTAGAATGCAATATTGTGTGTTCTATTTGTGTTTGTGCCCAAACCCTGTGTGGGCTGTGAGCTCTGTGATGGCAGGGGCAGTGTTTTAGCTAAACTTTGTATCTCTCTGAGCCCTATGCTTAGTGCTTTCATGTAGATTTTAAATGATATATTCATCCATTCAACAAACACTAAGTGCCTTATATCTACAATGTATTGCTCTAGTATTGGGAATAAAAAAAAATTCCCCTCCTTCAAAGAGTATATATTATATTGAGGGGAGGAGAGGGAATGAGCACAGACAAATGTCTATAAAAGTAATTTGGGGGAAGAGGGCCGAGGTGGGGAAGGGGTTCGGGAAAGGCCTCCTGTAAGAGACAGGGTCTGAGGTAAATCTTGAAGGGAACTGAGAATTCCCAGCCTGGCGGACAGGCTGTGCAGAAGCACGGGGCTGTAATGTCACATGGGAAGAACAGAAAACAGGCCATTTTGGCTGGAACATAATGCGGCCAAGGAAGCCATATGAGCTTCATCTGAGGTCAGACTATGAAGGACTTTGATTGTTACTGTCTTTTATCTTAGGCTGGCGCTTCTTGAGCAGGTGAGTAAACAGGTCAGATTTCATAAATTCCTGGGATTTTGAATTGGAAGAACTTCAAGGAATCTTACCGATCATTCAGTCCAATCTCCTCTTTTTACAGATAAGTAAATTGGGCTCAGAGCTGTCACTTGATTTGCAGCTAAGTACAATTATCCCTTCCACATCGTGAGGGTTGGGGAGAACCCCACTTCCCCACCACCACCACACACATGTGTGGTCTGGACAATCCACGGAAAGTTTTTTGGCCCTCCCTTTGTACCAGAGATGAAGTCTGAACTGATATGGTATAAAAAAATAAAATATGTTGATACTATACATATATTGTATGCATTTCTGAGTTTCTAAACTTTCTCTGTGTTGTCTGTTGGCCTTCACATGTCTTCTGGGGCTTCAGCAAAACTCCCCCCAAAATTCCCATTTAATTTCCTATGCAGAACTATGATATATTGAAACCACAATGGGGAAAATCTCAATGTGGAAGGGATAACTGTAGAATTATAGATTAAGTGCTAGACTTGGAGTCAGGAAGACCTGAGTTCCAGTCCTGCCTCAGACACTTACTAGCTGTGTAACCTGGGACCAGTCACTTAATCTCTTAGCTTCAGTTTCCTCACCTGTAAAATAGTGCTTATAACAGTACCTGCCTCACAGGATTGTTGCAAGAATCAAATGAGATAATATACATAAAAGTAAAGCACTTTCCAAATCCTAAGATGTTATACAAATGCTCTCTGTTATTATTATTATTAAATCCCCACATTGAATGTGAACAACATATATTTATATTTACAAATATTATATTTACCATAAGATCAGAGATTTAGAGTGGATATCTCAGATGCCTACCATTTTCAGGCTGCACTCATAGGATTTAGAGGCAATAAGGACCTATGAGATTGTTCTTGATTCCTTTCCATATGTAGGAATGAGGAAACTGAGGCATAGTAGATTTAAGGAATTTGTCCAATGTTGTGCACCAAGTTAGCTGTCAGAACCTCGAGGACCAACGTGAAGATTTACCTGCTTCCCAGGCCAGGGCTCATACTTGTATGTCTACCCCATTGCTGAGCCACAGACTCCAAGTAAAGCTCAGACAGCTCTTTTCTAGCCTTGGAATAATTACAGGCCCTGTGAATTGCCTTATTTTCTCTCATCATTTCTACCTCAAATTTTTGTAGCATGAGAAATGATGCATTAGCAAGCTCGTATCAGCAGGTATAAATCGAGCATCATATTTTATTTTGTAGGTTATCTTAATGGCAGAAATATACACAATACACTTGTTTCTGAATTCCTGAACAAAATGAATTTTAATACCCAATTCTATGGAATATTTTGAATAAATGCAAACCTACTACAACTAGAAGCAAGTTGACACAGATTTCACAATGAATAACATAGTATTTTATACAGATGTCGAAATATAACCGAGAGAGATGATTAAATCATGGAGCAATGTTCATAAGCATTTTATAGCACCTATTATTACTTATTTTCCTAACCACATAGATATTCAAAAGGAAAAAATAAATATTAGTTATGTTTTTTAAGAGTCCACTAACATAATATTTAGGATTCTTCTTGGGGCTTTCAAGCTCTGATATTCCAAAGAGATGCATATGTTGACTGAAAACAATTTCACTGAGAATTCTAAAATATTCCCTGGGGTGACTGTTAGGGTTTTTATCACAAATATGGCCATTTAGTCATAATTCAGTGACTGGTTTGTAATGCACACAAACTCCTCTCTTTGGTATTTAAGGCTTTCTGTAAGCTGGCCCCTTCCTACCTTTTCCAGTCTTTTTACACTCACGCTGGTGTTGCCATGTAAGGGGTGTTCAGGGAGGCCTAGCACCTCTGGTGTGAGGGCTTTTCTGAGACCTTTTTAGGGCTGCTCATCCATTGTGGGTGTCCACTTATCACCCAATTCTCACCTGTGGCTCCAAGAAGCTGTAACATGCACAGTGGTCACACTTCAGTAAAAACCATTTTGCCAGATGAGCTAAACTCAGTTAAGGCACCCATTGGTGAATCAAGTGGATGTCTGCTCCAAGCGTGTGAAGACTTCTGCCAGCAGAATGGAGGATGATAACAATTTGTTCCAAAGGCCATGAAGGCAGCTTAAAGCTTGGTCAGACATTGAAGACATCAAGGTGATTCACTGCATCCTGAATCATCGCCAATTGTCTTGACTTTTGTCCTGCCATTGGACTTTGATGGCTCAGGAAGAGACAGGGAGGCAGATGACTGTGCAACTTTGCCTCACTTAAAATCAATTCACTACAAATCACCCATAATGCCATTCATCCTCTTGGAAAACAAAGAATGAGTAACAATGACACTGGCCTACCTGCTGTTCCTTCAACAGGACGCACCTTCTTCTATCTCAGGGCTTCAGCACCAATTGTCCTCCATGTCTGAAATGTTCTGTCCCCCTTCCTGTGCCTTGTAATTTCTCTGGCTTCCTTCAAAACTCAGTTCAAATCTTACCTTCTGTAGGAGACTTTTCCCAATTCCCCCCTGCCTCCACCATTCCCCCCTTTCAGACCATCTCCCATATATTCTGCACATATCTTGTGTGTGGATATACATATATGTGTATATACCTAGATAAATAGATATATGTATATGAGTATATACATACACACACCTAGATAGATGGATGTATGCATGTATGTATCTGTGTGTTGTGTGCACACACATATACACACATATACATATACACGGATAGACAAATGTCTATATGTATACCTAGATAGAGAGATACATGTGCATATCGTATTTGTGTATATATACATATTTGTGTGTGGATATATGTATGTGTGTATAAATATATGTATACACATGCCTAGATACATATGTATGTATGTGTGTATATTTATATATGTGTGTATACATACCTGGAAAGATAAGTGGTGGGTATGTATATCTGTATATTATATATCTAGATAGATATGTGTATACATACACATATACCTAGAAAGATATATGGATATGTGTATATACACACATTTGTGTGTGAGTATGTATGTGTGTATATAGACATAGAGACAGATAAATGTGTATATGTATGTGTGTACCTAGATAGATAAATGTATATATGTATGCATGTGTATTTGTATGTGTGTGTGTGTGTGTGTGTGTGTGTGTGTGTGTATATATATATATATATATATATGCATATACACACCTGGATAGATAGGTATCTATGTGTGTGTGTGTGCATGTGTGTATGTATATCTGTATATTATATATCTAAATAGACACACATATACTTAGAAAGATATATGGATATGTGTCTATACACACATTTGTGTGTGAATATGTATGTGTGTGTATAAATAGACAACTAGATAGATAGATGTGTATATATGTGTGTATGTGTGTATACCTAGATAGATAGATCTGTGTATATGTGTGTATATGTATGCATATAGATAGGTATGTATATGTTTGTATGTATATATGTATATGTGTAGATAGATGTGTATACATACATACACACACATGCACACCTATTTACATGTTATCTCCCCCTTTAGAATGTAATGTAAGATAGGTACTATTTTTACCTTTCTTTCTATTCTCAGGGCTTAGCACAGTGCCTGGCACATAATATTCATCATAAAGGGTAACTAAATAGCACGGTAGATAAAGTGGTAGGCTTGGAGTCAGGGAGACATGAATTCAAATACGGCCTGGGACGCTAGCTATACGACCCTGGACAAGTCATTTAACCTCTGTTTGCTTCCATTTCCTACTTCCCAGGGTTTGAGATCTTCTGAGCACTTAGCATATAGTAAGCACACTATGCACATGTAAGCATTCTATAATTAGCTATTATCATAGCTTTTCCTTGACAATGAAAATTTTTTATAAAGTTTGATTGTTCTTTCTTGTTTTCTAGTGGGGAAGAAGAAACAGGAGAAAGACACAATAAATGTGCATTTATTTTTAAAAATAATTTAAATTTTTAAAAAAGTTTCTATGCTTAATTTTTATGCATGTGTATGAAAGAAGATACCCTTGGGCAGCAGTTCTCTAACATGGGGTCTGTAAACTTGCTTTATGAATATTTTGATGCTTAAAAACATCAAATATGCATTTAAACACATTTTTTCGTTTGTAATCTTATGTATTTATTTCATACATTTAAAATCAATTTTCCTAGAAAGAGTCCATAGGCTTTATCAGACTGCCAAAGGGATCCCATGACACACAAAAAAGGTTAAGAATCCCTGCTCTAAGGCATGAACAAATGCTGATCATAAAGCAAGCAAATTAATCAAATTTCTACTCTTTTCCTCTTTGGGGCCATCTTTTACACTGCTATCACATTTTCTTTTAATTTAAATTTTTTTCTTAAAAACTTTAATAACAAGCACAATATAATAAATATACAATAAATATAATGTATAAATATAATAAATAATAGTTAACAAATCTTAAATAATTTAAATTTTTCTTCAAATTTTTAATAATTTTTTTCTTTAAATTTTAAGTTAAAAAACATTTTTTAAAGAGAAGGTAAACATTTTCTTGATGTCATTTTTTCTTACTTCACATTGATTTCTGAAAATCAGGAGTTCCCCTTCTCTATGTCAACCCCCATAGCAGAACTATCCCTGTAACAAAGCTAAACAGCTAAGCAAAAACAAGTGATATGGTAACCACACCACGAAAACATGTTCAACATTCTGGGCCCATAGTCCTCCTCTTCTCTTTGGAGAGGAAAGAGCAATGCTTGTTATTGGTTCTAACAGACTAAAGTTATTTTTAAAGTTACATAGAGTTGAACTTCCTTTTAATGATACCTTTTTTTTTTGTTTCAGTCATTGTATTCAGCTGATTCCACTTATTTCATTCGGTAATAACTTACGCAAAAATTCTCATGTGTCTCTGAATTTCTAACAGTTGTCATTTCTCATTGTGCCATATATCATTGTACTATTAGAAGATGATCACACTGAAAGCAGGGTGTGCCTCAGTTTTCTGTTTCTGTTCTGTTTTCTGTTCTCCAGCACTTAGCACACAAGATGGCCTTAATAAATGTGTTTTCATTCATTCATTGTATTCATATACCATGATTTGTTCAATCATTACCCAATCATTGTACATCCACCTTGTTTCCAGATCTTTCCTATCACTTAAATTGTTGCTTTCAGTATTTGGGGCAGGGCCCGGGCAGCTAAATGGTGCAGTAGATAGAGTATCAGGTCTGGAGTCAGAAAGACTCATCTTCCTGAGTTCAAATCTGGATTTAGACACTTACTAGCTGTACAATCCTCAGTTTCCTCATCTACAAAATGATCTGGAGAAGGAAATGACAAACCACTCCAGTATCTTTACCAAGAAAACCCCAAATGGGGTCGCAAAGATTTGGACATGACTGAACAACATTTTTTATTAGACTTTTCTTTCTGTCTTTGACCTCTTTGGGCTGGGTCATCGCCAGTGGTCTTGACTCTTGTCTTGCCACTGGACTCTGATGTCTCTGGAGGGCAGAGTGAGTCTGATGACTTTGCACAGTTCCACCTCACTTAAATCCAATCCGTGTGCAAATCAAGACATAACTCTGGTTCTCTTCAAGAACAAGGACACACAATAATCTGTAAACTATTTGGAGAATATAGCCAGTGGTGGGATCTGTACGTCAAAGGGTATAAACAAATCAGTCACTTTTTTCAAATAATTCCAAAATGTTTTCCAAAATGTTTGGAAAAAATGCATTGCTCCACCTCCAGTATATTAGTGTGGCCAACTTCCCATAGCCATTGACATCTTTCCATTTCATGTCCTTTTTGCCAATTTACTGAGTGTGGGGAGAAACCTCAGAACTGTTTTAATTTGCATTTTTTTATTATATCTATGACTTGGACATTTTTTCATATAGTTGTTAATCATTTGATATTCTTCTGTGGAAAATTGTTTGCATTCCTTAACTACTTAACCATTAAGGAATGTCTCTTTGTCTCATATGGTTTGTATAAATTCTCTAGATACTTTGGATATCAGACTTTTTATCACATATGTTCAATGAAGTTTTATTTTTCCGCAATCAGTTTCTCTAATCTTATTCTATCTGCATTACCTTTGTTTGTGCAAAAGCATTGGACTGGACTTGCAGTTCTGTTGGTATAAGGAACTCCCATTAAGGAAATCCCTGTTATCAATGTAGATTGGCAACTCTTCAGTAATTTAGAACCTTAGAGAGTGGCTTAGAGCAAAGCAATCCTACTCCCAATGGATTCTGTTCCAAGACCTTCTCTTCTCTCTTCAAATTTCCCACACCACCCTCTGCCTCCACCTCACAGAGGAGAAATTCACCTCGTCCTTACCTCATACTGAGAAAATAGAGGTCATTGCCATGAGCTCTCTCTTCTCCCGTTTTCTTCAGCTCTAAACACTTTGACTTCATCTCATACTCTCTCCTTCCTTACTCTAGTTTCTTGTTAAGGCCAGCCACTTTATATGTGCCCTTGATTCCATTCCCTCCTGTTTTCTCCAATAGATTGACCTTCAATCATGCCTCTAATTCTAATCTGGAATCTCTTCCTATATTATATATTGGTTCCTTCCCTAAAACATGTGAACATGCTTAAGTTTCCCCCTGAAAGAAAGAAAGAAAAAAAAGAAAGAAAGAAAGAAAGAAAGAAAGAAAGAAAGAAAGAAAGAAAGAAAAAACTTAGCCTCTATGAGCCCAGGTGTGTCACTTTTTGCACCCCTATCTGACTCCTGACATATTTTGTTCTGAATCTTCTATTCTTTCCTAAAATCCAGTCTTATGTTACTCTTCCCTTTCTCAGCCAACTCCAAGAAAAAATACGTCTACACTTATTGTTACCACTTCCTCTCTTCTCACTCTTTGAAGCCTTCTGTAAACTGACTATGTCCCAAATTACCAATGATATTTTAATTGTCTGTCTTGATAACTTTTTTTTTAATCCTTCTTGACATCTCTGCATCATTTCACTTTGTTGATCACCCTTTCCTCCTGGATAAAAGATAATCCTGGATAATCTCTCCTCTGGGTTTTTGTGACACTGTTTTCTGGGTTCTTTTCCTTCTTGTCTGACCTCTCCTTCTCTGTCTCCTTCATGGGCCCTGTGAGAAAAAATGATTTAATATACTGTTCAGGAAAAATTATTATACTGTTTAAATCCTACCTTATGTGATGAAAGATCCACACCCAGAATGTTGCTTGATTCCAGTAACTCTCTTAGAATGCCAGAGATGGCTGCAAAGTATTTCTGATTCCCCCAGGCTTTGGATCCACTCAAAGCATTCTTGGGTTGGTTTACCACACCCAGGAACTCCTGAGGGGTGTCCACCCCAAGCTTCTGTTTTGGTTTACAGTTACTCATATCTATTTCAATCTACCTTGCTTTCAGGCTGACCTTTGCAAAATTGCTTAACTGTATATGTGGGGTACGTGGGGTTTCTGTGTGAAAAACCTTTGTCAAAATCCTATGTAATGTTAAATCTTCCAGAATCTAGGGAGAGGGAGCCATACCTCCTTTCTGGCTTGCTCTCCTCTACCAAATGATGTAATAAATTTCTTTCTAGAATCATTTCAGATTTGGGGATCTGTTCTTGTAAGCAATAGCCCACCTCTAATACTGGTTGTATCCCAAGGCCCTGTCCTGGGTTCTATTCTTTTCTCTCTTGATGGTCTCTCGTTTAATATTTCATAATCTCTGATAGATTTAATCATCATTTCTATGCCGATGACTCTGAGTTATGTATTCAGTTCCAGTCTCTCTCCTGAGTTTTAGTCCCACATCAACAACCTGCTTATTGGACATTTTCTTTTCTTTACCCCTCTTTCTTTCTTTCTTTCTTTCTTTCTTTCTTTCTTTCTTTCTTTCTTTCTTTCTTTCTTTTTTGAGACAATCAAAGTTAAGTGACTTGCCCAGGGTCACCTAGCTAGCAAGTGTTTAAGGTCAGATTTAACTCAGGTCCTCCTGATTCCACCACCTAGCTGCCCCTGGACGTTTTCAAGTAGATGTCACAGGGCCATTTCAAACTCAACATGTCCAAAATAGAACTCAGTATTTTCCCCTCAAAAAACCCCAATTCCTCTTTCAAACAAAACTATTTCTGCCAAAGGCATCAACATCCTTGCAGTCTCCTAGATTTGTAATCTTGGTTCTATCCTCAACATCTCATTATCTCTCACCCCACACTTGCTAAATCTTGTTACCCCTCTCTACATTTTCTTATTCATCTGTACCATCCTCATTATTTATATAGCCACCATCTTAGGTCAGTCTTTCATAACCCTCTAACCAAACTGGACCTTTCTCTGTTCCTCGTATAAGATACTCCATCTCCTGTCTTTAAGCCTCTAATGTGCTCCTCCTCCCCTCCACCTCATAGGATCAGTTTCTTCCTTTAAGACAGCTCAAGCATCACCTGCACATGAAGCGTTTCATCATCATGATTACTAGAGCCTTCCCTCTCTAAACTACTTTGTATTTATTTTGCATTTTTTCTGTACATGCTTACATATGAATTTGTTGTCAACCTTCCGTGGAATGTAAGCACCTTGAGGGCAGACACTTTGTCATTTTTCATTTTCAATGCCTGACACATAGTAGGTGCTTATTCATTACGCAGCATTAGTACAGTTCCTGAAAAATGGTAAGTACTTAATAAATGTTTAGTGATGAATTGCTTGATTATTAAGTGATAAATTGAAAAATAAACCATGCCTCATAACTAAGTATAATCTACTGCTGAGTCCTCTAGGGCAGAGGTGCCGATCTAGCCACAATACTCTTGAATATAGCTGGAACCAGATTAAAAATACAATTGGAAAATATTTAACAAAATAAATTAAAAGTATAATAAAACATTGATAATGTTACAAAGTGGTTTCCTAAGTCAATATGTGACCAAGAGGGATCCTTATGTATAGGTTAGTGGCCTCATCTGTATTTGACTTTGATGCCACTGCCTTTGGGAATTTTAAAATAATTGTGGGACTTACTTTGGTGTGGTCTGCACTGCTTCAGCCACACCCAGGGCATTTGCTTCTATTTTGGGGGATGCCAAATTTTGAGAGCAACATCATGATAAATTAGAGTGTGTTCAGCAGGGCGACTTAGAAAGTAAGAGGTTTGGAAACCACATTATATGAAGAAAGATGGGGATAGGTAGCTTGGGAAACAGAAGAGAATTAGTAGACATGAAAGTCATCTAACCCCTCTGGGCCTCAGTTACCTCATTTGTAAAATGAAAGGATTGTATCCAATTATTTCTAATTTCTTTTCCATATCTAAATATGGAAAATATGTTACTACTATCTTCAAATAACTAAATAACTATCTTGTTTTAATATATATGTGTGTATGTATATATATGTATATATATATATGTATGTGTATACATATATATATATATGTGTGTGTATATATATGTGTGTGTGTGTATATATGTGTATGTATATATTCTGGATTGTTCCAGATTGAAGAATCAGATCCAGAAGGTGGAAGATAATGGAACCTTGGCTCAAGATTTTTCTAATAAGTAGAGCTATCCAACAATGAAATTATATGCCTTAAAAAGCAGTTGAGTTCTCTGGCACTATAAGGGTTCAAACAGATGTTAGTAGACTACACATTCATTAAGAAACAAGAGAGTGTAATTCAGATTATTGTAAAGAAGAATGCTGTAACATATAACAATGATATTCATGTTTTAAATAAAAGGAGTCATAGTCTTGTGCCTAAAAAAAAATTCAGTTTCCTGGAAATGTATTTTAATTCCAGCAATTTCTGAGGAATGAATGAATAATATCCTCTGTCATTCTTAGAGATCAATCTTATCACTAAATATTTTTAACTTCCTAAAAGCCCCTGATGGGAGAACTAATAAAAATCTAAAAGACTCTCATTAATAATGGCCTTGACTCACACAACCCCAAATTACTCAAAATGAAACTAAAATAGGGAAGTACTTGAATATTGGTTTCTAATTTGCTGCCTTGAGCTATCCAGGTCATACTGACCTTGGACAAGTTGTTAATATCTCTGGGCCTCAGTTTCCTCAATTATAAAGTGGAGGAAGGGGAGACCACATTTGGTGATCACTAAGGTCTTATCTAGCCCTAAAGCTCTTATGATACTATTTCTAAAGAAGAAGTTTCCAACTATAAGATTCTTTCCCTCTTCCTCTTCCTCTTCTTATATAGAACAAATGGCATTCGTCATTTTAAAAAGAATATGGTATTCACAGATGAAATCTCAATCTCAATCACAAAGCAAACTAATACAAGGATATTTCCCTCAACATATTCCAAACAGGCCATAACATAGTCGTTCAAAACAACAATCCCCACATTGCACAAGGAAGCTGTAACTCAATGACCGAAATTGAAGTTTTACCCTCAAAGGAGTCAGAAGTAGGATAAGAACAAATAATTTGAGAAGATCTGGCTTTATTGGAACATCTACAGTTTTCATGACACAGATATTTAAATGGCTCATTTTAAACTTCTTCCTATAAAGAAAATGATGAAAAGGTTTCATTTTTTTTTAAGATAATTTGACAGATGGAGACTTTTTACGGGTTCAGTGGAAGTGATAAAAGCAAATATCTTACTAAGATTTTATCTTCATTTCTGTAATTCTCCCAGCAGATTTAAAAAATGGCAGATTGAATCAACTGGGAAATAGATTTGCAAGTTTAGAAGATGTCTAAAACTAGAATTAAAAATAAAAAATGTGTAGATTTTTTTTAAAGCAAGCTTGATCAAATCTATCATTATAGAATTAAACATCTTATAACCAAGTAACATGAATACTGACACCAAAAAATAGGAAGGGTGTTAAATGTATTATATAAGTTCTGACAGCATAATTTCTTTGAATAGTTTACCTTTTATTATCATCATTACCACCACACACTAGATTAAAGAATTGTGATTATCAAAAGAGAGGCAGCTTGGCCTAAGAGAAAAAGATATGGCCCCGGGGTGGGGAACCTGAGGCCTCGAGGCCCCATGTGGCCCTCTAGGTCTTCAGTGCAGCCCTTCCACTGAATAGGGCGGCACTTGAGGACCTGGGGGCCGCATGTGGCCTCAAGGCCCCAGGTTCTCCACCCTGCTGGCCCCTGAGTTAGGGTTCCAATCCCTTCTTTGACTGTGGTTGTGTGACACTGAGCAAATCACTGTACTTGTTGCCCCAGGAACCCCCTTAAAAGAATAAACTGCTGGATAATGAATGCTAAGTACTTTGCTCCTAAAGGGCCCTCCTCCTCCTCCTCCTGGTGGATTCTTCCTGGATCATCTCTTTCCAGGAAGAGCTCAGACCACCATTTCTTCCCCATCAGTTCCTCCTTCTCCTTCCCTCTCCCCATTTTTAGCTCCTCTTTAATGTACATTTCCTCACTAGAATGTAAGCTCTTTAAAGACAGGGGCTATCTTCCTTTTTGCTTGTATATTTGTATTTTCAGGGCTTAGCATAGAGCCTGGCACAAAGTAAGCCTTTAAAAAATGTCTGTTGACTGACTGATCTGCTTTCTCCTTCTACCTCAGCTTCTTTGAATTAATTTTTTTTTAAAGTCTATACCTGTATATTTTATGGTTTCCTTGGGAGTTCCATATAGCAATAAAGTCATAGGTATGGACTTGTGTTGCTTCTCTGGAAACTCCCTATGACAATAAAATGACAGATACATTCTTTAAAAAAAAAATTTAATTCAGAGAAGTTGTAAAAGACCACAGGGGAGCATATGTCCCTGCCCTCCAAAGTGAGGGGATAGGTGACATTGGAGAGGCCCAGAGAGAAGAGAGACGAGGTCTCTTCTCCTCAGTCTCTTTGGGCTCTTCTTGTTTCCAGCTTCAAGAGAGAAGATGGGCAATGTCAACCTCCTTTCACATATATCTAAAATAAGTCATTACTTATGATATTTCGCAGTTAGAACTATGTAATGGTATTTAGAAAAGAAATCTAGGCAAACACCTCTCACCTCTGTCAGATTTTCATTCATTTTCTAGTCTTTTTTTTTTTTAAGGTCTTGTTTAATAATATGAAGTGTTTGACACAAATCAGTGTCGTCTCGTTTGTCTTGATGTCTGTCTCTCACCTCTCAACTCTCTGATCAGTTGCATTTAGTTCCTTAGAAAGTGCAAACATTCTCATTTTTCTTCTTTCCCCTCCTCCCTCCCACCTAGGCATAACCCCTACCCCACCTCCATCCCGGACCTAGACGGAAGCCTGATCATTCTCCATAAGACCCCATGTTCTGACTTACACTCATCCCTGCTAGGGCAAACTGTTCAAATGCTCTGTCCTAGTATTGTCTGGTGAGTCAAAGCCATAATGCAAAATGCCCACTCTGGAGTCCAGCAAGTGAGCTGAGATGTGACCTCCACAGACAGTGAGGCTTAGATTCACCTCTTAGAAGCTACCTTCTCTTCTCCTCCCCATTTCCTGTGAGGGATCTATAAAGCATTTTGGGGGGAACTGGATGGCCTGTACCTTTTAAAAGGATGACAATAGAAGAATTAATAAGGTTTCTTTTGAAAATTAATTTGAATTGAGGCCTCCCTACTTTTATTATCAAAAAACATTCATTAAGCACTTAATATGTTGGAGGCAAAGTGCTAGGTGCTGGGAATATAAAGATTTGTATTTCCCTAACAGATCTTATATTATCCTTGTGGCTATTTTCAGTCAGTCATTTTCAGTCATGTCCAATTCTTTGTGACCTCATCTGGCATTTTTTTGCCAAAGACATTGGAGTGGTTTGCCATTTCCTTCTCCAGCTCATTTTACACATGAGGAAATTGAAGCAACAGGGTTAAGTGACTTGCCCAGGGTCACACAGTTGGAAGTATCTGAGGCCAATTTGAACTCAGGTCTTCCTGACTCCAGGCCAGGCGCTTTTTCTTTTTAGATCATAATGCAAAAAAAATTGCATTCAACAAAGGGCAGTGGAAATATAGATTAAAATTGATTGCAAACTAAATAATCTAATCTTAAAGAATAAGTGGGTCAAAGAACAAATCATATAAACAATAATTTCATTAAAGAGAATGAAAACAATGAGACAGCACACCAAAATTTATGGGACGCAGCCAAAGAAGTTCTTAGGAGAAAATTTATTTCTCTAAATTCTTACATCATCAAAATGGAAAAAAGAATAAATCAATGAATTGAGCATGCAACTAGAAAAACTAGAAAAAGAATAAATTAAAAATTTCCAATTGAGCACCAAATTGAAAATCCTGAAAATCAAAGGTGAGATTAATAAGATTGAAGTTTTTTTAAAAAAGCTATTGAGGTAATAAATAAATCTAGGGGCTGGTTTTATGGAAGAAAAAAAAACATGATAGATAAGCCATTGGTTAATTTAAATTTAAAAAAAAAGAAAGAAGACAACCAAATATCCAGTATTAAAAATGAAAAAGGTGAAATCACCACCAATGAAGAAGGAATTAAAGCAATCATTAGGAAATATTTTGTCCAGTTATATGCCAAGAAATTTGACAACCTTGGTGAAATCAATGAATATTTATGAAAATATAAATTACCCAGATTAAACAATCAGGAAATAGAATGCCCAAATAACACCATCTTAGAAAAATAAATTGAACAAGCCATTAATGAACTCCCTAGGAAGACTCCCAGGGCCAGATGGGTTCATGAGTGAATTCTATCAAACATTTAAAGAACAATTAATTCCAATATTATGTAAACTATTTGAGAAGATAGACCAAGAAGGAATCCTACAAAACTCCTTTTATGACACAAATATGGTGCTCATATATAAATCAGGAAGAGCTAAAACAGAGAAAGAAAATTATAGACCAATTTCCCTAATGAATATCAATGCAAAAATTTTGAACAAAGGTAATTCATGACAAAATATACAAAGGTAAGTGGCCTAGCAATACAAGATCTCAGACCATATTATGAAGTTGTAATCATCAAAATTACCTGGGACTGGCTGAGAAATAGAGTAGTGGGTCAGTGGAATAAGTTAGGTACACAAGGCACAGTAATCAACGACAATAGTAACCTAGTGTTTGATAAACCCCCAAACCCCAGCTTTTAGGATAAGAACTCACTATTTGACAAAAACTGCTGGGAAAACTGGAAAACAATAGTATACAAACTAGGTATGGACCAACATCTCACACCATATACCAAGATATGGTCAAAATGGGTTCATGATTTAGACATAAAAGGTGATACCATCAGCAAATTAGAAGACCAAGGAATGGTCTACCTCTCAGATCTATGGGGAGGAGAAGAATTCATGACCAAACAAGAGATAGAGAGCATATAAAATGTAAAATAGATAATTTTGATTATATTAAATTAAAAAGATTGTTTACTAACAAAACCAATGCAACCAATATCAGAAAGAAAGAAGAAAGCTGGGAAACAATCTTTATAGCAAGTGTCTCTTATAAAGGTGTCATTTCTAAAATATAGAAAGAACTGAGTCAAATTTATAAGAATACAAGCCATTTCCCAATTGATAAATGGTCAAAAGATATGAACAGGCAGTTTTTAGATGAAGAAATCAAATCTATCTCTAAGCATATGAAGAAGTGCTCTAAATCACTTTTGATTAGAGAAATGCAAATTGAAACAACTCTGAGATACCACCTCATACCTATCAGATTGGCTAATACGACAAAAAAAAAGAATATAATAGGTGTTGGAGAGGATGTGGGAAAATTGGGATACTGTTGCACTGTTGGTGGAGTTGTGAATTGATCCAACCATTCTAGAGAGCAGTTTGGAATTATGCCCAAAGAGCAACCAAACTGTGCATACCCTTTGATCCAGCAATACCAGAGATCATAAAAAGGGAAAAGGACTTACATGTGAAAAAAACATTAGTAACAATTCTTTTGGTGGTGTGGTGGCAAAATATTGGAAATTGAGAGGATGCCCATCAATTGGGGAATGGCTGAACAAGATGTGTTATAAGAATGTAATGGAATACTACTGTGCAATAAGAAATGATAAACAGGTAGATTTCAGAAAAACCTAGAAGGACTTTGGTGAACTGATGCAAAGTGAAATGAGCAGAACCAGGAAAACATTGTACATAGTATCAGCAACATTGTATGATAATCAACTATTAATGACTCTGCTCTTTTCAACAGCACAATGATCCAAGAAAAGTACAAAGGACTCAGGAAGGAAAATGCTATCCATATCCAGATAAAGAACTTACGGACTCTGAATGCAGATTGAACTTCATTCATAGTAGAACTTACTTTATTCATTCTCATTTTTTTTCCTTTTGATTGATTTCTTCTTTTACAATTGTGACTAATATGGAAATATTTTTTACATAATAGCATGTGTATAAACTATATCAAACTGCCTACCATTTTCAGAAGGGGGAGGGAAAGGAAGGAAAAAAATTTGAAACTCAAAATCTTGTCAAAATGAATGCTAAAAATTTTCTTCACTTGTAATTGTGGGAAAAAAATTAAATACTATTAAATTTAAAACAAAACAAAACAATGTATTTCCTGAAGCACAGGTCAGAATGCATCACTTCCTCATTCAGGAACCTTTAACGTATCTCTATTGCCTCTAGGATCAAATAAAAACTTCTCAATTTGATATTTTAGAAATTTACCTTGTCCTTCCCCCTTTTTCATGAAAGGATATTTGCTGTAAAAATATGGCAAGAACAGACATTTTGATCATTTCCCCTCAATACCCGAAGATTCACTCTTCCCTCTGCCACCTTAGATTCTGGGAAGAGAAGGCTCAAACTTAACATAGTTTCTACAAAGCATTCACCCTGCAGGCTTCACTTCTGAACTTGTCATAGCCACTGGATGTGTGTTGTCTCATACTTAAGGGCCTTAACGCTGGGTTGGGCCCCCAAGATCGTGCTTATATGCTAGACTGGTTGGCCACAAAATTCAGCATGGGCTCCATTCCTGGAGCCCCAGTGGCTTGTTCTCCTAAACTTTTGAAACTCACAACGTCTTGGCCATTTCTAATCTCCTGAAATCAGGAAAGATGAGACAAAACAGAGATGAAGGAAGAGCCTTCATAGGTCCCTTCTCTCAGAGTCAGAGACAAGAGCCTGGTTCTGGCCTGTTGAATGTACTCTATTTCTGCCAATCAACAGAGCCTCTCCTCATTATGTGGTTAGTGGATGGAACCAGCCCTAGAACATTGTCACATCTTCCAAATCAAGGATCAGGACACTTCCATTACATGTCATCATACATTCCAGGAAGCAGGCTCCTCAGCCTCTTCCACACCCCACCTCTCTGCCCCACAATTGCCACTGCTAATACCTCTTCACCCTCTTTTAAACATTTTTCTGTCCTTGGCAAATTGGCTAGAGTGAGGTTTGAATAAATCATCTATCTCACCACTCCAGAACAGTCCTCTGGGGAACCATCCTGGGTAGGGCTATTGTTTTTCCACTATTATTTTTCCCAGTGCCAAACAGAAAAACATCTTGAAACAGTAAAAGCAGCCCAAGCTAATAAAGTCTCCTATTCAGGGCAAAAATTACCATTGTCTCCAAATACAGAGCTGTGTAGGTTCAATAAGCAAGGAACATTTTTAAAAGTTAACTAAAGATTACTGTTTGCTCAGCACCCAACAAGGGTCTGTCTTGGTACTCAAAGGGCCTTGTTCAATCCAAAGATAAAGAAAAAACAAAGACAAAGAAAATCAGCTTCTTATCTCAAAAGATAATCTGATCCCTTTAGAGCTTTCCAGGTCACATGATGCTTTCTCCTAAAGGATTTAGGATTTTGGGTTACCTGGAAGTCACCAGATTATAAAACGGCTTTCATTCATGATGAGGCTGGAGCACTTTTCCCACCAGGGCCTCTACTCTGGATCCAAACCCATAGGATAGGTTTAATCATTGCCTTACTTTTCTTAATAAAACAAGCAAAAAAAAAAAGGGTTGGTACTTTATTTTTTTTTAACAGCTATTACTTACCAGTGACTATCCTATACTCTTCAAGCCCTTTGTTGTAATTAATGAGTAAGACTAAATTAAAACAAATGAAACCATGGTCTATGTCTGACAATCTATGCTTCATTCTAGCACAGAGTAGGAGCTTTATAAATGTGATGATAATGATGATTATGATGATGATAGTGACAATGCACCTTAAGTCTACCACCTTTCTGCTGAAAGAAGGGAAAAATGCTTTACCATGAATCCTCTGGAGACAAGGTTGATCACTGCTTTGATCAGAGTTCTGATTGTGATAGGACTATTTTGTTGTTGAGTCATTTTCAGTTGTGTCTGACTCTTCATGACCCCATTTGGGGTCTTCTTGGCAAAAATACTGGAGTGATTTGCCATTTCCTTCTCCAGCTCATTTTACAGATGAGGAAACTGCGTAGAGTTACTTGTGCAAGGTCACACAGCTAGTTTCTGAGGTCAAATTTGAACTCACGTCTTCCTGACTGCAGGCCTGGCACTCTATCCACTGTACCTACCTAACTGCCCCAAAGGACTGTAGGTCTACAATTGGGGATCTCAGAGGCCATGTCTTTTATTATTGTTTTCTTTTACATTATTATGATCATTGTATACACTGATCTCCTGATTGTAATTATTTTGCCTTGCATCAATTCACACAAATCTTTCCAATTTTCTCAGAATTCTCCAAATTCTTCATTTCTTGAAGTGCAATAATACCCCACTACATTATAATATCAGTTTGTTCACCCATTCTCCATTAGATGGACCACCACTTTGTTTAGCCTACCTTTCTAGGTTCATTGCGCATGATTCCCCTTCAGAATTCTCTTGTGAAATCAAACTGGCTGACTTGCTGTTGCCTGACCTCAGCATTCTGTTTCCTACCTCTATGTCTTCATGGAGACTGTCTTCCATGCTTGGTAGAGAAGCGCTGTATTTGTTTTATGCTCAGGACTATTTCCAAGGACAGATAACTGGACTGCTAAGACTAAAAGTTGCACTCCAGCCTTGGAAGTAGCCAGAGCCTCTTGCTGCCATTCTTCACTTCTCTTCTTTCCTTTTGTCCTTTGCAGGTCTCCCCTACTGCCCTATAGATTGGTATCATCCTTTAAGAATGAGAGAGGAGCATTGGTTTTTGCTTTTGTAATTGCAAGAGGCTCCTACTCAGGGTTGGGGTGGGGAATGGGGTGAATGGGGTCAGAGGTTTCTAGTTGCTTGAGAGGATTAGTGATGGCAATGGTACAAAGGGCTCTAGATAAAAATTATTTAAAAGGGCCTTAATCAATTAATAATTGCCAATTATGTTACAAATATATTTTCCTCTGTGACAACTATCAAGGGTGTGTTTGAAGCATTGTAGATTTGTTTCTGCAGCAATTTGAAATCCTCATCATCACACTTTTAATGATTTTGTTGTTTGTGCAACAGTCACATCAAATGCTGACCACTTCTGACTATGTGCAATGAGTTCTTACAATTTCTCAACCTATCATCAAATTGTTTCCAAATTGAAACAATGGCTCGACATTCCAGCTCAAATCTATTCCCAGCAGATGATCAGATGCACTTGTATGCCCCCATTTGCATTCTGTATAAGGTACCAGAGTAGCTTAGCTCCCTCATTCTTACCATTTTACATTACATATTTGTCACTTTATTCTTCTTTTAAATCAAAATACAGTAATAAATTCAATGTGGAAGCAGATTTAAAATTGTCTGGAATTGAGCCAAATATTGAAAACTTTCATTTAAATAAAAAAGTCCAGCATCAATGTACAGTAAAATACAATTTCCTTGAGGGGAGAGGCTATATTTGTTTTTGTATCCCCAGCACCAAACACCACACCTTGAATGCATTAAATTCTTGTTGAAATGAACTAAGTCAATGGCACCCTGCAAGGAGAAAATAAACAGCCTGAGGGATGGGTGGGGAAGGAGGTGGGAGGAGAATGGGTAGTCACCCTCCCTTTCCTAGACTAAAGGTTGTTTGGGATGTTCAGGACTAGCACCTCTGCTCTTTTCAGGGCTGCTCATCCGTATTTGGTGTCCACCTCTCACCCAACTCTTACCTACGGCTCTAAGAAGCTGCAGCATGCACAATGGCCACACCGAAGTAAAACCGTCTGGGCAGACAACTAAACCAGGTAACCAACAGGCCTCAGACCTGTTGATGAGTTAGGAAGATGTCTATACCAAGCATGTGAAGACTTCCGCCAGTACTATGGGTGGATGAGAACAATCTGCTCCTACAGCCATGAAAGCAGCCATTGTGAAGTACTTAGAACTTGGTCAGACATTGAAGACTCCAAGGTCATCTACTGCATCCTTGGGCTATCACCAATCATATTGACCTTTATTTTGCCCCTGGACTTCAATGACTCAGGAAGAGAATGAGGCTGTGGACTTTGTGGAACTCTGCCTCATTTAAATCCAACTCAAGTGCAAATGAAGACATCACCCATTACCCTTGAAAGGAAGGACAAACAACAACAAGAAGGACGTGAGAATGGGCTGATGGGAGGTACACAGGCCTCAGTGCTTTTGAAACATTGCATGACAAAGCCATTCCCCTTTCTTGCAGCCTCTTTGACTCAAGGCCCAGAACTAGTCACTAAGTCATTGCCCAGAGCCAGCATCTGGAAACCTTTGGCAGTAATCATTGACTGAATTGAAAGGGTGGAAAGAAGTGAAGAACAGAGGATAATTAGACAGTCTTGCAAGAAGAATGATGAAATGCAAAGTGTTGAAGCAGGTACTGCTTCTGCTGCTTAGAATCAGTGTGCTGTCAGCCGCACGTACTGAAGAGTTCTATGCAATACTCCATGTAATAGGATTTGACTTGCATTAGGGAATCCTATGGCTGTAACTGTAAAGAAGCTATCCTTGTGTTGTTGGTAGTGGTGGTATGGTTCTTACTCTATTACACCAGTCCTGCAGATAATGATTTGCCTGTGCATCAGGGATGTTAAAAATAAAATGTATTACAGTCAAGTAGTCAAATAAATGAAATGATCATTCTAGCTTGATATACTCTGCAGGCTGCATATCTTGAAGCGTGGACAAGCTGGCGAAAGAGAGGGGAGTGGGGAGAAAGAAAGGAAGGAGGGAGGAGAAAAAAGAGGAGAAGGGAGGAAAGTAAAGACAGACAGATCAACAGTGGCCCAGCAAATGTTGGTATTTATACTCAAAATGTTTTCTTTTTGAGCGTGTATTTAGAAACTTGCACAAGAAAAAACATAAAATTTAAGGTCATTTATAGCATCATTTTCTACAATGCTTGCTCCTTTTAACTACCCCCCTTAAACTTGATGCTCAAATAAGTCCTAGTTCTTATTTCTTTATGGCATATCTTCCCCTTTTTGTACAGAGCTCCAAGCCTTCAATCCTCCAAAACAGTGGGGATGCTGCATGTGTGAAGGAGAGATATAAGTCCCCAGAATATGGCCCTGAGGAAACAGAAGACAGAAAGAAGTCAACATATTTAAACCAAAGAAGAAATAAATATTCTTGAGATAAAATATATCTAAAGAACAAATGTGCTCTTCAGATGGTAGGAGAAAGGATTCTGAAGAACACTCCTGAAATTCCAGTTCTTTCACATCCTTCTCAAACAAAACCAGAGTCCATCTGCCCCCACAGTTTCCCTAATTGCCATAACAACTTGTGGGTCCAGGGCCATGCTTAGTGATTAGCTGAGAAAGGCATCAGAGAGTAAATACTTTAGGATTAACTGACTTTAGTATTTCAGAAGCCTGATCCTATAATTGAGCTACCCATCCTTCCTGACTTATGGGCATTGGCCTTGCCTGTCTTGATCTCTGACACCTTCTCACTTCCAGACATTTGGTTTTCCCCTGATGGTAGTAATTCAATGATTCCTCGACCTCTGCCTTATTCTCCTGGTTCCCAGGCTTTTTTCTTTTTTCTAACTTCTGACCTAAGTGAATCAATAGTGGGAAGGCTACTCCTGATTCTGGATCTTACCATTTCCATGGTTCTGGTCCAGGCCCATTCTCTGCTAGACCAGTCCTACCCTACTTCATTCATGTCCCAGTGTAATAAAAGAACTCCAATTCTTATCACATCTTACCTGGACGTGACTCTTTTCTCCTTTATGTATAAATTTAGCACTCTCTCCTTAGAGGTGCCATGTATAATGGCTTTCCCTATTATCTCTATGGAAGTGGCTCCCAAATCTCTGTTTCTAAAATTGACTTTTCTGGAAAGCATCCTTTTTCCTATTCTTTCACCTGTGTCTGCCACTGTTCTTAATCCAATGTCCTTCCTTTCAGGAGAATGTGGAGGTAAACTAAAGTCTCCCACTGTGGTGTCTCATTAGTGACATTGGTTGAACATGGCTAGTTCCACGCACCACAGCATAAAAGCCTGCAGGTACTCACAGTTCACTGAGCATGAAATATTAAAGCAAGTCCTTTGAGTAAGCCTGAGCCTTTCCTTTGACCTGCTAAATCACTGGCTTGGAAGACCTCTCCTTTGGCTGAGATTATGATTTTTGTCTGTACTCTAGAATCCTACTTTGATTGTGGGGAAAATATTTTATTACTTATTAATATTGTCTGAACCTAGTTTTATGTGGCTAAAAAATTGCCTGACCTGAAACTGTAGGTCATGCTGACCTCAGGGACTTTCCAGAGAAGCTAGAGTGCTTGTTTTGGGTCTACTCAGGTCTTGGATCAGCCCCAAACCTTCCCCTACAGATTATGCTTTGGTTTTGCACCAATTTATTGAGTGTTTATACTTACCTGCTAATATACATCTCAGGCAAACTTTCTAAATGCAGCAGTTTATGTGCAGGTACTCCTATCTGAATTCTGAGTAATATAAACCTCACAGAGACTTGGGGAAGGTATTACACCTCTTTCTGTCTCTTTCCTCTGCTGAGCCAACTTAGCAAAACTCTTTCTAAAAATCTTTTTAAGTTTTGAGGTTTGTTCTCAACTGACACTATCCTGCTTCTTGTATATATACATATGCACATATGTCATATGTATATATGTATTGAAGTGTATGTATCTTTGTCTATGCATATGTAAGTGTATATGTGCATGCATTTGAAATCTCAGTCAACCAAAGCAGTCCCGGTAATCAATGGATATTGGTTGGATGTGCACTGGACTGGTGTCCTAAGTAACATCTGAAAGAGAGAGAGAGAGACAGAAATAGAAAGAGACAGAGAGAGAGAGAGAGAGAGAGAGAGAGAGAGAGAGAGAGAGAGAGAGAGAGAGAGAGAGAGAGAGAACATTTGTTGAGTGCTTATTCTGGGGAAACATTTACTGTTCCCTGTGCCCAGAGCTCTCTCCTTTATCTACCCCTTAACTTTCCTGGCTTCCCTCAAGTCTTCTTCCCTTCCCGTCTTCTGCAGAAAGCCTCTCCCAATCTCCCTTAATTCAAGTACCTTCTTTCTATTGCTTACCTCCAATTTAGCTTGCATACATCTTGTCTGCACATGGTTATCTGGATGTTAGGTTGTAAGCTTCTTGATAGCAGGGACTGTCTTTTACCTTTCTTTGTATCTGTAGTACTTGGCACAGTACCCACCTGCTATAGTAGGCTCTTAATAAATGCTTGTTAACTAACTAATTTACTATGTGCCAAGCACTGTGCTGCTGATCACTGGTAATACGGATAAAAGATGGTTCCTACACTCAAGGACTTTACATTCTCATGAGGGAAGACATCACAAAAAAGAGATTTAAAGAGCAAGGGAGCTGGGTAAGGTGAAAAATACAGAGAATCAGGAGCTGAGCCTCGTTAGAAGGGAGAAAGTAAGAAAAAGCGTCTCTGACTTCAAGGAGCTTACCACACACAAAAAGGAGGACAACACACAAAAAGAAGAAACAAAAGATTTTGCAGTCCTTACAAAATTATTCAGGCTCCACTTGAACATCTGCAAGCATATATCATATGCATCCTCATAAGCATTACCACCTGATCCACCCAGATTGATGATTTTAACATCTCCCAGTACCAGTTAAATCATATCTTCATCAATAATATATGCAGTAAACATAATATAATGCAGAACATTACAAGGCAATCTGTTTTAATGAGTCAGTGTCATGTAGGATTCACTATATATAAGGGAGAAGAGAGAGAGAGAGATGGAAGGAGAAAGATGGAGGGAGGAAAGGAGGAGGAAAGAGAAGAGGAGGAGGAGGAGGAGAAGAGAGGTGGGAAGGGCAATCTTTAGCACTATATCCACACTTAATAATTTAAAAGTAGCAGTATTTTCTTCCAGGATCATGAATAAAATAATAATCATAATAACTCATATTGTTATTGTCCTCTTTGTGGAAGAGGACCAATGACATTAGGAGGGGATGTCTTGACTTGCAAGTAACTTGGATTCAAGTGAGGTAGAGCTGAATAATTCAAATAGAAAGGAAAGTGATGCTGGAGCACCCATTATACTCTGAATAAGATAAGATTATATTCACATTTGTAATTTCCTTTAAATAAGAACAATCCTTACAACCTACCTTTGGCTTCTAGTCTTTCATTGATGCAAAGACTCAAACCAATAGGCAATCTCCTTTTTGGTTTGTTTCAGTCCTCATTGGTAATTTCATTAGTGTGGGGGGGAGAGGGGGAGGTAGAGCCTCCCAGGGAGGAAGTTCTCTCTACTAAATCACCAACACTTCTCTAGCTTATAGTCTTTGAGAGTTGCCCAGTTGTTCTGAGTTCGGTGTCCAAGGTCTCACAGCCAGCATGTGTCAGAGGCTGGTCTTGAGCCCATTTTGATCTGATTACACGACCAGGCCTTTATCCACTGTGCCATACTGCCTCTCCATGGGGCAGTTTTCTTCAATAATGGGACATTAAGCTCAGTCATGGAGGACCAGACAGATACACAGCTTACACTGAATCTAAAAGTACTAATCACCACTTCTCAGCTTTCCTTCTTAGCTGTAGCTGGTATCCTAGATCCCAAACATCAGAAGCCCTTACCATATCCACATGTAGACATCTGCTAGTGGGAATTATCTATCTGAGATCCTTCCTGATTGCCTTCACTAAAGACACAGCCTCCAGGGCTTCAAACACCACCAAAAAATTAATAGGGGACCCCCTCAGCCCAGCTGTGGCAAATGTCCCAGAGCCCCGCTTCTAGCTATTCGGTGAACCTCACAAGCATGGATGTCTCTGACAAAGATATGCTAGCACTGAAGGCAATAAGATTCAGGCTTACAAGCTTACTATTTCCCAAAATTAGGTGTAGGGAACTAACTGTGGGACCAAGGGGAGGGGAGAGGAAAGAAAAACAAGGGGAAAAAAGATATTTATATGACAATTTTGTTGTATATTTGAAAGGAATAACAAGTTGTGCATAATAGATTTGCAGTTTCATGTACAGTCATCTGTTTTTATTGTACCTAGTCATGGAAATGCTTGTTTTATTCCATAAATTAAAAATAAAAGAAAAAAAAATTAGGTATAGATAAGAGCCCTTGAAATTCAAAATAGTTTCTTCTACTTCCACCCATACCCACTACCCATTCAGAGCTATGGCTAATCTGCTGGCAGTGTAGCCCATCCTAGCTGTCAACCAGAGCCCCTAACCAGAGTAACATAATTCCTACTGTACATCCCAAGCAGAAGCCTTCCCAGTCCAAGATCCATTCAGTTTCCCTTACTTAACTGTCTACAGTCACCTCAAAAGGTAGTGGCATGGGGGTGGGGTGCAGAAAGGATGCAGATGCACAGGTTTTTATTATTTCCTTTTTCTTGCTTCTTTCCTCTCCCCCTTCTCTCAATGTAATGATACAGCACACACACACACACACACACACACACACACACACACACACACACATTCTATTCAAGTATGCAATGTATGGCTAAATCTACCTACAGATAATGTTTCAAGTATACCACCCCCATCTTAGTCAATTTACTTAGAAAAACTTTAAGGCATTAAACAGTCACTTCCAAGTACTCCCTGTATTCACTCTTCTTTTTTTGACTAGTTCCTCCTACTTCTACCCCGAGAGCAGTGAAAGCAAAATCAGCTTGGTCTTGGGACCTAGGTTCTTTCTGCCTGGGGCCTCCCTGGCTCCAGGTCAAAGCTGCATTCCTCACTTATGCCCTCCTACCTCCTAATCCAGTGTTTCCTAACTTCTACCTTCAGAAATACTCTTACTCCTCTGTCCTTTGGCTCTGGGCACTCAGTGCCTTACTCGGTTTCTTTGAGATGTGTCCCACTTTGATAAATGCTTCCTGGGTTTACTCTTTGTTCTTAACACTTTTCTAACAGGCTGATTGAATATAACTCTTTTGCTTCTAATGGACTCCCTCTGGGTTCTTTTCTCTGCTCTCTAAACCGATAGGACCACACACACACACACACAAATACATACACACACGCGCACACACACTCCTCTATTTCTTCCCAATCACTTTTGCTTCCTCTATTCTATTCTCCAAGAGATACCCAGTGTGAAATTTGAAGCTTTTGAGATTCAATGTTTACTACTTGCGTGACTTTGATCAAGTCACTTATTCTCCCTTCCTTCCAGTTTATGTGTCTGTAAAATGGAGATAATACTATTTGTGTTGTGTCTGGGGAGCTCAAACACAGGTAAGATGATAGGATGGAATTTCAGAATAATCACTATGTCAGAGAAGCATCCTGGGCTACATCTAGATGAGATGACCCCCAAGGGCTAGGCATTCAGCCTTGAGCTGCTGATAATTTCCAGGGTGGTCCTGCAGTTCTAGACAAGGTTCTGGTCATCTAGACAGAGAGATGTGTGCTGGAATCCAGACTACCTGGGGCCTTTGTGGGTCAGCAAGGACACTTTCCTGCAAAGGCCTGCAAATATGAAAGCCTGATATACAATTCAAGACAAGGTCATATTGAGTCTCCATGTTGCTTAACTGTTGGAGGCCAGGAAGCAAGGCCAAGTAAAATGCATCTGTCTCTCAGTGAGAAAGAACAGTGGTGAACAAGCTGTGAGCACAGCACAACAACAACAGAAAGGCAAACACTCCTCCATAAAGGAGGAGGAGGAGGAGACACAGCAGCTTTGGAGTTAAAGAAATGTATGCCTTCAAAATGATGGCTACCCAGGATTTAGAGGTTCAGTTGTAATCACTGTTGATTTAGGATTATGGTCTCTTTGAGAAATACTTAAATTCAACAAATCCTGTTTTAGAAACATTTATGTTTGTGCTATGTTAGGTATTAGGCCATACTGCCCAATTGAACATATTATCTCATCTGAAGCTAAGCAGGGTCAGACTTGGTTAGTACGAGGATGGGAGACCCCCAGGAATACCGGGCACTGTAATCTTTGAGTGACATTGTGGGAGCGGATACAGTATTGGGCTTAGAATAAGGAAGACCTGGGTTTAAATTCTACCTCAAATATGTCTTAGCTATGTGTTGTTATTATTCAGTCATTTCAGTCATATCTGACTTTTTGTGACCCCATTTAAGGTTTTCTTGGCAAAGATACTGGAGTGTTTTGCCATTTCCTTCACCAGCTCATTTTACAGATAAAGAAACCGAGACAAACAGGGTTGAATGACCTGCCCAAGGTCACAAAGCTAGTAAGTGTCCGAGGCCAGATTTGAAGTCAGTTCTTCCTGACTCCAGGCCTGGAACTCTAACCACTGTGCCACCTTACTGCCTTCTTAGCTATGTGGCTCTGGTCAAATTACTTACACTCCCTGGGCCTCAGTTTCCTTATCTTCAAAATAAGGGGATAGTCTTGATGACTTTCTAATATCTTTTCCAGCTTTAAATCTATGATCCTATGAAATGATTTTTAAAAGGAAAAAAGAAACAAGAGACTGTGCCACTGGGGAGAGGTGAATCCAACATGTCCAGAGGTAAGTAGAGTGAATATGTGATGACTTGAGGAGAAAAAGGATTAACAAGTGAGAGCATTAGGAAAAGCTTCTGGGAGGAAGTGACACCAGAATTGAGCCTTGAAGGAGTAGAGACCAACTTTAACATAAAGTTAAAGGTAAAGAATAGGCTGGGAAAATGAACAAACAACTACAACAACAAAGAGCCTGACCATAGAAAGTTACTATGGTGACAGGGAAGATGAAAACACAAACTCAGAAGAAGACAACAAAGTCAAAAGAGATACATTCAAATCCTCAAAAAAAAAATTAAATTAGTCTCAGGCCCAAAAAAGAATTCCTGAAAGAGCTCAAAAAGGAGTTTAAAAATCAAATAAGGGGGCAGCTAGGTGGCACAGTGGATAGAGTTCAAATCCAGCCTCAGACACTTGATACTTACTAGCTGTGTGACCCTGGGCAAGTCATTTAATCCTGATTGCCTCAACAAAAACAAAACAAAAAACAAAGAAGAGAAATAGAAGAAAAATTGGGAAAAGAAATGACAGCAATGTAATTTAAAAAAAAGCCACCTTAGAAAACAAATAACCTAATGGTAAAAAAAAAAGGCACAAAAAAAATCTATTAAAGAGAAAAACTTTTTAAAACGTAAAAGTGTCCAGATGGAAAAGGAGGTACAAAAGCTCAGTGAAGAAAATAATTCCTTAAAATTTAGAAGTGGGAAAATAGAAGCTAATGACTCCATGAGACAACAAAAAACAATAAAATAAAATCAAAAGAATGAAAAAAAAGAAGAAAAGGTGAAATATCTCATTAAAAAAAATGACCTGGAAAATAGATTGAAAAGAGATAATCTAAAAATTATTGGACTACCTGAAATCTTAGACATCATATTTCAAGAAATCATCGAGGAAAACTGTCCTGATATCCTAGAAACAGAGAGTACTGATCATCTCCTAAAAGAGATCCCAAAAGGAAAACTCCAAGGAATATTATAGCCAAATTTCAGAGCTCATAAGTCAAGTAGTTAATATTGCAAGCACTCAGGAAGAAACAATTCAAATATTATGGAGCCACAGTCAGGATTACACAGGATTTAACAGCTTCTACAGGGCTTGGAATATCATACCCTTGAGATCAGAGGAGTTAGAATAACAACCAAGAATTCCCTACCCAGAAAAACTGAGTATAAACATTCTGGGGAAAAAATGGATATTTAATAAGATAAAGAACTTTCAAGCATTCCTGATGAAAAGATCAGAGCTGAATAGAAAATCTGATTGTTAAATACAAGCACAAAAAGGTAAATAGAAAAGAGAAACCATAAAGGATTTAATAAGATAAAACCGTTTACATTCTTACATAGGAAAATGATACTTGTAACTCCTAAAAATTTTATTAACATTATTAGGGCCGTTAGAAGGTGTATACATAGACAGAAGGCACAGGAGTAAGTTGACTATGATGGGATGATATAAAAAAAATCAAGGGATGAGAAAGATGGATGCACTGGGAGAAGGGGGAAGGGGGAGGTAGAATGGGGCAAATTGTCTCACATAAAAGAGATGTGAAAGAGCTTTTACAGTGTAGGGGCAGATGAGGGGGTGGACAACACTTGAGCCTTATTCTTATCAGAATTAACTCAAAGAGGGAATAACATATACACTCACTTGCACATAGAAATCTATCTTGCCCTATACAGAAGTAGATGGAGAAGAGAATAAGAGAAAGGGGAGGGGAGGGTGGTTAGAAGGGAGGACAGATTGGGGGAGGTGGTGGTCAGAAACAAAACACTTTTGAGGAGGGACAGGGTAAAAAGAGAAAGAAAGATGAAGAGGGGGAAAATTGGATGGAGGGAAACACAGTTAATAATCATAACAATGAAAAATGTATAGCAGGTTTCTCTGATAAGGGCCTCATTTTTCAAATATGTAGATAATTGAGTCAAATTTATAAGAATACAAGTCATTTCACAATTAATAATTGGTCAAAGGATAAGATCAGGCTGTTTTCAGAGGAGGAAACCAAAATTATCTATAGTCATATGAAAAATGCTCTAAATCACTATTAATTAGAGAAATGCAAATTAAAAACAACTCTACGTACCACTTCACATCTGTCAGATAAGCTAATGTGATAGAAAAAGCAAATAAATGTTGAAGGGAATATAAGAAAATTGAAACACTAAAGCACTGTTGGTGGAGTTGTGAACTGATTCGACCATACTGGACAGCAATCGAAACTATGCCCAAAGGGCATACCACTCCTAGGTCTAAAAAGATCCCCAAAAGATTTTTAAAAAGCCACATACAAGAAAGGAAAGGTTCTATATGTACCATAACATTTCTAGCAGAGGGGTGTGTGTGTGTGTGTGTGTGTGTGTGTGTGTGTGTGTGTGTGTATGGAGGCAAAGCACTGCAAACTGAGGAGATGCCCATCAACTGGGAAATGACTGAACAAGTTGTAGCATATGATTGTGATGACATACTATTGTGCTATAAGAGATAACAAGCAGGATGATTTCAGAAAAACATGCAAAGACTTACATGAACAGAGTAAAGTGAGCAGAACCAGGAGAACAGTGTACACAGTAACAGCAATATTGTAGGATGATCAACTGTGAATGACTTAGCTTCTCTCAGCGATATAATGATCTAAGACGGTTCCAGATGACTTATGATGAAAAATGCTATCCACTTCCAGAGGAATAAACTGATGGAAAACTGATGGAGTGTGAATGAAGATAGAAATGTACTTTTTAAAAATATATATAAATTTTTCTTGGGACTTTTTTTTGGGTCTGTTTTCTTTTACAACATAACTAATATGGACATAGGTTTTGTATGACTGCATATGTACAACCTGTATCAAATTGCTTGCCTTCTCACTGAGGGGAGAAGGAAGGGATGGAGAAAGAGAATTTGGATCTCAAAATTTAAAAAAAAACCATTAATGTGTAATTGGAAAAAAATATTAAATATCTCCCCAAAAAATCACTTTGGCAATTGTGTGAATGGATTAGAGAGGGGTGAGACTTGAGGCAGGGAGAACAATCAGGAGGAAATTGGAAACAGTAGTCTAGGAGAGAGATGGGAGAGCCTGAGCTGTATGAGTAGAGAGAAGGATTTCGATAAAAGAGGTATTATGAAGGTAGAGACAGCAAGTTTTGGCAATTGTTGGATATATGTTAGAAGAGAGAGTGAGGAATCAAGAATAACTCTTGAGTTCATGAGCCCAAGTGTCTGTCTGGTGGTGTTTTTGACAAAAAAAGCAAAGTTTGAAACAGGTGTGGGTTTGCAGGAAAAGATAATGTTTTGGACACATCCAATTTGAAAAGTCCAGTAGGTAGCTGGTGATGTGGGACTGAAGCCCAACAGAAACTGGGGATGCATGTGTAAGTCTGCTAATTATCTACAGAGATGAACTAATTACTGTGCTCTATAAGAAGTCCAGCAAAGAAACCATACTGACTAATTGGAGTTGTTTTAGTTGTGCCCGACTCTCCATGACCCCATTTAGGGTTTTCTTGGCAAAAATACTGGAATGGTTTGCCATTTCCTTCTTCAGCTCATTTTACAGATGAAGAAAGGAGGCAAACATGCTTAAGTGACCTGCCCAGAGTCACAAGGCTAGTAAGTGTCTGAGTCCAGATTTGAACTCAGGTCTTCCTGACTTCAGGGCCAGTGCTCTATCCAATGTACCACCTAGATGCCCCCATTTCTGTTTCATAAAGGTGTTAGTCAGTTGGTGAATCAACAGCATTCATTAAATGCCTGCTATGCTTATGTCATTAATATGACACAATTGCTTCTGAATACTTATATAATGTTACAGTTCAAATAGTCTCTTATTTTTAACCAGGTACTATAAAATGACAATACTCCTCCTTATAGTTCATATTACTCCTCTGCAACTCTTTAACCTGAAACGCAATGGAAGACTTTGCTCCTGAGCTGCCAGTAAGTAACCTGTTTTCTATCTCATCTCATCCTGCTCCTCCTCACTTTCTACCTTGATCCTATAGCCTTTGGGATGTTTAACAATGCTTGTGTGCCTTTTGCTACAATAGTGGTCACAGAGGATAGGTTGTTTTCCAAAAAAGTGACTTCCTGGTACAGCCCTTCTATAAAACTATTTGGAACTATGCCCCCCAAATCACTATACTGCGCATACTCTTTGACATAGAGTTTCTATTACTAAGCTTATATACCAAAGAGATCAAAGAAAAAGGATAAGGACTCATATGTATAAAAATATTGATAGCATCTCTTTATATTTTGTCTGTATGGTAGCAAAGACTTGGAAACTAAGAGGGTGCCCATTGATTGGGGAATGGCTGAACAAATTATGGTATATGAATATGATAGAAGATTATTGTGTAGTAAGAAATGAAGAAGCTTCAGAGAAACTTGGAAAAACTTGTATGAACTGATGCAAAGTGAAGTGAACAGAATCAGAATAATTTATATAATAATAACAACATTGTAAAGAGAAATGACTTTTAAGAACTCTGATCAATGCTGTGACATTCCAAAGAACTCATGATGAAATATACTGCCCACCTCTTGAAAGAGAGGTCAAGTTACAGATATATACAGTCATACATATACATTATATATCATTTGCATAAATCTGTATATCATATAGATAGATCATATAGATGAAGTATATAGTGGTGTAGAGATACAGGTAGATATAGGTATATACAACCCAGTTGTCCTGATCTATATCTTGCCAAATGGACCCAGACGGTTCTAGAGGAGAAAGTGAGGCTGGTGACTTTGCAGCCCTCCCTCACTTAAATCCAATTCATTTGCATATCATTGCATCACCTCCTGGATGTAATGGTCTTCTTTCAGAATGAAGGACAAACAACAATAACATATGTAGATATATCATATGGATATGGCGATACATAGGATACATAGTGTGATATAAGATAGATATACATATAGGGCATGGTCAATGTGGTAATCTGTCTTAACTATGCATATTTGTTACAAGGGTCTTTTTTCTTTCTTTCTCAATGTGAGAGATAGACTTTCATTAATTGAAAAATAAAATTTGATTTAAAAACAAATAACAGGATTTAGAGCTAAAAGGTACCTTATTAATCATTAAGCCCAACCTCCGTATATATGAATGTTACTATTAAATACTAAATTCTGCTTAATGTGTTTTTAAAAAGTGACTTTCTCTCAAGTGTAGTTTTTTCTCTTTGTCCTCAAAATTTAAAACATTTAGGTTTAGTTAAAATACAATGAAGATTTATATGAACTGATGCAGGGCAAAGAAGGCAGAACTAGGAGAAAAATTTATGTAACAGCAATAACATTATAAGGTTAAGCAACTTTGAAACACTGAAGAAGTCTTATCAGTGCAATGACCAATTACAATTCCAAGTTGTGGTTGGATAGAGTATTAGGTCTAGAGTCAGGAAGACTCATCTTCCTGAGTTCAAATCCAGTTCCAGACACTTGCTAGCTGTGTGACCTTAGACAGTCATTTAACCCTGTTTACCTCAGTTTCTTCATCTGTAAAATGAGCTAGAGAAGGAAATGGCAGACCACTACACTATCTTTGTAAGAAAACCCCAAATGAGGTCATGAAGAGTTGAATACAAATGAAGTGTGGGAATGTGTTTTATAATAACTGCATAGTTATTATACTGGAACTATTTTTCTTTTTCTTTTTTTTTTCCAGTGAGGGGGTGGGGAGGAGAAGGGAAGCAGAAAAAATATATTTTTTTTCCCTAAAGCCAAATTAAAAATGAAATCAAAGGGATGAGCTGAGAAAGCAGATTTCATATTGATGAGACCATGTATCCATTGGAGTCTTATAATAAATTCATAGGTTGACAGAATCTTAAAGCTGGAGGGGACCCCAGAGGCCATCTAGTCCAATGCCTTTGTTTGATAGATAAGGACATTGAGGACCAGGAAGTTTAAAGCACTTGCTCAAGGTCAGTCATTCATTGTAACTTTTAAATAATAATAAAAATAATTAAACTAAAATAGCCTTTAACATACAAAGAATATTCTTTTTAAATTGAATATTTAATAACATATCTGTATGTTTACATAAGCTATATGTTTTCCTCTGAGGCAAAACAAGTATCCCTAATTTATGGATCCAAATGTTGAATTGGAAATAGCCAACTATATATATGCCAGGTACTTACATGTACCAGAGTTACCACACACAGTTCAGAAAGAGAAAATCTAAGGGAACTGAAATTACTTATTTTTTGGGAAAAAAAACAATGGGAACTGATTCTTAAAGTCTGGTTTTCTTTGCCACCCTACTAGAACTGGCAACAGGCAGGGTGGCTTTACTCCAAAAAGGCATACAATGAAATGCCATCCTCCTTCCCTCCCTCTTTTTCTTCCTTCCTTCCTTCCTTCTTTCCTTCTTTCCTTCCTTCCTTCCTTCCCTCCTTCCTTCCTTCCTTTCTTCCTTCCTTCCTTGCTTCCTTCCTTCCTTCCTTCTTTTCTTCCTTCTCTTTCTTTTGTTTTTTTCTCTTCCACTTCCCTCCCTTCATTCTTTCCTTCTTCATTCCCTTCCTTCCTTCCTTCCTTCCTCCCTTCCTTCCTTCCTTCCTTCCTTCCTTCCTTCCTTCCTTCCTTCTCCTTCCTTCCTTCCTTTCTTCCTTCCCCTCTCTTTCTTTCTTTCTTTCTTTCTTTCTTTCTTTCTTTCTTTCTTTCTTTCTTTCTTTCTTTCTTTCTTTCTTTCTTTTATTTACACTAGTAAGCACCCATGCATAGATTCATTTTAGGCATTTTCTCATCACCAATTCCATATAATTAACTGCAGTCTCTGTTTCATGAGGGATGAGCTTTGCAACACAGTAGACTGAGGTTGAAACTCATTACAGAGTTATTCTCTACAGACCTGTACATCATTGAGATTTACTCTTGGATTCCTAGAAACACTAGGAAATCCCTAGAGTGAAAAAGGCAGAATTCCTTATTTGTAGTTTGAAAATCCTCTTACTCTAGTCAAAATAATGATGTACAGTAAGTTTTTATTTATCTCTTTATTTTTAAATTTTTCTTTTTTAAAATTACGAACATAACAATCATGAACAAACACAAACACTTCAACATGTGAAAAATGAAAAACAGGATTGTATATGAAATAGCAAAATGCATTTATTTGACCCAGCAATACCTACTAGACCTATTAGACCTACTCTTCAAAGAGACCAAAGAAAGAGGAAAAGGTTTTATATGGATAAAGAAAACTTATAGCAGTTTGTTTTGTTTTGTTTTGGTTTTTTTGATGACAAAAAGTTAGAAATAAAAGGGTGCCCAGCAGTTGGGGAATGGCTGAATGAATTATGGTACATGAATGTGCTTAGGTACTATTGTGCTATAAGAAATGAAGGAAGAGATAGTTTCAGAAAAGCCTGGAATTGTTCATATGGACTAATGCAGAGTGAAGTGAATAGAATCAGAAAAACAATTTATACTGTAACATCAGTATTTAAAAAAATGAGTAATTCTGAAAGACTTAGGAATTCTTATCAATGTAATGATTAACCATAATTTCAGAGAGGATTAACCAATGATGAAGCAGGTTACCTACCTTAGGACAGGGAGATAAGGAATTAATATTCCAAATGAGACACATATTTTTGGATGTGACCAATGTAGGCATGGTTTAGTTGACAATGGTTATTAGTTACAAATGTTTTTTGGGGTTGTATTTCCTTTTTCTTTTTCTTTTCTTTTTTTTTTCCAGAGGGGAGGTAGCAACTTAGAGGAAGAAAAAAATAAATACTTGATGACTAAAAAAAAAAAGAGGCACTGAAAACCTTTAAATAAATAACTAAATATGTAAGCAAAAAAACCCAAGTTTCCTCTTTTTTGAGCAAAGACATCACCCAAAGGTTTCAGAGTTTTTGCTTTGTTCTGTGTTATCAAAACATCAATCTATTTGTACAGAAAAGGGAAATAGGTTTTATGGCACTCGGTTTTGGCAAACAAGCTCAGCAATCTGAGTCAGTGGCATTCTCTTTGAAAGATGCCAAAAAAGAAAGAAGAGAGCAAAAAATAAGATAAAATTTAAATGTAAGTAAGAAAGCCAAAATAAAGTTCAGAAGGAGGCACATTCAGGCAATTTTGTTACTATTTTGTTAAATTTAATATATGCTTATCTCCTTCAAAAAATTAAATAGTACAGAAGAAACCATCTAGGTTGTCTCTGTGACAAAATTAAGTCAAAAGAAATAAGAATATCTTAGGTATCTATTCCTCTTCTCTCAATTCATATGATCAGCACCCTAGTTCAGAACCTCATCTCCTATTAATGCAACAGCCTGCTTCAACTCTCTTCCTTCTACAATCCACCTCCACACAGCTTCCAAAGTAATATTTCTAATACACAGGACCCCTGATCAAAAATCTCCAGTGGTTCCCTACTAAGTACGTATGAGGTGTATGAGATGTTCAAGGAGAACTCACACTTCTGGTGTGAGCCCTTTTCAAGGCTGCTCATCCACCTTTGGTGTTAACCTTTCACCCCACTCTTACCCGTGGCTCCAAGAAGCTGTAGCATGCACAGTGGTCACACCCCAGCAAAACCGTCTAGGCAGAAGAGCTTAAACCAGGTTGAGTGTAACCAACAAGCTTCAAACCCATTGGTGAGGAATGTCTGACTCCACCATGTGAAGACTTCCTCTGGCAGGATGGGCAAATGAGAACAATTACGGCCATGAAGGTGGCTAAACCAGGTGTTGTGGAGCACTTAGAGCTTGGTCAGACGTCAAAGAAGCCAAGGTCAACCACTGCATCCCTCACCATTGCCATTGCCAGTCATCTTGACTTTTGTTTCGTACTGAACTTTGAGGACTCTAGAAGAGACAGTGAGTCTGACAACTGTGCACTTCTGCCTCATTTAAATCCAATTCACAAGCAAGGCAAGACATCACCTGCTATGTCATTGATTCCCTTCCAAAAGGAAGGACAAGCAACAACTGACTCAGAAAATTTAAACTGCTTGGCTTGGCATTTAAAGCCCTTCCAAAAATTTAAAGCAATATGTTAACGCTATTATTATTATTATCATTATTATTAAGTACTTTTGCAAGTTCATTACACATTTTCTCCCTTCATACATTCTATGTTCCAGTCAAACTCTTTTGCCCAGTGTTTCTTATGCTTTCATTATCTCTATTCACTTTTGCATCAGTTTTCCTCTATGCCTGGAATCCACTCTCTCCAGTCTGCCTCGTGCATGGAATGCCTAGCTTCTTTCAAATTTAATTCAAATATTATCTTCAACCTGAAGATTTCCCTGACCTCTCCACCATCATTGCTAGTGCCTACTCTGACCCTCTGAAAGTACCTTGAAATTACTTTATTGATATTTTGCATTTACTAATGAGTGTAAAAGGGAACTTTTACACATATTAGAGGAAATAATACACTTTAAAAAAAATGTTTATTGTTTCCCCAAGCCCATAGAAGACAGGGGCTGCTTCTCTCTCTGTCTCTCTGTCTCTCTCTCTCACTATCCCCAGTACAGTACATGGGACATGATAGAAACTTAATAATAAATGTTTGTTGATTGCTTTATTATTTAGCAGATCTGAATTTTACCATTAACCTCTTGTTGAGGCTTGGAGGTTTAGAGGTACTGGGACTCCAAAATATCGAGAGCAAGAGATACAGGTCCTGCCCAAATGAATTCATTCAAGCCTTTCATCCAAAGACAAGGTTTATTAGAACATTGATCGAGGGTGGGTGAGATTTAAAGAATTTGCCACATTGGCCAGACTCTTAAGGAATCTAAGCTTTTGTGTCAGTAATGCAAGCAGGCCAGATCTTAAGAATCTGAGCACCTTAATGGAGGCCAGATGGACCTTACATATATATAAAGACCTTATATATAGAAAGGAGGGATCTAGGAGTGGTCAAGTAGTCGGGAGTGACTGGAGGACCTGGACCACATGGCCAAGGGAGAATGGAGCATAGATAGGATTAACAGAGAATTGGGAGATTGGGAATAGGAAAGGCCAGTTGATGGGATCATAGCCTCAGGTGAACACCAGAAATTTGGCCATGTGGGAAAGTTCAGGGCTTTTCCTTTTTGCGGTCCAGATCCCAAAGACATGGCCTTTTTCTTTTAGGGGTTCAGATCGCATCCCCATTGCACTGACTGAGGGAAAAATCTTTGGGTTTCAGTTATCTAACCGGCAAAATAAATTTGCTGGACAGTATGCTATCCAAGGCCCCTTTCAATTCTAAAATTTTATTATTCCTGCATGAAAGAATATGTGGGGAAAGTATTCAGCACTATTCTTTTTGTTAGTTATGTACATTTTGGGAAAGTATTACATGTTCAAAGACATGAACCTATCATAGTTATTTTACAGGGAGCTGTGTTTCAGTTGTTTTTCACTTGAGAAAGTAGGGTCAGGAGACTTGGGTTCAAATTCTCATGGAACACTGGGCAATTCACTTAACTTTGAGCCCCATCTGTAAGAGGACCTAGTTGTACTCCTACCATCTACTTCTCATGGTTATTGTGAGGGAAGCATTTTGTAACCTTAAAATATTCATAGCTATGAGCTGTTCTTAGGATATTATTATTACAATAACTAAAATGAATGGGTTAATAACTAAAACAAATGCATTCTAAAAGTCAGTTATTAGCTCCATTGCTCTGACAGTTGGAACAACTCAGAACAAATACCAGGCTCCAGGCTGTCTGTGCTTTGTTGTAAACAGACTGATTTTTTGCCAGCCATGGCATCCCTTGTCTCCTCTGCCAAATGCAGTGCTGGCATCTCAGACTTGGTTTAGAATCACAGAATATCAGCACTGGAAGGGACCTCAGATTTAATTGGCCCAGTAACAAACTAGCCCAAGTCTCTATTTTTGTCCTATGAACTGGGGTGAATGGTGTTGGGTGAATGATCTTAAATGACCTTAAGTACCACAGACAAATCATTTTGGTGGGTGTGCCTAACACAATTTTCTGATATTAATGGCAGTGTTTGTTGTGTTCATGCATTTATGTCTGCCCCCTCAAAGCTCTTTATCCTAGAAAGCCATTTCCACTATGAAACTCACAAGCTCCCACCTGGGAAGTGCCCTCTGCTCCTGGAGAGTGATTGGGGATTAGATGGCTTCCAGAACTTCTGTTTAAGGAGGGTATCCAAGCCAGCTGTCTCTTCATTTCCCATCAGGCTTCATTCCTCTGAACTTCTCAATCACACCCCTGCACTGGGTATCTTCTCTTACCCCTTTTCAGTTTCTTTTTTATGCATAATCTTCTCCATTAGAATGGAAGCCCCTTGAGGGCAGGGACTTTGCTTGGATTTGTATTCCCAGTGCTTAGAGCAGTGCTCTGCACATACTTATTATTTAATTAATAATATTTAATTAATGCTTGTTAACCGAATGACTTAATGTTAGAAGCAGCAGGGTAGAGTGGGGAGAAAAAGGGCTGGCCCTGGAGTCAGAGGACCTGAGTTCAAATCCTGCCTTTGCCTCATATTACTCGCTATCACTTTGAACATTTCATTTATCTCTCTGGATCTCACTTTTCTCATCTGTAAATTAAACGGGATTGATTAGATGCCCTTAAACATCCATTCCAACTCTAAATCTCTGATCTTCTTAGGGCATAATAATTAGTCCCTTAGTGGTTTAAATAATAAAAACAAAACTCTTATCTGGGGAAGGGGGAATGAATGAATAAAAAAAGAATGAAAAAGCATTAATTATGCACTTACTTTGTCCCAGGCATTGTGCTGTGAGCTGGGAATATAAATAGAAAGTTCAAGATTGATCCTTCTCTCAAGAAGCTTACATTCTAATAGGGAAAATGATGCATATACTGGAGTGATAGCTGAGGAGGGGTGTTTTGGTTAGGCAATTCCCAGGGATGGTGAGTAAAATTACAGAACAATTGATTGTTATGTCCTTCTGAGGAACTCTGGTGTTGATTTAAGCTACAGGTGGAAAGCAGGGGAGGCACCATATACACCACTTTAGCATGGCACATAGACAGGAACCATAGCGTAGGGGCCTGATAAAGAAATGATGAAGGCTCAGGGTGGTTCTGGGGAGGTGGCTTCAGGAGAACAGGAGCATGGTCTGAAAATGGCCAGGAGACAGTCACTTCCTTAGTCTTCCATACACCCATGTAACCAATTTGGGGGTTGCAGCCTAGGCAAACAGTTTTCTTTAGTAGCCCTCATTGATTTTTTATGGCAAGTCACTATTCTAAGCAGGAAGTGTATGTTTTCTAGGTACCTTAATCTCTGGTGAACTTTGGAATCAACTGTGTGACATGGGGGATACTAGCAAAGTACTGCCCAACATGGCTTGCCCCATCAAAGAAGGTGCTGTACTCTATGAGCAAAGCAAAATTATAGTAGCGCAAAAGAAGCATGAGATGAGCAAATTTCAAGACATCTCCAGTCCAAATCATCATGTGACCTATATGTGCCCAACCTGTTGTAGGCACTTCCGGGGCCATATTGATCTAATCTGCCACAGGTGGACACTCTGACTCCAACATGGTGATGCCATTTGGGTTCTTTTCGAGAATGAAAGACAGCAACCAACCAACTTTCTGGCCCTATTTATACTCTTCCTTAAGGTTTGTTTTCAGTGAATCTATATTAGAAATCATCTAATTCAAGGACTCTGAACCTTTTCTATCAACTAAAAACACAGCTCAGGGTGTGTTAGAACCAATAGACCACATCATTGTTAAATTTTCAGTGTGAGCATTTATACCTCAAAAATAAGCAAAGACTTAAAAGTCAGGGCTTTATTTATTATTTTGTTGATTGTCTAGACTTAGGAAAGTAATGGAGAAAATGTTAATAATGCAATTGAAACATTTACCAGCATATCACTATATGGACTCCTTTGGCAATCTGTGACTGGGGATCCTTTCTTAGAAGAATGTTTATAAATGCATAAAATTAAATCATGAGATTACAAAGGAAGCCAAGTACATTGAATGCAGTTATCTATATCTAGCAAAAGAAACACAAGTCCACAACTCTTGGTTAAGAACTCCCAATCTAGTCTAACCCCTTTGTTTTCTAGATGAGGAAACGTAGACTTGGAGAGATCACATGACTTACTTAAATCACACCATTAATTAATAGTTAAAAACAAGACTTAGATCTATAAAATCACAGAATATCACAGTTGAAGGGACTGTCAAAAGACATCCAGCCCAATGGCTGTACAATACTATCTCACCACCCTCCCCCCTCCCACACACACTTAATTAGGCAGTCCTAGGTCCCTTGACTCCCATTCAGTGCCCTTTCCATTGTAGAGGTCTAAGATAGGTGAAGAGTTCCTTGAAAATTGATTCCCACTCCCCACTCCCAGGCCAGCTTATAAATCTTAGAAGGGGAAAAGAAACAGAGATGAGCCTATAGCCTTCTATCCCTTTATAAAATGAGGAAGTTGTCCTGATGGATTTAGATATTGTCTAGCATAAGATTAGCTACACCCCTGGTGACCTTTGAAAAACTAAACCAGCCAGCCCTGGGTGGGGGCACTTTATCTCTTAATAATCCAGGAGAGCTATTTACCCAGAAGGAGGAGAGAGGGGGAGAGAGAGAGAGAGAGACAGAGAGAGACAGAGAGAAGGCAGAAATAGCTTTATAGAGTATGGCTTATGGCAGCAGAGCAGAGAGTCAACTCTGGATTTAAGAGAGAACTAGCTCTGGTAGTTGAGAGTTGAGATTTAGGAAGTAGTCCACCCAATAGAGGCATTTCACCTAAGGGAGAATAGAATGAGGACACCAAGAGAAGAGAAAGGACTTGAGGTGTTATTCTGGAAGCATGAATTTCTTTGGCCACATGTGTACCCTTTGTATATGTCTCACTACTAGTATACTCTAAATTGATGCCCATTTTCCCTACTGTATCTCTGCTCCTCTCCTTTCCCCTCCCTTGAAGGTGTTCTGCCCAAAGGAAGGTAAATTTTGATGGCTGAAAGCTGCCTAGTTAACTTGGGGTTCACTGGCTAGATTTCTTTCTGAAAGACCAAGACTTAAACCCAATTCACTTTGGAGTTCATAGACTGGACAACAATAGGTCCCTGCCCAAGCATCACTTAATGGATGGGTTTTTTTGTCCCTTCTGGCTCAGAGTGAGTGTAAATAGTAGCTGTTTCTCTTTTGGCCAGCAACCCTAAGGGTCTTCCTTTCCCAGTTTCATTTTTTTTTCTTTTTTGTTAAAGGGACCATCCCTTGACTCACTTCTTAAAGAGAACTATTCACTGAATGGGCATTGCCTCACTCAAAATGAGAACCTGAAAAGTCCTTAGCTTAAAAGGGTCTCCCACTGCATCCTGGGCCATCTCCAGTTGTCCTGATGAATATCTGACCACTGGACCCAGATGGCTCTGGAGGGGAGAGTGAGGTTGGTGACCTTGCACAGCCCTCCCTCACTTAAAACAAAGTCAATTGCAGGTCATGACATCAACTCCGTGATGTCACGGTCCTCTTGGAAAACGAAGGACAAACACAACAACAATGTGGGGAAGTATGAACGTCAGATTTATGGTGAAGGGGATATAGTATAGCTGTTGTTACTATTGCCATTTTAGTAAGCGCCTCTGCTTTGGGCTAATTGTGTCTACTTATTAATTATTAAAGTAAGCATACTGGTTGGAGCCAGTGAGCTACAGTTTTAGGAGTGCAGACCCAGAGTATCTTAGAATTTATGAGAGTAGTATCCCTAACAGGACAGAATCTGTAAACTTTTTGTGGCTGAGTAAGGAAAATAGCCAAGAGAGGGAGCCTTTCTTCTATTGGAAATGGTCTTGGCCAATCAGGGCTAGCTTCTAAAACTGATTGATATCCCTTGTAATCTACCAAATTTATTATTTTCGGGAAGTGGAATGAAGAAGATCATATATCCTAGATGTTAGAGCAGGAAGGGCGTCATCAAGTCCAATCATCTCATTTAATAGATGAGAATTACTGGGGCATTGAAAAATTAAATAATTTTCCCAAGGTCATATAGTTAGCATATGTTGGAGGCAGGATTCAGACCCAGATCTTCTTTACTCAAGTCTAGCACTCTGTCTTGAAAGAAGTATGCTTTGGGCATTGATCTTGAACCTAAAAGGAATTAGGGAAAAGCCTGATTTGTGTTAATACCCTACCTTTGTAACCCCATCTTCTCTTTGTTCCCTCTCAGATGCAACATTTTGGGTGTATTTTATTTTGCTTTTTAATCATTTATTAAACTAATCTCATAAATGAGTGCTGGGCAGGAAAAGCTAGGGAGATTATAAACAACTTGTTGGTTAACAAGTCCAGAGCTCTCATGCAGAGTAATAGCTAAGCATAATAACTTTAAAGTTGCTCAATCCCAGTTTGGAAAGACTGGCTTGTGCTTCTGATGAGAAAGAAGAACTTCTGAGGTCAGTTCCTCTTGTGTTTCAGCTTTTAGAGCTTTTGAGGTTTTTTCTTTACTTAGAGCAATATGGTCCGGAGGCCCTCTGGAACATGTTTAAAGTTTGGAGCTGAGGACTTGCGGAGAGACCATTGTGAGCTGTTTTAATGAACTCATCGGTAGCATGTAACACTCCCAAGTAGGCTAGAAACAGATTAAAATGTAATTGGGAAATATTTAGCAAAATAAATAAAAATGCACTGAAACATAGATAATGTTACAGTTTAAAACTAACTCAATATGCAATTTGCAGAGATCCTTATTAGGGATTAGTGGCCCTGTTTTTGTTTTGAGTTTGATACAAGGGCCTAGACCACTAAGGATTCCAGCAACTCACCCAGTCACACAGCTGGTATATGACAGATACAGGACTTGCACCCACATCTTGCCTAGCTCCTGGCCTAGCTCTTTATCTTCTAGGCCCTGCTGCCTCCTCTCCATGATAAAGATTGTATCAACGATCATCCCCTCTCACACCCAAGTTGCAGGTTTCTGTTGTATTTGTTTTCATTTAGTTCTACCAAACTCCCCCTCCCCCCACCCAGTTCCCTTTAAAGCAGGTACAGGGAATGTTTTTCCTGTTGATTTTCAGGTTCTGGTGTTTGACCTCATTCCATTTCTGCTATCATCTTTCTTTCAAAAAGTGAAAAGAGATTAAAGGAACGAGTAATAATATGATAAAAAAAAATCACATATGTTAAAATATATACATAACTGACATTTATAGAATGCTTTAAAATTTACAAAGTACTGTACTATGTATCATATCCTATATATTATTTAGGCATATAGAGTACATATGTGTGTGTATACACACACACAGACACACACATACACCCTATATGTATATAAATTTTGATTCTTACAACAACTCTGTGAAAAAAGTGATATAGCTTTTATCAGTCCCAGGTTACAAATGAGGAAACTGAGTGATATGCCCAAGGCCATATAGCTAACTAGTAGATATTCTGGGATCAACTCAAAGTCTTGGGTCTTCCTAACTACATAATATCCTTAATAGCTGGCATTTATGTAATGCTTTAAGGTTTGCTGAGCATTTTACAAGTATAAACTCATTTTTATCCTTACAACAAACCTGGGAGGTAGGTGCTATTATTATTATTCTCTCTTTACAGATAAAGAAACTGAGACAGAGGTTAAGTGGCTTGCCTGGGATCATACAGCTAGTAAGAGTCTGGATTTTAACTCAGGTCCTCCTGACTCCATGTCCAGCACTCTATCTTCTAACTGTATCTTTCAATACTATTTTTTTTTTGTTAAATTCAAAAAGAAAATAAGATGACACCAATGCCTACAGGTATACAGGAAAAATAATTATGCAAGTCACGATGTCTTCCCCCCACCCCCTTTCAATTCTAGTCACTTATATAGAGAAGGAAGGGGAATGTATAATCCATTAAACTGGACTGTTTAATCTGTAGATAACTGAAACTTTACTTGTTTGGTTAAGCCCTTCCCTAGGGTATAGTTCACTTGGCTATTAAGATATAGCCATCATGACAACAAAGCAGGGGTTGGGGCATAATTACACTGACACGTATCATGCCAAGGCAAACATTTTTCTAGCTCAAACCCTCCTGCCTCACAGCACGTCTTCAAATAATGGGCAATCAATAAATATTTGCTGATTAATTCATTATTGAAGAGACTGAGGAGTTTTCTTTCCCTTTTTTTCTTTCTCTCCTTTGCCTTTCTTGCTTTATTTTTAGAATTTTATTTTTTAAGTTATCTAGCATTTATTTTGTCTCCTTTCCACCACCCTCGACCAATGAAAGAAAAAAAAAGTAAATCCCAGTAACAAGTAAAACAGAAACCCTAGCTGGATGCCCCAAAATACATATGTCTCAATCTGCACCCTGAGTACAACACCTCTGTCAGGAGCCAGGTAACTTGCTGGGGAATATTGGTTGTTCAATGAATCCATGTTTTCTAATAGAAGATATGATTTAATAATAGCACACATTTATACAGTGCTTTAAGGTTTGCAAAGCACCTGGCAAATATTATCTCATTTGATCCTTACAACAGCCCTGGGAGGTGGATGCTATTATTGTCCCCAACTGTACAGATAAGGAAACTGAGGATAGTTTAAGTGACTTGCCCAGGGCTACTAAGTGTTTAAGGCTGTTTTGAGAACAGGTTAAGCTCCTCAGTCTACTGGGGAACCTACTTGATTAGTTTTTTAAAATCCCGGAAGGTATTACGCTGGGATTTAATACAGTTGCAGAACTTGGCATAAGAACAGTTTGGATTAAAATGTTGAAGCTTATGAAAAATTTATGGAAAAACAAACAAAAAAACCGAATCAGTAGCATCCTGAAACTTGACTTCCCCCTGCCAAATAGCACAGACATGCAATCGGTAAGCCCTACTCCTAAACCTAAAAGAGAGAGAGAGAGAGACACAGAGAGAGAGAGAGAGAGAGAGAGAGAGAGAGAGAGAGAGAGAGAGAGAGAGAGAGAGACAGAGACAGAGACAGACAGAGACAGAGACAGAGACAGAGAGAAGAAAAAACGAAAACACCACCAAGAAGAAACTTGAGCTCTGCCTAAGAGAATGCATCCGTCCCGCTCTTTTATGAAGGGGCCAGGGAGACTGCGTCCTCTACCACGCTGCCCTCTCGCCGTTCTTCAGCCAGGGGCGGGGTCTCCTGAGTCCGGGGGAGTGACTGTTGCCCAGTTTGGGGCGGGACCTGGTGACGTCCGGCGGAGTTTGGGTGGCCCAGTAAGAGGCGGGGCGGGGCGAGAGCGGATACTCCTTCCCGGAGTCCCAGTCTCGTCCACAGTCACTTATGCTCGCGCTCCAAAAAGTGGGTCCCTTCTACTCTCTACGCTGCACCCGTCCAGTGCTGGGTCGATGATCCCTGCGCAAACTCGTCTGGAGCGCGGACGGCGCTTAGTTAAGTGGACTCCACCCAAAGAGTTGTGAGCTGCTTACCCTGGGTCCCTCTCGCAGCTACTGGTGCGGCGTCGCCCCCCAGCCCCCGACCTCTAGGGGCTGGAACCCTGGCACCCCGGGGGCCTCACGCAGGGTGTCTGTCTGCAAAAGTCGCTCACACGCCGCCTCCAGTCACGCACGCTGGGGCCCCCGCGGCTCCTCTTTGCTCGGGAGTCGCGATGCCCCTGGGACACATCATGCACCTGGATCTGGAGAAGATCGCTGTGGAGTATATAGTGCCCTGCCTGCATGACATCGGCTTCTGCTACCTGGACAATTTCCTGGGCGAGGTGCTAGGCGACTGCGTCCTGGAGCGCGTAAAGCAAATGCACTGTAACGGGGACCTGCAGGACGGGCAATTGGCTGGACCCCGCTCCGGGATCTCCAAGAGGCACTTGCGGGGAGACCAGATAACCTGGATCGGGGGCAACGAAGAAGGCTGCGAAGCCATCAACTTCCTCCTGTCCCTGATCGACCGTCTGGTTTTGTACTGTGGAAGCCGCCTGGGCAAATACTATGTCAAAGAAAGGTCCAAGGTAAGGGCGCTGTTAATTTTAAGCACACCACTCACTGTTTGCAAGAAACTTTCCTCCCCCCAAAATTATAATACAAAGAAGACTAGTTTGGGTTAAAACAAAAAATAATACAAAAATACTGGTTTGGGTTAAAACCTTGGACCATGGCTACTTTATTTTAAATGAATTAAGCCCACGGATAGTGCGGTGCGGTGAAATGAACGCTGGGCTTGGGAACCTAATCCTGGCTTCTGCGATTTAGCACTTGTGTGATCTTGGGCGAGTCATTTCCCTTCCTCCTAGCCTCAATTTCTTTACACATAAAATGAAGGCATATTTCTAGGTATTCTCTGAGGTCCCTTCCTGTTGTAAACCTGTGATCAGCAGCACTGCCTTTAAATGAACGTCTTTGGTTGCTGGTAAAAGACTAAACAACTTTTGTTTCTGTGTATTTTGTTGATAATTTGATAATGAGAACCAGTGGATTGGATAGGAGAAGAGGTTAGCATTAGGGACGTTTTAATGATTTCGGAATAGGCGTAACTTCTGTTGTTGTTGGTTAGTAATCCCACAGCCCCATACCTGTTGCTCAGGTGTCCCTCCAAATATACTGTCCTTGAGGACCCGCAACTGTGATTTTTTTTTTAAGATGGCACTTTGCTGACTTTGTTTTGGACTCATTTCTAATGCAAGGTGTAAGCTCTTTCTCTCCCTCTGTTTCAGCCTGTGCGTTTTGGCCCTTTGACCCCAAGACCCAGTTGAGCTAATTTGTTGGTTGTCAAAATCCTTTCTTGCTATTTTCATCCGGGCTCTTCCCTAGCAGTAAGTAGATGGTGAAATCCACCCAAACAACTAATTAATTGTTCATGAGAGAGTAGTCAAGGACTTTTGGAAGGAAAAGAGGTTTCGGTTCACTTATCCCTCAAGAGACTCCCTTGACGGTAATTTCTTAGATATGATTTCAGTGTGTATTGGCAGGCTCTCTGCAAAGGTGGGAAGTTACCTTAACTCTAGTACCTACACTATTCATTTACAGATTCAGAGGGACTTGCATGCAATCTGTCTTCAGGTGTTTATTGGTCCAGCCCATGTTGTTTCTGGTAGCAGCTCCCAACGACTCTATTTTCTTTTGTCGTAAGTGAGGCTGAGGGATAGATGAGCTTAAGTAACATTTAAAAGCTTGAGGTGCACAGAGGAAAGCAAACTGGCCATCAGGTACAAGAACAGTCATCTATGTTTCATTTAGGGGGAAAAATAGAGTATTTCACAATTCAAGATTGGTTCTGTGATAAAAAACAAGCCACCGCCGTCCCATTTGGCCCATGAACCGAGATAAGTGCTGTTAAGACAAAAAATAAAAGGACAAGTGGCTTAGATGTGGAATTGAGTCCTTGGAGAAGTGAAGGACGGAGGAAGAAAGGGACAAGTATTAATTAATTAAATGCCTACCCTTCTTTTTGGTGAGGCAATCGGGTTAAGTGACTTGCCCAGGGTCACACAGCAAGCAAGTGTTGATCTGAGGCTAGATTTGAATTCAGAGTCTACTGAATCCAAGGCCAGAGCTCTATCCACTGCACCACCCAATGGCCCCGAGTATATACTTACAGGAGGAGTTCAAATTGTTTAAAGGTAAAAACAACCCCTAAACATCTGCTTTTAATGTAGAATTCTTCACAGAATTTTTGAAGTCTGTCAGCAGGCATTTATTTATTAAGCACTTGGTGAGTCATTTTAGTTAATTAAGATACTAGACTTTCTGGTGCTATTTTGAAGGATACTAAAGATGCTAAAGTTCTTTCAAACCAAGGTTGTACAAAGTTTGAAATACCTTGTTGCCCTTGCCCCTTTCCCTTGAGGTGGTGAAGAGTAAGTAACCACTAAGGAGACCCATCATCACATATAAACCTCTCCAGGTTCTAGCTTCTTACGAGTAGCAGCCTGGCCCACCAATAAACTTAGAGCTAGAAAGGATTGTAGATCATCCCTGACCAGCCCTTGCTTTTACAGAGAAGCTGAAGTGACTTGCCTGAGTTCTCATAGTTGCTACTTAAGTCAAGAAGCAATTATTAAGTGTGTGCTATGTACCAAGCACTATGCTAAGCACTGGGGGTATACCAAAACCAACCCACACCCCCAGCCCCCAAAAAAAGTAGCAAAACCCAGGTCCTGATTAAAATCAAGTGCCCTTTCCAGTGGACCACTCAGTTTTGCAAGGCCTGTCTTTCAACCCTAAAAGTTTAAGGGTAAGATTGTATTAGAAATTGGATTTGATGGTTTTTATCCTATATTGGTGTGATATCCTCCCACGATTAGAATAACTTTATTAAGTGTAACTCATCCAAAATATAAGTGTATTGTAAAGTCTTTACCAGGTGGCTCAAATACTTGTCTTATCTGACTTTTCACTCTCCCCTAGGTGGGGGTGGGGGGTGGGAGAGGCCAGAGGATAGCCCCCGCCCCATGCTTTCGTACTCACCCACCCTACCCCCACCAAGTGCTTCACTACTAGTAAAAGTAGGTGTTCCTTGAATGAATGCTTTTTGAAACTGAAGTAAGGAAATTTGGTACTGGTGTCCATTCTAAGAAGTGGGATTTAGCAGGTCTCTCACAAGGAAGCCTACATTTATCTAGAATCTAGATTCTCATCTGCTAACCTCATATATAGTTCTTCATTCTCTAAATGTACAATTAATAGAAAAAAGTAAGGCAAAATATTCCCAGACCAATTAAAATGTGTATATATGTATATTCACGCTTCCAATGAAAAGCTATATCAGAAGAAGAGGAAGTCTGACAGAGGGTCGTAAAAAGAAGCCTCTTTAGTTTTTTGGGGGTAGAAGAGTGGAGGTGGCTGTCCAGCTCCTTATTTAGTAAATTTTGGTAGAAAGAAATCCATTTTATTTCTAAGAATTTTCTTAACTTTGCCTATTTGTCTTCCTTTCCTGTCCTTTACTTATTTCCCTCAGTCTCCAGTATAGAGAGTACTCTACCCTAGGCATGTGTCTTGTGAAGGAGCAAAAGCCGTCAGATTGTAAGTTTGTCTCAGAAAACAAGTAAGTCACCAGGCTGCAAAGCAGAAATATCGGTCAGACTTAAGTTGCTGAAGAAATAAGGGGCCGTTGAGATTTTAAACCCTTCGTTAAGTTACTTGGGCAGAATTGACCTTGGCAGTTGAACTTGTTAGAAATGTATCTTTAGGGTCTTAATTAAGAAATCTTTGGGGAAACCTCTTTGCATTTTCTTTGCAATGTGCAGCAGCATGGCGCCCCCTAACTTCGAGTGTGGTCCCTGCTGAAGAGACCCTCCCTGTATTCATTTACACCACTGCTCCCTCCTTTTTCAGGAATGTAGGAAATCTCCAAGACAAATATTGGTCACCACTTTCTCCTTTTACTTTACTGCATAAATCTCAGGGAACAAGGATTTATTTTCCACCGGGATTGTAATTTATAGAACCAGGAGTTCTCTTGTTCCCCAACAGTCAAGAGCTAGTTAGATTTCTCACAATACCTCACCAGGTAAAAATGTCACTAACTCACAAGAATGGATGTATACATATATGTTCATATGTATATGTGTGCATATTTATATATAATATATATTTTTGAACTGTAGGCCCAATTCTAATCACATTTCACCGATTGCCAAACCTTTCCCTTAAACAACTGTAGAAGCTGATTCTAAGTTCTTGGAAAACTCAAAGGTAAGAGCTTTACTAGTGTTTCCCAATACTATTTTTAGAAAATCTACTTATTAACTGAGTTGATCACAAACAGTTTTAACTGGACTAGCTCCAGACCATCTTGTGTTTGAGGACACCGAGGAAGTAGCTTCCCTACCCCAAAGGGATTCTTGTATGACCCAGCCAAACCATCTTTCGCCTTGAATTACTCTTGTAGAACAATTAAATTAAAAAGGAGCATACATAAAGCTAAAAAGCCACAACCACGCCCACCAACCCAGGTGTAGATTTTTGTGGGTTTTGCTTCTGTGCTAATGAGCGACCTTTCCTATCTAGCCTTGACCAGCTTCTTGGTTGGCCTTGGAGAAAGACTGAAGCCAGATGTAATGGGGGAAGGGCAGGGAGAGAGCTGTTTGCTTTTATTCTTGGGATCTGTGAATGTAGGCTCTCCTAGGTGTGTTGATAAGACAATCTAGTGGTCCAAAACTCTTGTTTCTTAACTTGGATAAACAATCCAATTCACAAGCCGGGAATAGAGGCTTTAAAGAAAAAACTTTTGGTTAAAAACTTTTGTACTTTCTACAGATAGTATGTGTCACATCCTTATGCAAATACAGCCTTGGGGCTTCCAGTCTATGTTAAGTTTTTCTCAAGAAAGTGCTTTGATCTATATGAAGTCTGAAAAAGTCATGGCTTTAGTGTTTGGGAAGGCAACTTTTGGCATGGGGAGGCACTTGGGGAGAAAAGACACTTCATATTTGAGAACTCTCAGTTCCAGTTCTATTATAAGTTACAATGGACAAAGATTAGCAGAGATAGAAGTAATTTTGCATAAGCACTTCCTTTAGAGAAAACATGGCTTTTTTTTAATTTCTACAAACTTGATCAAATCTCTATTTGTTATCTTTGAAATTGGATTGAGCTCTACTGGATAAATAAATCTTAGATTACTTTAAAAGCCTTAGATAAAGGTTTTTAAGGTAATGCTCTGATATTAATGGCAATGTCTTGTGGTTAAATGTTGAGATCTTTTAATTAATAGGTATAAACCTTCCTCAAAAACCTTCAGTGGTTAACACCTTGGTAGTTTAAAACAAAACAAAACAAATTCTTGGCTTTTGGGTGGAACACGCCCAATTTGGAAGTTTCTGTCTAGGGAAGCAAAGCATCTCTAGAAACTGATTTCACAGCCCTCTTTGTTTTATCCATTGGAGGTGCTGAATTACCTTCCTAGGCTAGAAGTGTGTATATATTATTTATTTCACTCACTTGCCTAGCCATTTCTCTACATTCTGTGTTCAGTGAAGCTAGACCAGATGGCAGCAGTTTATAGCTGCCAACCCTTGTCTTTTCCCTAGACTTAAAGAAATCTAATTTTATTAATTTCTCATATATTCCTTAATCTTCTTTCCCCTCTGTACCTGAGTAAGTTTTAGGAAGAGAAAATCTGTAGGCTTAGAAAAATGATCTTAGAAATCCTGTGTTCTACCCATCTAGACTTAACTAAGCTTCTTTTGTTTAGAGAAAAATAAGTTTTAAGCAGGGCATTTAAGTAGCTGAAGGACATGAGGTTGATAAGAGGTCATTCCTTTCGGAAGGAAGCTGTACTGAGAAATCTTAGAAATGGGGAGGAACCCAAAATTGTCCAAATTGGTCATAAAGGATATAGAAAATGATTAGGCTAGGGTGGAGTAGTATGCTTGGAATATTTAAGTGCTATTTTAAAATTGTATTTATTTTTTAAAATTCATTTATAAATTCATTATTTTGGGTGAATGAAGCTTTTATTAAGCACTTCACTTTTTATTAAGCACATTGTTGAATATCACAAATAGAAAAATAAGATGGCTCTTGATTTAAGGAATTTATACTCTGATGGAGGAGACAATATAAAGGGAAGGTTTTAGCTACAACTCCCTTGGGAAAGTCCCATAGTCCTTATGGCATAGTGTCAAAACAGATGGCTAATGCCTCCTCTTTAATATCATTTTTGTTTGACATATTCGAAATAAAATTCTTATCCCTTTGTTCATACACATCCTAAAAATGGTAACAGCTCATGGATCATAGATTTAGAGCTTAGAGGGATCTTAAAGGCTATTAAGTCCAACTCCCTCATTTTGCAGATGAGGAAACTGAGGCAGAGAGGTTGTGACTCGCCCAGATCCAAACAGAGCTAGTAAAGTGGCAAAGACAGATTTGAACCTAACTCTTTGTGACTCCAAGGCCAGCCTTTAACCTTTTAATCACCTAGGTACTTCCAGCCATCTGGTCCCTTTAATCACCTGTACCCTGAACACCCTGTTTCTTATCTTATTTTTCACTCCTCCCATATTCTTCGCCTTTCCTCTGGTGAAGCAAAGCTTTTCAACTCTAACCCCTTTTTTTTGAATCAACAGTGGCCATTTCAAATCTGCTCTGCACTCTCCTTTATTTTCCCCATTTAAAGACCTTATCTTACACTGTTGACATAGAATGGCATTTGTATAATATGAATCCTTAAGCATTTTTAATCAGTCAACAAGCCTTTATTTAGGACACCATCTACGGGGAACCCTTTAGTCTTTTAACTTTTAAAAGCTTACTCAAGTCTGTCCTTTTGGAGGATTGGGGTAGATGGTGCTGTGTGAATAATCTTAAATTTTTACTTAAATTACACTGTTAAAGTGGTGTGGGTGGGGAGGGGAGTAAGGCATGATGCTGACTACTAGGAATACAAATAAGAAACCATTGCTGAATTCAAGAAGCATACTTTTTCATAATGGGGGGAGATTACATGCATATGACTTAAAATTTTAGGGACATCCTGGACTTTGAAAACTGTATTTTAGTGTATTTGGTTTCCTTTGTATTCTGTATTTTGTTTTATGTGTTGAAAAACATTCAGAGAGAAGAGATCCCAATCGATGGTCCAAAGGATCCATGACAAAAAAAAAAAAACAAAAAAATCCCTGATGTTGTTAGAAGGTGGTACTTGAGATGCCTGGAAAGAAATCTGGAATTCCAAGGGATACCAGACCCTGGAGGATTTCACCTTTTTCCTTCAGGGACCCCTGCTCTGGGGCCTCATAGTTCTGATCATGGAATTGGCTCCTTCTTTTGGCAGCTACACCTAGGCTGGTCCCAAGTACTTCATTCCCTGAGCATCTCCTCACCATTGACCTTGTACTTGTACCCCTGTCCGAGTTCTGGAACCATAATCAAATCAATACGGTCTTCTCTCCTAGAGAGGGTTTGTCAATCTCCTCTACAGGCCACCATCTCCATAACTTTCCAACAAAAGTCTTCTCCCTGCCACCTATTCCACCTTAAATGAAATATGTGTCATCGTCCCCTATTGGTACCTTAGCTCTTTGAGGAAAAAGGATTGTTTTTTTTTTCTTTTTGTTTTTGTTTCTCCAGTACTTAGCTTCTGTGCTTGGCTCCCTTCTTACTCCTGTTCAGTTGTGTCCGACTCTTCGTTGACCACCAGACCATAGCAGGCCAGGCCCTTCCACTATCTCTTAAGTCTGTCCAAGTTTACGTTCTATTTCATTATCTCTTTCATCCAAGTACTAAATAAATGCTTTTTCATTCATTCAAGGTAAGAGTGAATGGGGGGGGCGGGGGAAGGAAATCACCTGTAAATAGGCAAATGACTGGGGAGAGAGCTGGAGTGTCTCCTTAGTATCCATCTATGAGTTAGGCTGTATAAATAGATCTCATAGTCAATGGAAGGGAATACTTTGTAGGAAGAGGATAGGTTGTGAGGAGATTTAAATGCCAGAGCAGTTTATATTTGATTTCAGTGGTAGTAGAGAGCCGCTGAAGTTTATTGGGGTAGGGGGGAGGTGATATCATTAGAAGCTTGTAGTGCAAACAGTATGGCAATATATTTTACCAGTGATGGGTTGGTTTGGAGACCACCAGCTATTCAGCTCAATACCAGCTCTGACACTGACTCACCTTTGTGGTTCTAGATAAATCAATTAACTTTCTGATCTCAGCTACTGAAGATTAAAAAGGACCTTGTGTGGTAATTGTCTGCAAAGGCGGCTTTTGTTTCTATAGTCTTATGCATTCTTCCAAGGCCGCCAGCATTGCAATTAGCTGACAATGAGCTGTTACATATTCCTTCAGTAGGTACAGTAGCTATCGTTTTTCCTTCTCTAGCTCTAATCACATGGTGTATTTTGGCATAATAGTGGATTCAGATCTGTTTCCCTGGGCAACTGCCAGGGTGCCCAGTGTGGAGTTGAGTCTACAGCCCCTGGAATTGTAAATACCAAAGACAAGTCATTTTTATGATATCCAGCTAAGGAATTGAACTTTGGCACAGATCCAAAGAGCCAGCGATTTGGCGTAGATTCAGAGTTGATGTTTTTTATATGTGTGTTAGTCAAGCAAGATTAATTAACTTGGTTAATTTTACATAGAATTTGTTGGATTTTTTTTTACCTTGTCTTATCTTGTTATTTACATGGTTGAGAGTTTTTGGTGGTTCTTTCTGTAAATGTGTGATCTCATATAAATGTGTACTCACATCCTTCTCTTCCTGTTCCCCTCCCCAACTTTTTTTTGCAAGGTGTAGACTATAGTAAACTGTGGCTTTCTTGAATTCAGCAAACATTTATTGAACATACTTTTCATGTGAAGCAATGTGAATACAACTTTAATATCTTGTCTTAAAATGGAACCATTTAAAAGCTGTGATGTTTTGTTATTATTTTGGTCATGACTTATGATTTTATCTGTGTGGAGACCTCCCAGTGTGGAACTTATAGTCACAGTGATTTTCCTGGGTTATTGAGAACTTAAGTGACTTGGTCACAGCTGGTATGTGTCAGAGACTGAACTAGAAACCCAGTGTTTCTAGCCCGCTTTCTAAGGTGCTTTTTGGAATGTTTTATAGAGATATATATTTTAAATTTACAGTATAACTTTATTCTGTTTAAGAGGAATAGCGAGTTGTACATAATAAATTTGCAGTTTCATACACAATCATGTTTTTTACTATACTATGTTATGGAAATGCTTGTTTTATTTCATAAATCAAAAGTAAAATAAAAAAAAGCCTTCCCAGGAAGTAAGGATCTTCTTTGAATGCAGAGTGCTCAGTCGATTCTATAGCCCTATCTTGCTAGGAAAGGACCTAAATGCTCCCCTGAGCTCTGTTCCTTGAGCACAAAAGAGATTGGCTATTTTGTTGGGGGGGGAAGTGATTCGTATTTTGGGAATTCCTTCACTTTTACCCCATGCACCAATTGTACTCCATCTCTACATATCTTCCCATAAAAATTCCAGCCATAGCCGTCAGAGCCAGTGGAATGTTATATATTAAGGAAAATTCAAATTTAGTGATTAATATTTTTTAAGGTGTAGATAGGTGTTTCATTTGCAAAACCTTTCACATTTAATCAGAATGAGACTAAATAGAATACTGAACATGACTATAATACAATAAATATTTCTGTTTGCTATGAAAAAAATTATGCATAAAAATCCCTAGAATTAAAAAGGCCCATTTTTTACTTCTCACGGAGCATTCATATACGTGTATGTATATATACATACATGCACACACATTTTCTATATATATATATGTGTGTTAGAATGTAAGCTTCTTGAGGGAAAGAACTGTTTTTACTGCTTTTCAAATGAAGTAATATTTGTAAAGTGCTTAGCAACTATGTCTGGCAAATAGTAGGTACTTATTAAATGCTTGTTCCCCTCCCTTTGTATACCCAGCACTTGGGTGAAACGTCCATTCTAATAGTGACCCTGTTTGCCTCAGTTTCCTCATCTGTAAAATGGCAAACCACTCCAGTATCTTTTGCCAGAAAACCCCAGATGGGGTCATAAAGAGTCAGATCTGACTGAACGACAACAAATTACAAAAGAAGGGAAGAGAACAAACATTTATTGTGTGTGGGCCAGACACATTCCAGGTACTTCTGTGTGGTAGGCACAGTAGTAATCTTTGGCATATAAATACAAATAGAACCTTCCCCTCCAGGAGTTTACATTCTAAAGGGAAGAGACATCATGCAAAGAGGAGCTGAAAAGACAGAGAGGGATGCTTGTGAAAGAGGAAGTAAGTGGGGGTGTGTGTGTCTAGGATGGAGACTGACCATGATGAGAGGACAGCCGGTGAAGAGTTGGAGAAGAAATCTGCAGTGGAGAATTCTGGGTAATACGTTGATGCTAGGTGCTATTTTGAACGAACCCTTTTCTGAATTACTGTGCAGAGAATTGCTATGCAGGAAATTTTGCACGTCCTGATGAGAAGTAGAATCTGGTGTTTTAACTGAATAAACAAAGGTTATGCTGCTGGAACTCTCAATTTCCTCTTCCCATGACAAACATGATATACCTAATCATACCTGGTGTGATCAATATCCAGAAAATTGAATATGCATATGATTAAATTCCAGTTCATCTGTATTTTGATAGCTGCCTTTCCATAGCTTTCTTTTTTCTTTTAACGACTGTACTAAAACGCTTCCTTTGCAATTCCTTGGGAAATGGGGATTCATTGCCGGAAAGAGGGTGGGGAAAGACTAAATTTTATCTGCTCATCAGATTGTCAATGAAAAGCATTTCTTGAGTAATAACAACTAGTATTTGTATAATAGTGCTTTAAGCTTTGCAAAGTGCTTTGCAAATACCTCATTTTGTCATTATAACCACCCTGAGAGGTAGGTGCTGTTATTATCCCCATTTTGCACATAAGAAAACTGAGGCAGAGTTAACTCCTTCCCCCGTGTCACACTGCTAGTAAGTGTCTAAGGCAGAATTTGAACTCAAGTCTTCCAGATCCGAGATCTAGTAGTTCAGTCTACTTTACCCCCTAGCTCTCGACACCATTTACTTCTGTCTGGGGAATGTCTGGAAAGGGTGTACAGAAAAATAGCTAAAGGCTTGAGGCATTCAGGAAACTTAGAATTTTGGCAATATTTGTCTCCATGGCAGATAAAACTAGCACTTGGTGATGGCCCAACAGTTAACTCAGTCCAGAAAATCAAATTAGCAACTTTTCGTAGCAGCTCATTTTTGATCATAAAATGATTCTTGGTGTGTGTTGAATAAAAGAGATCTTTTCACAAGCCTCTTCCATGGCAAATAATCCCAAATAAATTTTTTATGTGTAATGGTATCGAAAACCCCACTATTTGGGATGGCAGTTGTCATCATTGTTTCAGTATATAATTGACAATTCTCTAAGTTTGATGGAATTTTACAGGATCTAATTGGAGCCTCCCAACAACCTTGTGGGTCTAAGCAATGTAGGTATTATCCCCATTTTATAGATAAAGAAACTGAAACTCAGAGTTCGTGAAGTGACTTGCTTATGGTCTCAGAGATGCAAACTCAAGTCTCTCTTGTCTCCAAATCCAGAGATCTTTCTGCTACCTATATCCAAACAGAAGACTAGCAGAGAACTGGTATTAGAGGGTCTTAGAGACCCTTGGAGGGCCAGCAAGGGTAGTATGGTGGAGATAGGATATAGAATTAATAAATTTTACATCTGCTTCAGGTTCTGGAAGAGCTGGGTTCAGGCCCTGCCTGTGAAGCATACTGGCTGTATGACCCTGGGCACAACACTTGGCCACTCTGTAAAGACTCAAAATTGCAGAGCAGTTTCTAGTCTGCGCTGGTGGAGGGAGTGTCCTCATAGGAAGTTCCTCACATCTGTAGAATCACAGATCTGGTTTGAAAAACAAAGCAATATTTGCTAGCTGTGTGTCCCTGGGTAAGTCACTTAACCTCAATGCCTAGCCAAAAAAAAAAAGAAAAAAAGGCAAAAGAAAACTCAAGTTTCTTTGGATTTTATTTTTTTTAATTAAATATGAGCTGCCTAAAAAAAGAAAAGGCAAATTAAGTGTCTAAAATGTCCATGCCCTTTGAACTAGAGACTTCATTACTTGGCTCATACCCTAAGGGAAGCCATTGATAAGAACAAAGTCCCAATAAAATGCCACAGTTTTGTAGTAGCATTTTTTGTGATGGCAAAGAATTGGAAGCAAAGTAGATTCCCATTCATTGGGGAATGGCTAAACAAATTGTGGTACATGAATGGAAGGGAATATATCACTGTGCTGTAAGAAATGTGTGATGAATACAGAGAATCATGGAAAGATCCATTTGAACTGATGCAGTGTAGCAGAGCCAAGAAAACAATATTCACAATAACCAGAACAATGTAAATGGGAAGAGCAATCACACACCAAAAAAAATCAGAAGTGAATAATAAAATTATAAAGGTCAAGCAGGATTTAAGTGAAGATAGATGAGAAGATATTCCCAATCTACCCTTTCATGGAGATGGGCGGTCCACAGGTGTTATACATTGCATACGTTTTCAGACTTTTTCAGTATATCATCATGAACATCCATTTTTTTCCTCTCCAAAAAAAATATTCTGTTTGTTCTGTGGGATGGCTCTCTGGAAGGGGTAGAAGGAGGGAAACTTGGGATAATATGATGATATAAGAAAAAAAGATCAATAAAATCTTATTTAAAAAAACTAAAGCAAAAAATTATATCTTGAAAAATGAAGTTGGTAAATTTTAGATGCATTCCTTCATCTGTTAAATGAGGTGGTTAGACTACATTGTCTTCTAAATCAAAGATTATAGAATTCTCTCCTGTGTTATGTTTATAAATCAAGCCTTTTGGATCCAGCTCCTGCAGGTCTGTTAAGGATAATCAATAGGACTGGAGTGCTAACTTCAGTTAGATTCCTGGAACAAATGTACATAGCAATCTTCCGGAGTTTCAGACTATATTAGCGTTGACATACATGACAGTAATCCTCAGCGGTAAAACTCAAGACTTAAAACAACAGTACTAGAAAAGTTACACTTGGAAAGTTCCTGCCAGGTTTATAGTATAGAGATGTGAGGAGAGCCAAAAAAGCTCCTTTTTTATAGCAATTCTCTAACTTTTTTATACTTTTAAAAGTAATTGAGGATCCCAAAGAGCTTTTGTTGTCTGTCTGTATTTACCATATCTGGAATTAAAAGTCTCAATATTATTATGAAAATAATATTGACTTCACAGAGCCCCCTTTGAGAACCTCATTCTTTAGATGATTTAGAACCCTCTTTAACAACCCCCCCAATATTTAACTGAGTTAGATAATTGTCCTTTCTCCTCCCTGTTGTGAGATGAGATATTTAGACGAATGAATGCTTCAATTAAAATGGATGCATTTGTTTAATGGTGAAAAAGATGCTGAGAAATAAGAGGCTGAAGAACAATTTTGTGGTCAGTTCTTAGAGTCCACTAGCTAGCAGGACAAACAATTCAAACCTCTTTAATCTCCTTGATCATATCCTGTTTAACAATCTGTCATGATTAAAGTACTAATATTCTTTTGAGTGGAAATTGTCAGCATTAAACACACAACTGGTCCTTGATCTCAGTATTAGCTGTACCGATAAAACTGAATTAACCAGAGGAATGGTGTTACCAAGGCCAAGAGTCCAGGATTGATTTCTCCCTGTGTTATTCCATAGAGAAAACCAGTTTTACTCGACAGCCTTAGCCAACCCTGACCAGCAACTTTGATCATAGCCCCAGTCCTGGTCATTTTTATTGTTGCTCTTCAGGCTTTTCAATCACGTCCAACCCTTTGTGACCCCATTTTGGAGTTTTCTTGGCAAAGATACTGGAGTGGTTTACCATGTTCTTCTCCAGCTCATTTTTACAGGTAAGAGGAACTGAGGCAAACAGGGTTAAGTGGCTTGCCCAGGGTTTGAGGTCAGATTTAAACTCAGGAAGACGAGTCTCCCTGATTCCAAGCCCAGTGAGCTGTCAACTGTGCCACTTAGCTGCCCTATAATTGTGGCTAACAACCTGGCAATTATGTGTTGATAGTCACGAAGGAGAGTGGTTGAAAGTGGAGACTTAGCTCAGTTCAGGTCAGCAGACGTTTATTTTGTGCCAGTGTGTTCAGAGCATTGTGCTATGCACTGGAGATATAAATGGGGGAACAAAAACAACGTTGCCGCTGCCCTACCGAACACTTATAGCCTACGAAAGTGGTACCCTTGGTACACAGGTCAGTATAATCCCAGGCTAAACTATGATAGGACTAAAGAGGGATACCGATGTAAATGTTCTTGGAAAATTTCAAGCATGACAGAACCTTATATTAGAGCAGAGATGTCAGGTGGAAAAGAGACCATGGAGCAGGTGGTACTTGGACCGGCCAGAGGGAAGTCAAATAGTTTATTGGGTGAAGAGAAACGACTGTATTCCAGGCATAGGGTTGGTGGTCAAGAACAAACCCGAAACCTGAAAAAAGGTTTTCAGAAAGACTTTCATTAAGTTGGTTTGGGAGATGAAAGAGCTGGAAAAAATTATGGCTGGCCTTTCTGCTCCTCCCCCCTCTCCAAGTCTCTGTAAGTTTTACATTATATGGAGCTCAAACCAAGGGTACAAGGAATGACCTATATGTGGGTAGTATCTGAAAGGAATAAGAACACATAATTGCTGCACAAGGTAGGCAGTTTCCAGATAATGCACTATTTGAGATGTATACCAACAGGTAAGTATTAACCTAAAATTTGGCTTACCTCAAAACATAAACTTTGGGAGAGGTCCTAACCATTCCCTGAAGCAATCCCTGGCTTCCCCTGGAGCATCTCAGGGATGAGCATGACCTTCATGTACTCTGTTAAATAATTTCTAGCTACATTAGGCCAGGTCCAAAGGATATAATAAATACTGTTTCTGAAACAATATTATATTGTAAAGGTTTTATAATATTATGAAGTCTTAATAAATACTTAATAAAGTTTTATTATATTATAATTATTATAATAAAGACTTAATGTAACACATTAACAATTGATAAAGTAATGTTTATGTATAATACTATGTTAATAATATACTTTTATAATGAAGACTTAATAAGGTTTTATCATAATTATTATAGTAAGGTTTTATTTATTATAAATATTATTATGAAGATTTTCACACGGGGTATAGTCGGTGCAAATGTGGAGAAGTGGGAGATGGCATTTTGAGTTCAAGGAACAGTTAGACTACATTTGGCTGCAATATAGAGTAGAGGGAGGGAAGTGATATAAAATAAAGCTAATAAGGCAGATTGGAACCAGCTTAAGGAAGATGCTGAATGCCAGCCTAAGGAGTTTGCATCTTTTTAGGCTTTAGGATAAAATATACGGAAAGTTCTTAAGCAGAGGAATATCATGGCTAGATTTTTGTATTAGGATTATTCTTGACAGTTATGTGAAAGCTGGACTGGAGACAGAAGGGATTGGGGGTTGAGAGATCACTTAATATTCTTACTTAACAATATTCTTACTCACAATTATTCTTAAAATATTCTAGGGGAAAAAAAAGGTGTTTGAGGACCTGTACAGGGGTGTTGGCATTATAAAAAAAAAAGGTTATGGAAGTGGAATGCATAGGATTTGTTCTTGGAATATATGTGTAATGAGGAGAGGGACAGGGAGGAAAGATATCTCTAAGTAGATAATTCATTTAACAAACATTTGAGTAGCTAATATTATATATGTACTAAGGTCTGAAGAGTCTGTCTGGTATAGAGAAAACTTAATTTTGCTTTTATTTGCTAGCTGTATGACTTTAGGAACCTTTCTGAGCCTCAGTCTCTTCATCTTTCAAATGGGGACACTCAGTTATCGCCCACTTTCTTTGGCATCAATTGAGACTTGAATACCTATGTTGATAGCTTTTTTTTAAAAAACACCTTTATCATTCCCTAAGTTCTTTAAAAGTCCTTCACTCATGGTGCAGTTGGATATACCTGTTAGAAGGAAGCCACCTCAAGTTCGGATTCTGCCTTATGTATTTAATTGCTGTGAAACCCTAGACAAGCCACTTAACCTGTCAGAGCCTCATCCACAAAATGATGACTTGATAAGGTTCTTTCCAGCTTTATATCTGTGATACTATGATCTCCTGTTTCTTCTCCCATCTCCACTCTTGTGGGCAGCCAGGTGCCCATCTTGGTGGTTTAGATCGGACAACAAAAGGTCCCTGCCCAAGCACCACTTAATGGCTATTTTGGGTGCTGGATGCATGTAAATAGTAGCTTGTTTGTCTTTTGGCCAGCAACCCTGAGGGTCTTCCCCTCCCAGTTTTTGTGTTTTTTTTTTTTTAATGAAAGGGGCCATCCCTTGACTCACTTCTTAAAGAGGCTTATTCACTGAATGGGTGTTGCCTCACTCAAAATGAGAACCTGAAAAGTCCTTAGCTTAAAAGGGTCTCCCACTGCATCCTGGGCCATCTCCAGTTGTCCTGATGAATATCTGGCCACTGGACCCAGATGGCTCTGGAGGAGAAAGTGAGGTTGGTGACCTTGCACAGCCCTCCCTCACTCAAACCAAAGTCAATTGCAAGTCATGTCATCAACTCCTTGATGTCATGGTCCTCTTGGAGAATGAAGGACAAATACACCAACCTTGGCTCTCAACATTGTCATCATCAAAGAAAAGTGTCCTACCTTAAAGACTCTAAACTCTGGTCCTACTGGTTCTCCCTTTCCCAATCCCTTAGTTCTCCCACATGCCTGTCTTTTACTATCAAGCTGTTTGTCGACCCTCCTTTGGCTTTATTTCCTTCTCAATTCTAAGTAAAGTCAGTAATTTCTTATAATCTCTACCCTTGAAAACTTAGATGCCCTAGTCCTTCTTCTACCCTCTCTGATCCTTCTTCTGAGCGGCAGGACACTACTAAAGGCAGTGTAGATACTAGATGTCTAATCTCAACGGGACTTTCATGAAAGCCTTTTTGTGCAGCTCCTTTGAACTCTTATCACTTTCCTTGTTCCAAGAGTTCTTTTCTGTAATCCTAAATCTCTTCCTTTTTGCATTCTGGCGTATAACCTCTTCTGCTGCATTATTGAGGGGGCATTTGGATGGCTTAGTGGATAGAACTCTGGGCTTGGAATAAGGAAGTCTCATATTCATGAGTTCGAAGACAACCTCAGGCACTTACTAGCTGTGTGACCCTGGTAAATCACTTTACCCTGTTTGCCTCAGTTTCCTCATCTGTAAAATGAGCTGGAGAAAGAAATGGCAAATCACTCCAGTATCTTTGCCAAGAAAACCCCGAGTGGGATCACAGTCAGACACAACTGAAATATGACTAAACACTAAACATTATTGAGGTCATCTGATATGAACTTCTTCAACTTTTCTTTGGCTTCTTTGAAGAGGCAGTTATTAAGTCAGTAAGTATTTGTTAAGTGTCTACTACATGATTGATAGACTTCAAACCTTAGAATGGTTTCACCTCCCCATTCCTATTCCTCTTTGCTTTTTATGAAGGCTAGCGTTTCTGACAAATCCTACATCATCTCCTAAGATGATGTTGCTGCATCCATGATAGCCCCCCACTGTGTGTTTGAATCTTTCTCTCTCTATTCGCTCACTTCTCTTCTGTCTGCAATCATGCTGCTCTTTTACTGCCCTTTAAAAAGAAATAAATCAAAAAAAGGGGCAAACTCTTACCTTGCCTATTAAGTCTCCAAGCTATCATACTGACCTTCTCTGTTTTCACCGCCAAGTTGCTAGAAACAGTAATCTGTCACTGCTTTCACTTCTTAACCACCTATTTCTAACTTTACTGAAATACTTTCTTCGAGGTTAACTAGGGACCTTATCAATAAAACACAAGAACCTTTTTTGGAGGGGATCATCATCCATCATATTTGTGTTGCTTTTGACATTGTTGTCTATTTTCCTTCTTGATACACTCTCCTGTCCTTGATTTCTGTGACACTTTATTCCTATAGTTCTTTTACCTGTTTGACCAGTCTTTGGAACATAGATGCTAGAGTTGGAAGAGGCCGTGGGCAGCTAGGGGACACAGTGCCATGCCTGGAGTTAGGAAAGGCTTCAGACACTTACTAGCTGTGTGACTCTGGGCAAGTCACTAAGCCCTTTTTGCCTCAGTTTCCCCATCTGTAAAATGAGCTGGAGAAGGACATGGCAAACCACTCCAGTATCTCTGCCAAGAAAACCTCAAATGGGGTCATGAAGAGTCAGACATGACTGAAAAATCAACTAAACAACAAAAGAGGCCTTGGAGGTCATCTAAGACAATCCGAGAATTTTATACATAAGAAAAACTGAGGCCTAGGTAGAAGTAGTTTGCTCCAGGTCATATAGCAGCAAGGAGTTGAACCCAGTTTCTCTAAATATAAGGCTTTTTCTAAACCCATGAGGTTTTCTCATTCTCTTCCTGCTCCTTGAGCAGTTCCTGTCCTCCCACAATTCTGTCTTTGGGCCTTTTCTCTCCCCCTCTTTTTTTTTTTTTTTGGTCTCCAATTCTCTTGGCTTTAGGTGTCATTTCTATGCAGATTGATGACTCCTAAATCAATAGTTCTACTCTGAATCTTTCCCCCTGGGCTTCCAGTATCTTACTTCCAACCGCCTTCTTTTCCACATTTGCAAACCAAAGCCCTTATTGCCTCCCCAAACTGGCTCATCACCACCACCCCCTTCTCTATTTATGTTGGTGGCATCACTTTCCCTGTTCATAAACTCTTCGTTTCAACTTTGTGACTCATTGGTTGACAATTTTCCCCCCAAGCAAAAGTATTTAATGAAATAGAATATTGAGGAAAATAGATCATTGGCTTTGAAGTCTGAGTACCTGGATTCAAATCCTTCCTTTGATGCTCTTTACTACCTCTGTGACCTTGGACAAATAACGTCTCTGTGCCTCAGTTTCCTTATCTTAAATGAAGGGGTTGGACTAGATGATCTCTGAGGACCCTTCCTGCTCTGCATCAGTAATCCTGTCGTTCAGATACTCTGTGCACACTCTGTCATAAACACGTGATGCCCAAATGGAGCGAACCAGGACACATATAGAAAGGCAGCTCATAACATCGATGCAGTGCTGCTGCCGGTCTCATCTGGCTATTCTTTGACTTCCTGTCTAATTGAGTTTTCTCTCTCTTCTCTCAAATCCAACGAATTGCCAAGATGTTCCGATTCTAATGTAATATTTCACCCACTGAGTCCCTTCTACTTAAAAATACCCTCTATTTGTTTTTTCTGTTTGGTTTCACTTAGGTTTTCACTTCAACTATTGTAATAAATAGCTGCCTAATCTTCCTATCTTTGGCCTGATCTTTGTTTCCCTTTTTGCATACTACTTTCCAGCCCAAGTCAGACTATATCCCTCCTCCCTTTCCCTCTTTTCTCTCCTATTCATTCTCTTGCTATTCCCTATGCTTAGAATGTCTCCCTTCCTGCCTCCTCCACCTCCCTGACATCTTTTATCTGTTGAAATCCCTCATTGTAAGACCATTTCAGCTTGAATCCTCTGACTTTAATGTTTCAGTTTAAATTTTAGTCTTTTATTTCAGGCAATTCAGGTACGTGTCCTTCCCCCCTTGCCTCTCCACATAACGCCTCATTTTGTTACATGTCCAACAGGTAGAGTTTGAACTCTCTTTATATAAGTCACAAGTGTCTTTTCCTTGAAGTACTTCATTAGCCCAGGAAAAACTGAAATTATAAGTAAGATTTTTTTTTCCAAGCTGTTTTTGTTGTTTCATCCTTAGAATGTGTTACATATGTTCTGTGTCAAATTAGACATGCACCATATACTACGCGTCTAGTTTCTCACCCTTAATGCTCTAAAGGAAAGAAAATTAGCTTTTCTTTTTGAATGAATGAATGGGACTAGTTTATTAGACGTTTCTGTAAGTAGCCCCTTATTTTAAATTCCCAGAGTTTTGTTCCTTATTTGTTTGGTAGCTCAAATCAACAATAACATACATTCCTTTATTATTTTTAAAGGTATTTTTGCTCTTTCTTTCAGTAATAAGTTTGGTATTGGTTCAAATTTCACTTATGAAATTGTTTTTAATAAGTTGACCTGAAGAAAGATGTGGCATAAAGAAAGCGGTCCTCAGAGTTCCAAAGACTGTAGGTTCAAGTTGAATCTGTGACAGCTTGGTGGCTTAACTTCTCAGTGCCCTGACACAGTTCTCTAGAATTGCAAGATTCTGAACAGTTTCTCATCTGCATCAGCAAAGTTTCCTCAGAGGGAGCTAAGTCCAGACCAGAAAAAATGGTAATTTGAAGGACCCTCTAGGCAACCTGAGAGGGACATCAGAAAATAGTCTTGTGCTGGGTAAATTTCTTGGGTTTTCTGATTTCTCTATAACTAGGGGAGGAACCCAGAAGGATATGGTGAAATCCCTAATCTCAATGTTAACTCCAAGCTGGGTAAACCCAGAGGTGACTGGTTTTAGAATATAAAGAATCCTGGATGAAGTCAATGACGCGTTAATGGATTGTTGACTGTGAGGGGCAGGTGAAAACTGAACCGAGGAGTATGTGGGGACTGCCTCAGTCCTCCCCATCCCCCAACAGTTTCTGCTGTGTTCTCTGGAACGAAGTTGGGTGTTTGATTGCCGATACCCTCACGCACTGCACGTTAGCCCTGTCATTAAGCCGTCATCCAGCTGGCGGGGAGCCAGGCCTCCGTGGTGAAGGGGCTGACTTCCTAAACCAAAACAGCTTTTATTGATAAATCGATATTGCAGTGGCTGTTTACAGTTGCTAATTGGCGGGCTGTAGCTGAAACTCCTCCTAGGAAAGTAATTAACCGGAATCTGAAACTAATGACAATGGCCTCTTAAATTCCTGGTCTCCCGTGGTTTCTTTGGAGGGGTTGGGGGGTGGGGTAGAGTGAGGAAGAGTTAAGGAGGGGGGAGGGCTTTGGGGGCCTAATGGAAGGGAATCCCCCTGAGCCTCCTCTTAAACTTGGAAAAACTGAATGCTAAGTCCTGTCGCCCTCAGGCTTAGGATGCTACTGAACCCCAGACCAAAAAGTTCACGGTAGAGTCAAGGTCCTGAACAATGTCAACTCCCAGAGACAAGTGTTAGAATAAATTGGGAGGAGGTCATGGGAGCAGTGGTGGCTTAGCCAAGACATTCCTCTGTCTTCCCAACACATCCAGCTCTGATGCCAAGAAAAGGCAGGCATTTCCAATACTTTCAGAGCATTTGGGAGTCCCATTTGTCTAGTGTCTTGCTGATTTTCATTTTGATTTTTCTCACTTGCCTTTATACTTTATACCGAAACCTAATTATTGTTGTTGTTGATGATGATGATGATGTTGCTGTTTTTAAGGAGGATGTTGTTGATCTGGTTTCTGGAGGGAAAAGCCCTGACCCCTCCCTCATTTTGCCCTCTGGATATACTGGAAGAAAATGAACTTTTGGGGGGGGGAGTGTCTGGATTAGGGTAAAAGAGTGAGGTGGAAATAGAACTGGGTTTGGTTCAATGTCTATGTATCAGGAATCGCTCCTAGAAAGTCTTTCCTTAAAGATTTGAAAGAAAAAAAAAGGTGGTTTTAATGCTCAGTTTAGGAGTGGAGGAAGGATGATGTAGGAGTATCACTGGGTGATTCTAGTGAATGTGACTCACCTGAAAGACATTTGGACCAAATGGGGGTGGATCTGCCCATGTACTGGACTTGAATAATAATATTAGGGTAACTTTTTTCTTTCAGTGTTCACTAGAAGAGTAAGTAATTTACTTAAAAAACACACACAAATTAAAAGAGGGTGGTGGTGGGATTTAAATATTTTATATCCCAATCAAAAAAGACTTTCTGTTTTGAGGGTAGGTTTTTTTTCCCTCATTTGATTTGTTATATCACTCTTCAATAGGAGCTATAATGAAAGTTTAAGCATCGTATATGCTTTTCTTCTGAGCCTATATACTTTCTAAGAAACATCGGTTTTTGGTTTTCCTAACCTAGATGGGGTCAGGCGTGTAGTGGGAAGAAAAATATTGGATTTATGCAAGGTTTAGATGGAGTTAATATTTACCACCCTCTTAACTGAGGAGTACCTAAACACCCCTGGAGTAGTAATAAAAACCACATATCTAAAAGCATTTTAAAGGCTTACAAAGTACTTTTTAAAACCACCATTTGGAGTGTTACAGTAAGGCAGTTAAGTTGCTCCCCAGAGGGGGTGAAGAGATACCAAGGTGACATTGCTAACTGTTGATGTTCAGTCACTTCAGTTAGCATTCAACTCTTTGTAACCCCTTTTGGGGTTTTCTTGGCAAAGATACTGGAGTGATATGCCATTTCCTTCTCCAGCTCATTTTATAGTTGAGGAAACTGAGGCCAACAGAGTTAAGTGACTTGCCTAGGGTCACACAGCTAGGACGTGTCTGAGGCCAGATTTGAACTCAGGAAAATGAGTCTTCCTGAGTCCAAGCACAGCACTCAATCCCTTGTACCACCAAGCTGCCCTGACATTGCTAACTAGTGGTGCTCTTTTGTATTTGTCTTCTGGGTACTTCTATCCTTATTTAAACAATCAGAATTGACTAACAGAGCAGTGGGTTTTTATAAGCCCATACTCAGTGATTCTTCACTTTTCCTCCGTTGCATCCCATCTAGCTTGTAATAACAATAATAGAGCTACATAATCACCACCTGGTTCAACTCAGTAAACGTTTATCAAGTTGTCTACCACACCCAGTGCTAGGCACTAGTGATATAAAGGCTATAACAATCTCTAATCTTTAGGATCTTTAGGAATTTTGTTCTTGGGGGAAAGGAGTGGAAGAAAGGAGGGTAGAGATATAGTGGGGGAGGGTGGATGAAGCTGGTATTCACAAAAAAGTAAATACTAAATAATTAGTAAATGCTGAGAGACAGGACTAACAAAGGTGGTTTGCAGGAGAGGAAGGGCAAAGAGAATGAGAGTCAGACACTCAGTCACGAAACAGAGAAGAGATGCAGAAAGAAAGAAACAAGACACACAGAGATGTATGAGCCTCCGAACTGAGCCTTGAAGGGAAATTCAATGGCAGAGATGAGGAGGGAGATATACTCTTAGTTAAGCCTCACTCTTTTCAAAAGTAAGCATTAAAATGTCTGACCTAAAGCAGCTGTTTAGAGTTATGAGTAATCTTCATTAATTATCATGTTTATATTTTGGTTTTTCTATTTCACTATGCATTGATTATGTATGGGAAGGAATGATCAGATGCCAGACAGTTTTTGTGGCAATTGCCTGCTATGTGAAACCTAAGAAACAATAATACCTTCCCCACTATCCCCCCCTCCACCAAATACTTGTATGAGTTACTAGCCTCTCTTAGCGTCTGTTTTGAAGGTGCTGAAGAGAAGATATTGAATTCATAAAAGGATGGTGATGGAACCCGGACCCCTAAAAGGAAAAAGACTATGTCTTCGAAAGCTACCCCAAGCCTAATCAGTACCACCCTTTTCAACGGGAGCCTAAGGCCAAGAAGAAACGTATACATCTTATTTCCTTTCATTTTCCCTCTTAGATCTAAGTTGCTTGTCCTTGCAAAGGATTTCCAGAGGTTACTTTTCATCCTTTTCCTCCTTCCCTTGACATTAGTCAAATAGAAAATAACTGACATGAATATTTTGGTTTTATTTGCCATTAAAAGACCTTGCCTCTTTCAGGCTTTCTCATATTACACAGGGCAGTTTGGTTACTTAATTAAGTTTTTCTTTTAAAAGAGCCTCAGCACCTGGGCTAGTTAAAAGCCAAATTATATGGGAAAAGAGGCATTGTAAACATCTTAAGCATGGTGATGGAAGAGAGGCTTAATTTGCTTTTCTTCCAAAATTGTTGTGCCCCAATCTCTCCCTTTTTATTCCAGAGTCATTCCGGATGTTCCCAAACACCTTGGAATCAGTACATTTCAAAGACAATAGTTTTGTCTCCATTTGTATGTCCTTGACATTGCACACGGTGCCCTCCGTGCCTGAAATGCTTCTGCTCCTTACTTCACCTTAGAAATCCCTGGTTTCCTTCAAGATTTAGCCTCAAGAGCCACCTTCTTCTGAGTCCTTTCCTGACCATCCCCAGCAACTAATACACTTTCTCAGTAAGGTTATCTTGTATCTCTTTCGCGTGACCCTTACAGCTGGGACTGGGGGAAGGCCCTCCCACTTGTTCCACAAACAACACGTCCATCCCTCAGCTCCAGGCATTCTCCCTGGTTGTCCCACGTGCCTGGAATACTCTTCCTCCTCCACTCAGAATACTGACCAGGACTGACCTCCCTGGCTTCCTTTAAGTCCCGGCTAAAATCCCAACTTCCACAGGAAGTCTTCCCCAACCCTTCTTAATTCCAGTGCCTTCTCTCTGTTAATTATTTTCTATTTATCTCGTATATACTTTGTCTGTGCTGGTTTGCATGTTGTCTCTCTCCCCCGCTCAGTTGTATGCCCCTTGAAGGCTCCTTCTTTTGCCTCTGATTCCCCATCTCTTAGCACAGTACCTGGCACGTAGTAGGCATTTAATAAATGTTTATTGATTGATGAATTGCTTGATTGACGATGAGGCACCTCGAGGGATCTAGTATCCTTGTGTAAAAGGTCAAAACCAGGGGGTAGAACAAATGTTGGCTGACAAGTTTGAGGGGAGTCCAATAAAAGAGCAGACCTTCCAAAAGGGCCCGGTTAAATGGGCTACGTGTTGGGTGAATTGGTTTGAACTTGGGGCTAGGAGGAGTAGGATTCAGGAGATAATATGGGCTTGTGGTTTATACGTATAGCTTTGAGACTTGATGAGTAAGCGTTTGGGATACAGTGCATTAAGAAATAGATTGAGGTGGTGTGTTCCTCCAGTGGAGAGCTTAACAAAATTAATGTTTGTGTTTTGGTGGTGTGCCTCACCTCTGGTTACTTCCTTTCAATTATCCTTTGTTCTTTGATTGAAGGAACTTGGTTTCTGGGTTGGGAATGCAGAGGGTGACCTCCAAGACATTTCTTCTTCAGCCATTCGAGAAAATGTTCTCTCCATTCTGTCACGTCAGTTTGGGAATGGTTGCCTTTTCTGATGTTTGACTTCCTGAACTGGGGACCTTAAGAGAAGGCTTTGGTGCAGCCCTGACCCTGACTCTGAATTGGACAGCCTCTTGTTTCCTCATCTAGCAAATGAAGCTGTTGGACCAGACGGTTTCTGAAGCCCCTTTCAACTGTACACCTATATGGTCCTGTGGTATTTTGCTCTCTTTAGGGTTCTTGGGGCTTATCGTTGGTGTGTTGGTTTGGCAGGACCCGGTGGCAATGGAATGCAGCCTTGGAGCTGCATTCCAAGAGGCTTGGTCAAACGTCTGTAGCAGTTATAGGCAGGAAGCATATTGTGTCACAGAGAAGTAGTCCCACAACTTATACTCGTGATTGTGGTCACCGTCTCCTAATTAAATGATTTATTAGAAAGGCCATCTGGCATAGTCGTAGAAAGCTAGTCTGGGAGTAAGGAAGACCTTACCTCTGAGTAAGGAAGTCTCACCTCTGGCACATAAACGGACACATAAAGCATTTATTAAGTACCTACTGAAGATACAAATTTAAAAGCAAACATAACAATCCCTACATTAAAGAGATAAACTTCTAATGGGGGAAGAAAACACATAAAGGTGAGCTGGGGGAAAAAAAGGGAGGTGGAGTACTGTATAGTGCGGAAATGACTAGGAACAGACTAGGAGACTTGGTTCTGGGCAAGATAAGGCAAAAGCTTACTTATCAGAGCCAACTTTTTCCTGGCTGGTATTTGGGGTCCCAGTAGGAGGGAGATGAGGATGGTGGGAATAGTGTAGATGACGTGATGTAGCGATGTCTAGGAAGTATAGGGGAAGTCTATTTGGAACAAGATGGAAATGAAAACGTCACACCCCGGTGTCATAGGGTGAGAGTCCAGGGTTCCAGTTGAGGAAGCAGATGGTGATGATGCTCAAAGTTGAGAAAATATGGTAGGGAGACACATTAACTGAACTCTGGGCAAATCATTTACCTCTCAGTACCCCAGGAAACTTGTTAAAACTATATGTTTCAGGGAGGAGTTTCATATTGAAAGTGCTTTTGCCAATAAAATTAAAGATATGGTTAAAATAGTGTGAAAATTTTATAACCTAAGTCCATTTCAAGAGATGTAACCTAGGATTCGGGGAAATTAAAAAGTCAGTAGCATCCTTTCAAGTATTGCTTTGCGTGTTTGTCTCACTGTAATCCAGACACTTTGGAAAGACTCATTGTCTTGAAGCTGTCTTCTTCCCTCCTTCCTGTGACCCAGTATCCCCACACCCAGCTCAGGGAGGCGGAGGTAGCAACTCAGTTGACCTACTCAGCTTCCGGTGTTTGTAGTGGCCCCGTGCAGCATATTGGCACCCACCATGGCCGGTTATAAAAATAACATTCAGGCTGCTTGTTTAGATTTCTCAGGTTACTTTGGAACATGTTGGGAATTCCAGGCAAATAGCTGGGAATCCAGACCTATGTCTTCTGTGGCACTGGGCCAGGCAACACTGATAAAATTGGATATAGTTTCAACAGGCTCTAGGAGGCTCACAATGATTTCCTTTCATTGTTTCAGGCTTTAGTCAAATGACATCAGGTGCAAGCCAGAAAGGATGAATATTTTACCTTTGCAATTACTGGTCCCAGGAACTTCCTCTCTCTTCCCATAATGCCCATGGAAATTTAGCCAAAATTTTAAGTTCTGTAGCATGCCAGTTCTTTGTAGTCTGAAAACTATGAGCTTCCCATTTGGACTGCACATGTATAACCTGTATCAGATTGGCCAGCCGGCTTGGGGAAGGGGGAAGGGAGAGGACCAGGGGGAAGAAAAATGTGCAACTCAATATCTTATAAAAAATGAATGTTGAAAACTATCTTTATATGTAATTGGAAAAAATAAAATACTATTTATGAGAAAAAGAAGAAAAGACAAAGAAATCTTATACTTCTGCTTCCTCACACATTGGCATTGGGCAATTGCAAAGTCTTGGGTGGTGGTAGGGATGTTCTGACCATACAAATTTCTCCAAAAGATTTGTAAACAAGGCAAAACTTCATTAAAACTAGAGTTTTCAGCTCAATTCTAATTAACCATAGCAAATAAAAAATTTGAAATAAAAAAAGGAGCTTCCCATTTGATGGTAGGGTTTCTAGATGTTCTGTTCTGTTTCTCAGCCTAGATTAGGTCTTACAGCATAGTAAAAGATATATATAATGATGTCCTGAAAATGTTGGCTCACATACAAAAAAGCAGAATGTTATAACTGGAAGGGACCTCAGGTCCTGCCATCTAACCCTGTTATTTTTCTAGAGGGAAAACTAGTGCAGGTTCCTGCAGCTGGTGGTAGAGTTAAGGCTAGACACAGAGGTGGACAACCTGCAGCCTGGAGGCCACATGTGGCCCTCTAGGTCCTCAAGTGCAGCCCTTTGACTGAATCCAAACTTTTTATCTTTTGTCCTGTCCCAGCTACATATAATTATGATTATGATTTGTGAAGTTTGCATTCAAAGGGCCACACTTGAGGACCTAGAGGGCCACATGTGGCCTCCAGGCCGAAGGTTCCGCACCCCTGGCTCAGAGCCTGTGTTTCCTGACTCTTTCATTGAGTGTTTGCCTCTCTACATTTTGTTTTTTTATTTTTTTTCCCCTTTCTTTTATCCTGTCCCAATTACATATAATTATGATGGGTAATTATGATTTGTGGTCATTATTTGGCTAAAGCAACTCCTGAAATGATTTATTAAGATAGGTTTTTTTTTAAAACCTTTTTTTGTGTTATGATTTGTTTGGCAGAAGCCTATGGGTGCTTTCTCAGGATAATGTTTTTAATTACATAAAATAAGATGCATAGGATTACATGGGGAACTAATGATCCAATCATATTAAATTATAGTTACTAAAAAAAAAAAGGTCACAGACCCTAGCTTAAGAATTTCTACAATTAAGGGGTGAAGGGGTTGAAGAGGTAGTGTCTACATCAGTGAAATGTAAGAGCTCTTAAAATAGTGAAATCTATCACCAACATTGTTGAAAGTTTTTAAAATAATGGCTGTCTTCCAGAGGTAATTAGGAGCTGTTCAGTATTCTCTCTTTCCCTTATTAGACATATTCAATAGGGTTGCCCCTCCTTCTCCTCTCCTCCTCCTCACCCCAAAACACAAAAGAGCAGGTCGTTGAGGCATTTAAAAAAAATGAGAACAGTAAGACAGAGAGACAATACTCTGTGGCCTTTTACAAACCTCAAACTGTCTTGCAAAGCGTTCATTTGAATAGATTGTAAATTGTTATCTATTGAAAGAGGTACCAAATTTCCATGATGCCTACTACTCTACAGGTAACTCCACGCGTTTCATTTCTTTTTTGTGTTCAAAGATACTGACAGAACTCCAAGGTACAATCTTCCCTCTTCTCTTATTTGATCATAGGGTGACCCTAAGACTTAGAGCTGATCTGTGGTCCTCAGGAATCATCTGGTCCAGTCGTTTCACTAAACACTAAAGCCCAGAGGTCACACTGCTAGTAATTAGAGCCTGGGAGCTCTCCCTCAGCAGAGCTTGACAAGCAACTATTGAACACACGAATTGCAATTGCTAGCTGTGTGCATGTAGAGTGAATGAGAGAGATCAAAGGGTTCTCTAAGTTGTGGGCCATTCCTGTAATTTGCAAGGAATTGCTTTTGGACAGTAGTTTATTCTTATACTACTATCTAAATATACTACTAACTAAGGCTGGGAGTCTTCATGGGAGATAATGACTTTATTCTTCATTGAGGCAAGGAGGGGGCTCCTGTTTTGAAACCTGCACAAGGATTTTCTGAAAGGGCTGGAAGTTTAAACCTCTTCTGTTAACTGGGGGTTTTGTTTTTGCTTTGCAAAAGCTAACTCCTCCCACACAGTGCAAAGAGCTTTGAATTTGGTGTCAGAGGGCCTGGGTTCAGATTCTGCCTATGTTACATCACTTTTGGTTGTAGAGTTGTTTTTCAGTCATGTCTGACTCTTTGTGATCCCATTTGGGGTTTTCTCACCGCAGATACTGGAGTGATTTACTGTTTCCTATGAGGAACTGAAGCAAAAAAGGCTGAGTAATTTACCTGGGGTCACATGGATAGGAAGTGTCTGCAGCTGGATTTGAACCCAGGAAGAAGAATCTTCCTGACTCTAGGCATGGTATTCTATCCACCACGCAACCTAGCTGTGTCTTGTATAGGGACAAGGGAGGTGGGACCAGAAACCAGGGTCTCAGAGGTCCCATACTAGCCCCAAGTCTGATTCTAGGACCTTTTTTTACGGCTTCTAGCATCCTTCACGGCTTATTAGCTCAAGCAAGTACTACTACCACCTACTTAAAAGTCTTTCTTATCCTTTCTTGCTTCCAAATATCTTGTATTTCTCTAAGTGTGTATCTCTCCTCTCCCTGTGCCCCCTCCCACCCCCAGTAGAATGTAAGCTCTCTGAACGTGTGGTTTGACTCATTTTTAACTTTGTATGTCTATTGCCTAAGCACTGTTCCTTGTACACATTTTGTCAGAGAACAGAAGGAAAAAAATCCTACTCAAGCCGTATCTGTTCTTCATAATAAATACTTTAAAATTAATTTTTAAATGCTAAATATAACAAACAGCAACCAGATGTTTGCTGGACTGACCGAATTAAAAGGGCACTAAAAAATTAAAAAATAAAAATAAAAGGGCATTAAAGCCTGATGATGCAGTAGGTAGAGTGCCTGTTCTGGAATCTAACCTCAGACTCTTGCTAACTCTGTGAACCTGGGCAAGTCACTTCACCTCTATTTGCCTCAGTTTCCAAATCTGTAAAATGCAGATAATAATTATCACTTACCTCCTAGAGTTGTTATGAGGATCAAACTAAATAATAATTGTAAGGATCTTAGTAAAAGTTATATAAATGTTAGCTATTATTAGATCCCTTTACCCTTTTTAAAATGAGGTGATACTGTGAAATAATGCATTTAATTCTTTGTATTAATTATAGTTTACATCCAAGCCAAAATTACCATTACTTCCTTTTACCCTAGGAGAAATAGAGTAGCAGGAAGTTGAGAGCATTCTAAAGGGCCAGCCCAAGCTTTCCAAGTACTCTTAGTAGAAATGATTGGGCAGACTCTGCTGGTGTCCCTTCTGTGCCGTGAGCATAATGTTGGCTGTTGTCCCAGTGATGGTGAGATTTTGTCAGGAAATGTGACCTGAAGATCCTGCTAGATGTGTGTGCGCAATGTTTTAAAATGGTTGAAAGCACTACTGATCCCGCTGTATATGAACTGAATTAGGAGAAAAAGAACTCCAGTCTGTGTTGCTGATCTATTTCCCTAACTCAGGATGTACAACTTCTTAATGAGATATGCTTTAGGAAAAAGGAAAAAAAAGTACCCTGAGCATTTTCATAAACAGCTAATGTGGGAAAGTTGTGTTGACTATGCCAATTTGTTACAAGGGTTTTCTTTTCTTTTTCATTGAGGGTGAAGGGCAGTATTGATAGGTTTGCTGAAAGAAAGAAAGAATGGAAGAAAGAGAAAGAGAGGAAGGAGAGAAAAAAAGAAAGGAAGGAAGGAGAGATAGAAAAAGAAAGAAGGAAAAGGAAGGAAGGAAAAGAGAGTCATGGAAACACTTTTTTTAAATGTACAGAAGAAGAAAGCAGATGAAAATGACCAAGAATAAAACTTTGAAAGTTACAGGTTGAATTTGTACTGTAATGTGCTTAAAAGGAAATTTATTAAGCTAGTAATAGAGATTCACAGTTTCATGTACAATCCCCCTTTTTCCATTCTCTATATTTGGAAATGCTCCTTTTGCTTGTTGTGTTCAGAATAAAAAATTAATTTTAAAATACTTACTGTAAAGAACATACATGATACTTAGCAGTATCTTTTTGCCCCTGTCTTCTACAAAAGTGTCCATGACACCATCAAGTTTGTGTTATCTAGTAATTCACACTGGGTTTGATGCTTGGCTTCTGGTGCTCTTCCAGTAGAACCATACGCCTTTTGACTATCTGAAAAGAATTAGCCAGAAAAAAATAGCAAGGTTTCAGAAATGTTTGCTTATGTGGCTGGTCCTATGACCTACATACTGCTAAGAGCAAGTGGAGTACTTGGGAGGCATTGTGGAAGGAATGAGGAAAGTGCCTAACACAGAATCACAGAATCTGAGCTGAGTCCCCACTGTGCCTATCACTTAATCTTCCTGGTCTGTTTCCCTTAAAACCAAGGTGGGGTTGACTGGATTACCTCTGAGATCGCACTCTGGATCTGTGAGCCTATGATATATTTATGTGTCTTTACTGCCAATTTAAGGAATTGCCCCTCCCTGACTTTCTTACTCTCCTCCTATCTTGAGCCCTATTCAGTGTTTTGTTTAGTCATTATTTCAGTCATGTCCAACTCTTCATGACCCCATTTGGAGTTTTCTTGGCAAAGATACTGAATTGGTTTGCCATTTCCTTCTCCAGCTCATTATACAGGTGAGGAAACTAAGGCATACAGGGTTAAGTGACGTCCCAGATCAAGCAGCTACTAAGTGTTCAAGGCCAGATTTGAACTCAGGAAGAGGAGTCTTCCTGATTCCAGGCACAGTACTCCATCCACTGTGCCACCTAGCTGCCCTAAAGGCTTTTACTCATTGCATAGTGCTTTTAAGGGGAAAAAAAATTAATAGAAAAAGACAACAACTAACAAGGATTTACTTTTCTCTCTCTCCTACCTCCTTTCCGTCCTCCTCTCAAGTGTTTTATGTGTGTTGATCTTCAATCCTGGGAGCCAGTAAATAGTACCACTATTATTGTCTTCCATTTTACAGGTGAGGAAACTGAAGTTCAATCCTTACCCTTCAGACTAGGAAATTCCACAGAAAACACTTGAATGATTTCAGAGGTGCATAAAGCAGTTTCCAGAATCACCCTTGCTGATACGCAGAAGGTTCCTATGACTTCAGGATGATGCTTTCTCTTTGTTTTGTCCTGCCTGTGACTGTATCTCAAACATAATATTCTTACCACCTGAACTTCTTAGAATGCCAAAGACCTTGACCTCTGCAGGCCTAGTACAGTATTCTTTGCTCACCTGGGTACTTCAGTCTTTGGCTTTCTTCTGAAATTGCTGACCAAAAAGATGTTAACTGTTGATTATGAGTTTAGGAAATAGTGTTCAGCAAAGTGGGTACAAGAATGAGTTGAATTTTTTTTTTAATGATGAAAATTCTAGATCAAAGGAGAATTAATTTAGAAGAACATTAAGCCACCACATGCCAAAGACTGCATAGAAACCAAAGTTTAAATGGTGATATAAAGGATGTCCCAAAAATCTGAATTGGAATACCCTATATTAATAGGATTCTGTTTGGAGAACATTAGGTAGTATCAATAGCTATTTATCTATCTCTAGATTTCTCATTGTCACTGTATTTACTCTACCACCTCACCACCCCCAACAACCTCCCCCACCTCACCTTTATATGTTGTCTTTCCTTCTTTTGAAGGTAAGCTCCTTGAGGGCAAGACTGTCTTGCTCGATTTTTTTGTTTGTTTATTTATTTTGGCTAAGCAATGGGGTTAAGTGACTTCTCCAGGGTCACACAGATGGTAAGTATGTGTCTGAGGCTGGATTTGAACTCAGGTCCTCCTGAATCCAGGGCCAGTGCTCTATCCACTGCACCACCTAGCTCCCTGTCTTGCTCAATTTTCATTTATATCCTTAGTGATTAGATCACCATTAGGCATAGAGAAAACCCCTGATAAATGCTCCTTTATCTGTCTAATCTATGTGTTAGGCAATGGTGGCTTGCTATCCTGGGAATGGGACCGGTTATGTTCGACACGTAGACAACCCCAATGGAGATGGGCGCTGTATCACCTGCATCTACTATCTGAACAAGAACTGGGATTCCAAGGTATGTTGGGAACTTTTTGGACTATGTATAAATGTACATTGAGTACAGGGCACAGGAAGAGGATTATGCTAAGAATTAGCTTTCGGGGGAGAATTTATATAATTTAGAAGTAGAGAAAACTTTGAAATATTAAGATGTTCATTATCTTCCAACGAGGAGCCTTTTCATAGTATTTTGGGGAAAATTGTCTCTTTTTTTCCACCGTCTAGAAAATCTGGATGAAAGGAGCTAAGGTGAAAATAATGGTTGTAAAGCTGAATTAGTAACTCCCCCCCCCAAAAAAAAAGCTCCACTCCCAATTACTTGTCTTTCAGAGCAGAGGGATCAGACTATGAGCCCAGCCAGAGCTGACGTGACTTAGACTGCTGAAACCTAATTAGTAGCAGCAAAATACACTTTTCCTCCCAGCAGCAATATTGAGAGAATTTCACAAAACTGATACTCCAGGATATAAAAGCATCCCCAAGAGAGAATTTCCCACAGCCTCTCTCACACAGAATAAAATATCTCATCAGTGGCCACTTGCTATGGTTTACTACATGGGTATGAACTCCAAGGGAGTCTTGGCTCATGCTATATATTCTCCAATGTGTGTAACCTGTGTGTATGCTTATCCAGATTTAAAAACTGATGCATGTGGGTTGAGGTATTTTTGAAAATTCGGGAATGATTTAGTAGTTTGGGAAGTGAGGGAATTATTCCAACTTACTTGGCTTCTGAATCTTCAGCATCCCTGCTTCCTGTCAGTTGGGGTCAGACACAGGCTGCCTCAGAGAAGTTCTAAGGTTTTTGTTTGGGGGCCAGAGAAACCATTAAACCAGCAAGAAAAACAGTGAGTGAATGAAAACACTAGGGGAAAGTTCATCTTTTCCCTCTTCCCTTTCCTTCCCCCAACGTGATGAAGCTAAAATGTGTCCCTTAAATCACATCAGATTTCAAAAGAATAATAATTTTAAAAAATATATTAATTGTCCAGTATGTTGCAGTGCCACCATGGCATTGTGGAAAGAGAACTGGCAATGAATACACCTACTGACTTTGTTTACCCCCAAAAGTCACTTAAGCTCTCCCTGTTCTAGGCCACTCATAAAGACTCTTTCAATTGCAGAGAAGTGTCAACCTGCATTTGTGGGAAGAGTTTCCTCACCCAGCCATTGCCCTATGCTAATAAAACCACAGTTCTTTTCCCTTTCTCTATCAAATATATTATCTTATGTCCCCCAAATTATCTTGTGATTGTCCCAGAGGCCTTCAAATAGCACTACATTTTGAGGTCAAAGAGCCTCAAAAATATTTACCTCTGTTTACTCGTGTATAATGTTGCCAACTCAGTGTCTGATACAGTCAGATGAAAAGATTTAGCTAAGGTCACAAATAGGTAGATGGTGTGGCATTTCAATGATGAATGTGTATGTGTACACATGCACCCACATGTATGGGGACTCCAGTTTGGAAGAGAGAGCAGGGGAATCAGACTCCCTTTTCCTATCAGTAGTAGGCTAATATGTTCATCCTAGCTGCGGAATTATATCTGTGCTCAGGAAATAACCTTTATTGTATTTTTCAGCTACATGGTGGGATTCTTCGGATATTCCCAGAAGGAAAGTCCTTTATAGCAGATGTGGAACCTATTTTTGACAGGCTACTCTTCTTCTGGTCAGATCGTAGGAACCCACATGAAGTACAGCCTTCCTACGCTATGAGGTAAAACCTTAAGAATGACATATACCCCCAAGGACAGATTTTCTTTTGGAATAACCAAATCATCATTTTCAAACTGAATCACATCTTTTTTTGGGTTTGTTTATTTTTTTTTAAGGACAGGAAAGGACCTTAGATAAGCAGTTCAATCTTTTCCCCCACCCCCAACTCTCATTTTTACAGATGAAGAAACTGAGGTCCAGACTTGGCTTCCTGTGTGACCTTGAGCAGTTGATTACACTATAGTTATTTTCTTGTACTGAATGTATTTAAAGGGAAAATCTTGGATATATAGGTTTGAGGAAACCAGAGCTTTCAATTTGAAATATTCATTAACTCTATTAACTAACTTTAGGTTAGCTAGAATTAGTTTCCCTCTAATTTCCTGCCCCCTACCTCCCACCCTCTTGTTTTGGGGGAGCACATTAGCCTGAAAGGAATATCACATGTAAACTTTAAAAAATTTATTTTATTTCATTTTTAATTTTATGTTTTATTACATTTTTATTTATTTAAACAACACAATCCCCCAACTCTGACTTGTACCAAAGATAAACATTTAAGCAAAAGACATGGTTTATTGGCTCCATTTTCATCTGATCTTATCCAATTCACCCTTAAAAAATAGAGCCCATATATCCCAAAGAGATCAAAAAAATGGGAAAAGGACCCACATGTACAAAAATATTCATAGCAGCTCTTTTTGTGGTGGCAAAGAATTGGAAATTGAGAGGATGCCCATCAATTGGGGAATGGCTGAGCAAGTTGTGGTATATGAATGTAATGGAATACTATTGTTCTATAAGAAATGATGAACAGGCTGACTTCAGAAAAACCTGGGAAGACTTATATGGTCTGATGCTGAGTGAAGTGAGCAGAACCCAGAGGACTTTGTATACAATAGCAGCCCATTATGCAATGACTAAGAATGTTAAACTGAACCCTTCTCAGCGTTACGAGGATCTAAGACATCTCCAGAGGCCTCGGGATGGAAAATGCTGTCCACATCCAAAGAAAGAACTACGGAAGTCGAATCGCTCTCACTTATTTTTACCTTAAGTTGAATTTTGTTTCATCTTTCTGATGGTTCCTCCTATTAGTTTTAATTTTTACTTACAACTTCACTAATGTGAAAATATGTTTAATGGGTATGTAAATGTAAAGCCTATGTCAGATTGTGCACCATCTTGGGGAAGGTGGGGGGGGAGAAAAAGGGAGAAAAAATTTTCAACTCAAAAGCATATGGAAAAAAAAATTTAAAAAAAAATGAAAAAAAAATAAAGCCCCAAGAAAGTTATATGATGGTGGTGTACTTGGGCTTCAGCTTGGAATAGAGAGTAGGAGAATCAGACTCCCTGTTCCTTGTTAGCGATAGGTTGATATGTTCGTGTTTTACAGAATTTGTTATGGCAGAACCAAGGGTAAAAACACAGATCTCCTGGCTGTCTAATGTGCTTTTTTTTTTAAATGAGGCAATTGGGGTTAAGTGACTTGCCCAGGATCACGCAGCTAGTAAGCGTCTGAGGTGAGATTTGAACTCAGGTCCTCCTCACTTCAGGGCTGGTGCACCTCTTAGCTGCCTCTCTAATGTGCTTTCTACAAATAGCTAGTAAATACCTCAGACTACTACTAGCTTAGTAACAAACTAATTAAAATAATTTGTAAGTCCTTTTGGAAAAATGATGATGTAAAAAGTGATAGGAAAATGGTTCTTAAACTATTCTCTCAGAAATTGGAAGCACTTTTGGTCATAGTAGGCTTTCCATTATGGGTTGGGAGAAATGACAGGGCAGACTTGCCTTTTGTCAGTGCTAAGGCAGAAAGCAGGATTGAGAATTTTAAATCTCTGATAGTAAATAAATACAAGTAAGCCTAAAAAACCTTTTTTTAAAATAAAATTAGAACAGTTCTTTTGTACTGGAGAGAAACATTTTAGTGTTTGGTTTTCGAAGCTTGTGAATATTGTTACCTTATTTTCCCCCCAGTATTTCCCCCAACTTATTTCCCTTGTCTTTCACAGATACGCTATGACTGTTTGGTACTTTGATGCAGAGGAAAGAGCAGAAGCCAAAAAGAAATTCAGAAATTTAATTGGTAGGTCTCCTTCCAAATTTCTCTAAAGAAAAGTTGTCTTGGGTCTTTTTAGATTAAAAAAAATCATTATTTTTGCTTATACAATGTCAGAAGCAATCATCACTCTCCTCCCACTCAACATAGTTTATAATGACATTTTTTATAATAATGTCATATATTCTTATCCTGTTTTATGAATTATAAAGCAGCCACTCATCAGATCCTCAGAACAGACCTGTAGAAAACAGCTCTAATGAAAAATGATGGCAACACTTTTTCTAAGGCTTTTCTATCATCGGTCAAGGCAGAGCTAAGCTTCTGATTTTTTCTCCTAGGAATCTAGCATCCCTACCTAAAGAAAATGGAAGTATTTCCCACTCTTCCTTCTTCACTGTATGGGTAGGAAAATTAGAAAGAACAGAAAAGGTGTCCTAGAGAAGGGTAAAGAAAGGCCACAGGGATAGGGGAAATGGAGGCTTAGGATGAGGGAAAGTGTCCCCTCTTATAGTCATTGTTTGTCCTTCATTCCTGAAGAGGATCGTGACATCAGGAAGATGATGCCATGACTTGCAAGTGAATTGGATTTAAGTGAGGGAGGGCTGTGCAAGGCCACCAGCCTCACTTTCTCCTCTGGAGCCATCTGAGTTCCATGGTGAGATACAGGTCGGGATGACTGGAGATCCCCTGCCCCCCATACAGTCGTAAAGAAATTTCATAATTAAAGCTGGGGGTAAACGTTTGATGTCTGTAACAAGGGCAACAGGAGCGAGACTGGGGTAGTAAGGTCTGACCAAAATGCTGGTTGTAGGAATGAAGGGGGAGATGATGATAATTCACATTCATTATGTAGTCCTGAGCTTGGCCTTATTTTATATGTTACTTCAGAGTAGGACTTGTTTTTAATCTCTGTATTTATTTCCCCCATACCTGGCATAGTGCCAGGTATATAATAAATGCTTGTTGATTTAGATGTCATTTCAGGAAAGAAAAAAAAAGGTCAAAGTACCCTCTGATTAAAAAATTGGCTGGAAAAAAAACTTAATTTCATAAGACTAAGTGACCCCGCTTCTCTCTCACTATGACCTTTCAATTTATTGTCAAGGATTCTGTATTATTTAATTAGTGATCACTTAGTCTTATGAAGATCTAGTAAGATCTAGTAAGAATGACCCTATCACAAGTACTTGTGGGGTTTTTTTTTAAGCTTAAGATGAGAAAGCTTGAACACAGGTTATATAGGTTAATCTTTACACTTCTATTCCCTTCTTCCATATAACTGTGTCAGAATCCAGTTTCCTAACCCCCAGTTCTTGTTTCTGTCACCAACACAGGGAAAACGGAAACCTCCCGGAGTGAGGACTGATCTGGAGATCGTTTGGCACTGTTCTTTTCAGAAACACTGTTCCTGATTTCTCTGCAAGTGACAAGATCCAAAGATGACCTCTTCATTGACTCGGGAAGGATATTCTTTCCCACATGCTAGAAATGCACTGTTCATGTCTCTTATCTTGCCTGTGGTACTCAGCATTTCTTCTGCCAGGACTCTGTTCATCTCCAGACACTCTCTGTGACTTTGGAAGGACCTGAAGACTTGCCTACTCTAGAAATACCGTTGAGCAACGACTCATTGAGCAAGTTTACCAGATGACTTTTTGGCTACACCAGTTGTAAAGATGATGAACGTGGAAACATAAGGGAGGGAACAAATCTTATTTGCACTTTATGTAAACTTTTCAGATTGAAAGAAAGCTTTGCCAAGAAATACTTCCTCTGGAAGCAACTTGAGGAGTTGGCCTAAGGAAAGAGTTCCTATTGCACCACTCAGCTAGATGTCATTGGATGAGCTTTCTGTAGCGTTAGCTCAAGTGTATGTTTTCTCTGTCTCTACAAAGGGCTGTCCTTGTCATTGTAATATCTTCACACATGCCTTGTTGACTGAACACTTCTTATTTTGTTCTTTCTTCCTAGTCTTGGAAGTAAGGCTTCTTGCCTCTGCTCAAGATGAGTGAAAATATGAACCTCATATGAGATAGAAATACCATTTACTTCCCTTTTTATTTTCCTCCCTCAAGAGGTTGGCTCCCCAGAAGTCTAGCCAAGGTTGGAAGTTCAGCATTGTCTTACTGGCTCCTTTAATAATAAGGTAGAGTTGTGGATCCAAGACTAAACATCTTATCTGGACCTTAGAACCAATCTATAATTATGTTAAAACAAAATTAGATCTCTGGTTAACAGTATTTTTTTTTAATTAACAAAAGTTTTCTTTGCCCATCTTCCCCCCTATTCATTTAAAAAAAAAAAGAAAAACAAGTACTTATATAACATATGCTTTGTCAAACAAAACACATTGCTGCATTGGTTATATCCCAAGTTATACTTCTTAATCCTTGAGCCATCATTTCTCTCTTAAGGTTAGATAGTAGCATGGTTCCATTGGGCCTCAGAGTTTATATGTGTCTTCACTGGTTCTGGTGGGAAAGAGGGCTCAGGAAAATTAGTGATGTCTTCCCCTTTAAAAAAAAATGAAGACACTCTTCTTTGAGAAAGTAGGGTAAAAATAAAGTCTCCATTTTTAAAAGAAAAAAGAAATAAAAAATTCATGGAAGAAAAAACCTATGTTGAGTCACTGGACTCTGTCTATCCCCACCAGCTTTCACTCCCACAACCAGCATTTTGGTTAGACCTTGGTACCTCAGTCTCACTTCTGTTGTCAGTGTTACAGAGGTCATGTATTTACTGAGGTGTAATTGTGAAATTGTGAAAAAAAATTGTTTTCTATGACTGTATGAGGGAACACTTTGCCTCATCCTCATAATCCATTTCCCATATCATTGTGGCCTTTCCTCACCTTCCTTTGGGACACCTTCTTGTATTCCCTTTTGTATCTTACTTGGAATTGTCTCATTTCCCTACTTATACAGTGAAGAAGGAAAATGGGAAACCTTTCATTTTCTTTAGGTAGAGATGTTGGATTTCTTGGGAGAAATCCCAAGTTTAGCTTTGCCTTAACTGGTGGTTGAAAAGCTTCAGACAAGTGTTGTCATTTCCACCTGGCTCCACATCGAGCCTTTTTCTACATATATCTTTGGAGATGTACAAAATGTGTCCATTGCTTTCTTCCCCATTTTGTCACCATGAAAAGACTCCCTGGTCTTTGTGTGTGTGTGTGCGCGCAACTTTCTACCATCATACATTTGTGAACCCGGGAGATTAATTCTAGAATTCTTTTGGTGTCATGATTGGTTTGGTGAATGAAACTGAGCTGATTATTTACCAAATGGCAGAGTATTGTAAAACATGCTGTGAACCACTATTAGTTGGAAGATTGGCAGGATTTCTCTTCTTCTCTGCCTTGGACCATTAAGAATATAAACTTAACCCTGATGAATGTAGCTTCAGTTGCACTAATACAGAATCCTTGACAATAAACTGAAAGGTCATAGTGAGAGAGAAGAGGGGTTTACTGGCTACTCTGGTAAGAAGCAGTCACTATGTATTTTTGAAGTTGTCTATTTTGCTTTAGGGTTTTTTTTCCTTCCTTTTCTTTTTTTGGGGACTCAACCTGTGATTTCATCAGTCTAGAATACTAGTGAGGGATTTCCTTTACCAACACATCAGCATTATCTCTTGCATTATCTTTACAACCTTGGCTACCTGGTGCACCAACAGGTTAAGCTGCTTTCCAGTGGTCACAAGCCCCTCCATTGCCTATTCCAGAGGTAGCAGATAAGACTACAAAATTCACTTAAAGCTTTTGACCAGTCTTCCTCATGTATACTAATGGGTATCTGATTGCTGGGAGTAGATGCAGATTCATTGATTGAGTAACAGGCTATTAAAACAGTATAGCCCTGGTACTTCGAGTTGACTTTTTTTTGGCAAGTTATTTCTTTTTTTAAACTTGTCCAAGGTCTGACTTTTCTTCTATCTTACCTAAACTATTGGGAGAAAGGTACTATACAATAAATGTTTAAAATAATCTATTTTATCTTTGGCTGATTTGTGTGGCTGAATTATCCCACTAGAAATCAAGTCCAGAACAGGTTGAAGATGAAACCATATAGCCAGGGACTGTTTTTTATATTCCCTTAGACCCTGTTGTTTGGGAAGGACTGAAAACTGCCAAGGGAAAGTCATTTGGTGAATAATCAGATCAATTTCATTTGTATTCCTGGCAATGGAAATGTTAAGAGCCTTCTAAGCATTACATCATCGAAATAGTGCAGGGTCCTTAGCAGTAGATTGAATTTTGATCCAAAGATCCAATTTCATGAGGGTAAAAGTCTTACCTCAGTTCAGTAAATAGATCTACAGTAGAGTAGTTAATACCAATTAAATGCAGAGCTGTCTAAATTATGGATCATCTGTTTGAACCTGATATCTTTTCCTTTTTAAATTACTCTGGCTTCTTAGTAGCAGAATTGTCCTTATGTCTGATCATTTAGTCCTAATATTTCCTTTAAAAGAAGTCTTGATGGGAAATGCCCCACATAGGGTCGGTAGTCCTTATAAAATAGCTTGCAAAATAGAGAGGCTTAAGGTGTTTTCTTTTTAAAGATTTGCTTGCCCACTGAAATGGTTAGCTGTGGTGAGTGCAGAGACTCCAAAAATGGCCCTGTCTTTTTTTAGTGTTAGAACTCTTGAGCTGACAGAATGATGGGCTGTGTGACTCTAGAGAATATCAGAATTAAAGAATGACAAGTTGGGGCAGCTAGGTGGCGCAGTGGATAGAGCACTGGCCCTGGAGTCAGGACGACCTGAGTTGAAATCTGGCCTCAGACATATAACACTAACTGGCTGTGAGACTCTGGGCAAGTCACTTAACCCCAATTGTGTCACCAGAAAAAAAAAATGACAAGTCTTAAGTAATTACTTTAAAGACAGGAATTGCCTAGTGTTTTCCCTTATCCCATGCCCTTCTCAGTTTAAAAAGCAGCTGACACATTTAAAGAATTCATAAAAGAATCTTTTAAATTCATTCTACCATCTCCAAATGTGCTATTCCTCAAATGTGAAAGTCTGTAGCTGGTGTGAGCAGGGCAAATGATTCATTTTTCCAGTAGTGGGAACAGATTTAGGGTTATCCATCCATCAATCCTTACCTGATAAATGGCCAGGATTAGGGGAGTGCAGTATTTTGCCGTAGGGGCCACTCTAGTGGAGAGAAGGTGAAAGTGTTGTCTGAGTCCTCAAGTCTTAGAACTGGAAGGGGGTACTCTTGACATAATATAGCTCCACACACTAATCTTCAAGACAAAAATGAATACCTACAGGAAGTTTAAAAGGGTCCTATTGACCCTTTGATCTATCTCTAGACAACTTTAGAATGACTATTTTCAGTCATTATGAAATAGCAACAAACGTATTTCATGCCTTTTCCTGGAAATTATCTTTTTAAGGTTGACTCTGGAACACAGGTCCATAAATTTTTAAAAAGTATTTTGATAGCTATTTCAATAGAATTGCTTTCCTTGATAATCCTAGGTGTTTATATTTTATACATATAAAGACATTCTCAGACAAGTTACATAGGCATTGCCTGTTTACCAAAAGGGTCCACAAAGAAGAACAAGGTCATGTGCATCGGTGTAGTAAATATTTCTACATTTTGCATGAACACCAACAAAAAAACCTGCAAAATGTTTTTGTTTGTTTCCTGGGAGTCTCTAGTGCTACTGGGGAATCAGAGAAAATATTGTCTGAAAAAAAATCGTAGTTTTAGAGTTTGAAAGAAAACTTGGACGTTACCTAGGTCACCCTTGCCATTTGACCTATGAGGAAACTGAGCGTCAGAGAGGTTGTCTTCCCCACAGTCACACAGGCAGAGCTTGGGGTTCAAATCCAGGTTCAGTGCCTCCAAACCTAGCAGACTTTTTTTTTTTAATTCAGCATTTTAGAGTGCTTTCTCCATGGCAGCCTTTGGAGGGAAGTAGATGTGTTTACATTCTATATTACTATAAGGCTAAGAGGGGTTGTGATTTTTTTGCCCAAGCTCACACACTCCCAAGTAAGTGACCCCAGTGTCTGGAACATAGCAGGCACTAAATTTCTGTTGATTGATGCCAATCCAGTGAACTTTTAACTATACTTCATGCCATCCTGTTCCCTAAGTTAATTTATAAAGCTGTAAGATGCAATGGAGGGAGCACTGGGCCTGGAGTCAGGAAGATTCAGCTTCCTGAAGTTCCCGAGTTCAAATTCAGCCTCAGACGCTTACTAGCTGTGTGACCCTGGTCAAGTCACTTCACCCTGTTTGCCTCAGTTTCCTCATCTCTAAAATGAGCTAGAGAAGGAAACGGCAAAGGATTCCAGGATCTTTGCCAAGAAAACCTCAAATGGGGCCACAAAGGGTCAGACACGGGACTGAAACACAACCATAAAACTTCCAATAAGGGACTAAATGAATGGGCTGACATGAGACCCCAGGGGAATGGGAGGAAGAAATGTTCGGTGGAAAGGAGATGATCCCCCAAGAGATAGAACATCTCCTGGCTGGTGCTGAACATTATTAGCCCTGTTCTCTGTTGGGTTCTGGGTATTAGCTGTTAGGTGTGAACAGACACACATCATAGCTAAGTAGCCCTTGCCATCTGGAGTGAAAACACTTGTAGTTTCCCTGCTGCATTGAATTTAGTCCCTCCCTTAGGCACTGCGATGAGTTTAAACATTGGTTCTGGCATCTTGCTATTCTGTGTAAAAATATGCCTCATATGAGAAAAGGCTTTATTCCTCCCCTCCCCGCCATTTTTAAACACATGCCTTTCCAGCTAGGATTTACCTACACCTAAGTTAGGAAGAGAGATCTATAGAGCTTAGTTGCCCTCAGGCATTATTTCCCCTTCAGATGGATCCTACAAGGAGGCAGAGCCTCGGTCCTTCTGACCCTTTGTTTCCATCACTCCAGGGATCGTTTTGGGAGGATTGAGTTCAAGTGAGGATGGAAAGCTGCAAACACTTGTTTTCCAAAGGCTGCCTTTTCCTTGCAATTTTGTAAGGCTGACTTTAGAGCAAAGGTTGTTAACTTGGGGTCCACATATTCCCAAAGGGTCCCTGGATAGATTTCAGTGGGTCTGTGAACATGTATGAGAAAAATTTACAACTTTATTTTCACTAACCACTAAACTTTAGCATTTCCTTCAATTATGAATTTTAAAAACAATTCTGAGGAAGGGTCCATAGCCTTTTTCACCAGACTACCATTGGTGGCCATGACACAAAAAAAGATTAAGAACCTCTGGATTAGAAGAATGTTTAAATGTCCCAGTAAGTTATTTGAATTTTGATTTTTTTTTTGAGACCATCTGTACATTCTGAAAGTTGAAATATGGCCTCCAGTTGCCTTTTTTTTTCTTGTAGTAATTTTCCTGACCTTGCTGTAGTAGAATGCTTTGGAAAATAGCTGGGGTTTTTTTTGTATCCCTCACAGGTAAATAATCTTCCATTCTTTTCAGCGCTTGAGCATTTTCAGAAAAATCTAATGAAGACCTCTTTGTGATTTCAAAAGGGACAAAGCCTGCCCGAAGCTGTGTGTGTGCTGGTCACCACCAGCTTTGGATTGTGGCTGATTAAATGTGTGTATGTTGTCCTTACCAACCCTACAGGTTAACTTAAATTGTGAAATGAAATCACTTCAGTACTGCAAGAATCAATAAACACTGGGTTATGTTCAAATCTGTGTTTAAGCCCTTTATTTTTAATGCTTATTTCTTGAGGGAGAAATTGGACCTCTTTTTTTTCCCTTAATTTTTATTTTCAGCTCCAAATTCTTTCCCTCTCTCCATCTGCTACCCCGCCTGCTGAGAAGGCCAGAAATGATGCCCATCATAAATATAAATCATGCAAAATGTTTCCATGTTAGCCATGTTGCAAAGATAAAAACAAAGAAAGAAGGAAAAAAGGAAGGAAGAAAAATGAAACAAATATGCTTCAATCTACACTTAGAATTCATCAATTCTTTCTCTGGCAATGAATAGCATTTTTCAACATGAGTCCTTTGGAATTGTCTTGGATCATTGTCTTGATCACAGTAGATAAGTCTTTCACAGTTGATCATTGTTACAATATTGCTGTTACCGTTTTCAATGTTCTCCTAGTTTTGCTCACTTCACTTTGCATCAGTTCATCTAAGACTTCCCAAGGTTTTTCTGAAATATCCTCTTTGTCATTTCTTATAGCGTAATAGGATTCCATCACAACCACATACAACTTGTTCAGCCATTCCTCAATTGATTGGTATCTTTCAGTTTCCAATTCTTTGGCACTGTAAATATTTTTGTACATATTTTCTTTTATCTCTTTGGGATACAGACCTAGTAGGGGTACTGCTGGGTCAAAGATGACCTTTTATATCTAAATCACACACCCATTTAGAGCTTATCTTGTTGGGCTTCCCTTTTAAAGGTGGACCTAATGGTGGCAAAGCCAAGGAAAGGGGAGACCAGCTGTTAATAGAACTGATGGAATGTGGATTGTCAGCTGACATTTATTAAGTGCTTACCATGCACTAAGCACTGGGAGTACAAGTTCCTGCCCTCAAGGAGCTCCCCTTCAGAATGGGAAAGGACAACATGAGAAAAGAAGCTGAAAAGGAGTGGGGAGGGCCAGGGTTTCCAGCTTGAGAGCACAGTAAAGTCCAAAGTGCAGCCTGAAGAACTATTAGCCAAGGCTGACCTGCAGAACTTCTTTAAGTGGAGATTCTGGGAGGAGCCCTCCAATCAGAGGGAGAGGCTGCAGGGACAAGGTACTTCCAGTGTGTGAATTCCAGTGAAACTTCTGGAGGAAGAGCTGAGTCATGGTGAGGTTTCAGGATGGTAGAGGAAGTCTAGAGTATAGCCTAGAGAAGATGGACTACCTTCTTAAAATGGAAAAGGAAAAGATTTATTGAATTGTCAAGATCAAAGATTAAAACTGGGACCTTAGAGGTCGTCTAGTTTGGAAATATCAAACATGGGACACAGCACTCCAGAGTACTGCCCAAACCAGATTAAAATGCAATTTGAAAATGTTTAACAAAATAAAAATACAATAAAAATGTTATTTTATGTTTTTTTTTCTGTCTATGCATTACAGAGATTCATTTCTATTTGAGTTTGATACCAGTCATCTAGTTCACTGCCCTTCCCCCCCATTTTACAGATGAGGAAACTGAGGCCCAAAGAAGTTAGTTAAGTGACCTGCTTCCAAAGTCACACAGGTAGAAGTGGCAACATTAGGTTTCGAACCAGAGTTATCTGACTCCATGTCTCATAAATATTTTATTTTTGAGTTCTCCTGGAAAATGTGGGTCAGATGAGCATAGATTCTACTGGTCGTGACACATGTACATTACCTGGCATATAGTAAGTACTTTATAAATGTGTACTTGGTGAAAGAGGTCAATAGTACTATGGGGAGAGTATACCTGAAAGTGGGAAAACTGGGGTGCATTTCCCAGCTCTTCCATGAACAGCTATATGACCACCTGTAAGACACCTCTGTACGATGTTTCAAAATCTACACGGAAGTCATGCTTGTTCTAAACTAGATGCTCTCTTAATCTCCTTCCTGGTCCCACTGTCTGGATTTGAGAGGTCCTTGCCCTAGCTAGAACACTGAAATCGGAATCTCAAAGGGATCTTTCCCACAATCCATATTTCAATTTCAATATCTAAATTGTTTATTGAATAATCAAGATCAAACGATCAGAGATTTGACCTGGAAGAGACCTTAGAACATCCTTCCTCTCTTCCTCCATCCCCCTTAATTTTTCAGATGAGGAAAGAAGACCAGAGAGGTTATTCTAATTGTCTAAGACCCACCCAGACACAAGTGGTCGTTGTTCAGTCACGTCTGACTTTTTGTGACCCTATCTAGGGTTTTCTTGGCAAAGATACTGGAGTAGTTTGTCATTTCCATCTCCAGCTCATTTTACAGGTAAGGAAACTAAGGCAAACAGGGTGAAGTGACTTGCCCAGGGTCACACAGCTAGTAAGTATCTGAGTCCAGATTTGAACTTATAAAGATGAGACTTCCTGACTCCAGACTCACACTCTATCCACCGAGCTACCAAGAAGTGGTCGAGTCAGGATTTGAACCTAGATCTTCTGATTCCCCAAGCCATCAACAATCCTAGCTGGAGGAATCCTGAAAAGGCAGCACCTTGAGAAAAGCAGTCGTGACTCCACTTTGCAGGTTTGGCACCTACTTTTGGTCATTTCCGCCTATTTTTACAGTAATTCAGCCTGTGGACTAGGCTCTCCTTGAAGTGCCTATTTTTTTTTTTATCACTCTTCTGTTGGGCAAGATAACATTTTCAGAATTTAATCCTCATCTGATAAGTTTATTTTTAACCAACCCTACATCCTTTCCTCCTTGCTTTTTATTTTCTTTAACCCCCCATCTCGTTCTTTACTGACTTTCTCAGGAGGTGTGAGCGCTAAGAGGCTTCTCTATGGTTACAATAACATTTGTAGCATTGAATGGGAGCCAGGGTTTTCCCATACAGTAGCAGCTCCCTAAGAATGCTGGGAAAATCCACCGAAGGTTCACAGCAGCTTTCTCCTCTGCACGTGTTCCTGTTTTCAACTGAGAAGCTATAGTCATCCTCTACCCCTCCTCTGGGTATGTATGTGGAGTCCAGAGTTTGGCCATCAGAAAGTTTGTGTCATCCCCAGAGAGGAAGCTTGCATTAAAAAAAAAAAATAAACCCGTGTGAAACAAAGGTTTATTACCTTGACCAAAGTCACGCAGCTAGTTAATGGCTTTACAGGGCAAACACACTTTGTCTATGCCTGCATGATTGAGAGATAACACATCTATTAAGCTCTTATAGTGTGCTGGACACTCTGCATAAAAACTGGGCTGCCTCCTTAGGCTATAAATGTTTCTCAGTTTCAGGCTAACGAAACTGGCTGCTTTCCATTTAAATGAAGGGAAGGTTTGTGTTTTTCACGTGACCTCTGACTGAAGTTTTCCCCAGATAAGCTTGTCAGGGGTAAATGATTATCTTGCAGCTTTGGGGTCCGATTTTTTTCTCCCATATTTTTTACCCTTTCCCTTACTTCCCTTTTCCCCAAAGGAATGCAGATAAATAGGGTTATGAGAATTCCTATGACTGAGGAAACTTTTCCAGCTACCAGTAGGGTGAAGTGAAAATTGAAAACCTGTGCAAAGAAATGATCTTTGAGTGGAGAGATCAATTCCCCAGAGTTTGTTATATGTGGGAACAGTTCTTCAGGACTTACTTCCGACTGCATTTTAAACTATATATACGTTTTGACATTTCCTCAGTGGGTCAAGTGTCACTAAATTATGCCTCATTGTTCTATGACACATGGGGTCACAGATTTAGAACTAGAAGAGATTTTAAAGCTCATCTAGTCCAACCCCTTATTTCATACCTAAAGTAACGAGGCTTAAAGAGGTTGTGACTTACCCATGGTCTCAGAGGTTGTAGATGCCAAAGTTGGGCTATGAAATAAATAAATAAATATTTTTTAAAAACAAGAAAAAAATTTAAAAAATAAAGTTGGGATTTAAACCCAAGTCCCCTGATGCCTCATCCATTATTCTTTTGATGGCATTAAGTTAGTCAACCAGCACTTATTAAACATCTGCTGTATGCCAGGCACTGTGTGCTAAGCACTTTGCATATGTTGTCTCATTTGAATCTTACAACAACCCTGAGAGGATTGTGCTAAGATAGTCCCTGCTCTCAAGGAGCTCTCCACTTAAGGGGAGGATAACATGCAAACAATTATGTACAAACGAGTCACATACAGGATAAATTGGGGGGCAGGGTCTTGGAGAGAAGGCACTAAGATTAAAGAAGACTGGGAAAGGCTTTCTGCAGAAGGTGGGACTTTCACTAAGACTTGAGGGCCATCAGAGAAGCTAGGAGGCAGAGATGAGGAGAAACAGAGTTCCAGACATGGGGTTCAGTTAACGAAAATGCCCAGAGCTGGGAGATGGGGCATCTTGTTTGAGGGAAAACAAAGAGACCTGTGTCACTGGATCACAAAGTGTGTTGTGGGGTTGTTGTTTAGCCATGCTGGACTCTTTGTGACCCCTTTTGGGGATTTTCTTGGCAAAGATACTGGAGTGGTTTGCCATTTCCTTCTCCAGCTCATTTTACAGATGAGGAAAGTGAGGCAAACAGGATTAAGTGACTTGCCCATGGTCACACAGCACGTAAGTGCCTGAGGATAGATTTGAACCTCCTGACTCCAGGCCCAGTGCTCTCTCCACTGTGCCAGCCAGTCGCCCATGTAAGTAGACAATGGCCCTCATAGATGCTTACACCTGGTAGGCCTATTCTATGATTCCTTTGCTAGTCAAAAGACCTTCACTCCCAGTCACATAACCTCCTTATTCCCTTATTCCTTCCCCTCACAGCTTCCCTTATCCACCCATAAGAAGTCAGGTAAAATGTTTTGCCTGCAAAATTCCATCACCTTCCGTGCAATTTTTATCAACACCTATAACTGCTCTCAGAAGCTCCTTGGGAATTTAAATCATAAAATCATGCTGACTTCATCATCTATAAATGTATAGTGCATAACCTTCGTTGGACTCTGCTAGACAATCCTTCTATTCTGCTATGACTAACTTATTTTATCATTCTCCACAGGAACTGTTCCAAATAATTTTCTCTGTCCTTTAGACCCTAGCCTTCTTCTGAAACCTAACACATATACCTTCTCCATTATGCACCTTTACTCTCTACTAGCTCCTCCCCATCTGCTTCAAACTCCTTAGTTGTAGAAAAAGCTTTCCTCTGACCTACCCACCCCATCTGGATACCATTCCAACTCTCTCTTCTACTTTACCTCTAAATTTCTATTAAAAATATTTATTTTTAACATCCTTTTTCTTTTAAATTTTGAGCTCCAGATCACCTCCCTCCCTGTCACCCTCTCCCCACCCATTGAGAAGGCAAAAAAAATGATATTGATTATACATGTGAAATCATGCAAAACATATTTCCATATTAACCATGTCACAAAAAAGGCAAATTAAAAAAAGAAAGCAAGAAAATTATGCTTCAATTTGCACTCAGAGTTCATTATTTGTTTCTCTGGAGGTAGATAGTATTTTTTTTCATTATCAGTCCTTTGAAGTTGTCCTGGATCGGTACCTGTCTTGATCACAGTAGCCAAGTCTTTTACAGTTGATCATCATTACCACATTGATGTTACTGTGTGAAATGATCTCTCAGTCCTCACTTCACATTGCATCAGTTCACATACATCTTGCAATGTTTTTTTTTTCCTGAAACCACCCCCCTTTGCCATTTCTTATAGCACAATAGTATTCCATCACAATCATATACCACAACTTGTTCAGCCATTCCCCAATTGATGATCATCCCCTCAATTTCTGATTCTTTGCAACCACAAAAAGAGAAGCTATAAATATTTTTGAACAGAGAGGTCCTTTTCCTTTTTCTTTGATCTCTTTGGGTTATACACCTAGTGGTGATATTGCTGGATCAAAGGTATGCACAGTTTAAAGCCCTTTGGGTATAGTTCCAGATAGTTGTCCAGAATGGTTGGACTAGTTCACTACTCCACCAACAGTTTATTAATATATCCATTTTCCCTTATCTCCTCCAGAATCTGTTATTTCTGATAGGTGTGAGGTGGCACCACAGAGTTGTTTTAATTTTCCTTTTTCTAATCAATAGTGATTTAGAGCATTTTTTTCATATTATAGATAGTTTTGATTTCTTCTTCTGAAAACTACCTGTTCATATTCTTTGACCACTTTTCAATTGGGGAATGGCCCTTATTTTATAAGTTTCCACTCAGTTCACTGTATATTTGAAAAAAGGGGTTTTAGAAGAAACTTTGCTAAAACTTTTTAATATTATTTCATAGTACATTATTTCATTTTAATATTATTTCATTGCCTTTTCACAAAATGTAGTTCCCCTGATTAGCTCTTTTCAATTAGGTCTAATTTTGCTTTTGCTTTGTCTAAGGTCATGATTGCCATTCCTATCATGTTCACTTCTACTGAAGCATAATAGTTTCTGCTCTAGCCCTTCCTTTCAATTGTGTGTGTCTTTCTGTCCCAATTGTGTATCTTGTACACAATATATTTTCTTTTCATTATTTTTTTGCATCACTCATTTCTTTTCCCAGTTTTTTCTCTACCATCCTTATCTTTAATTTTTAAATTAAATTAATTTTTCCAGGAATTCTTGCTGGCCTTAGCTGGTTTAGCATTTTTCTTTGAGGCTTTGCCTATAGCTAGTTTCCACAGAGTTGTCCTCTTCTAAGTTTATGTCTTGGACTTGTACCTCAGTCCTCTAATGCCAAATCCAATACTTTTTTTCTGGATCTGAAGTCAGGAAGACAGGTTCAAATCCAGTCTGAGATACTTACTGGCTATGTGACTGTGGGCAAGTCACTTAACATCTCTGTGCCTCAGTTTCCTCATCTATGAAGTGGAGATAATAATAATACCTAACTCCCAGGGCTATTGTGAAGATTTTTTTTCTTTTTTTCATTTTTATTGTGAAGATTAAAATAGGATTGGACTTATAAAACACTTTGTAAACCTTAGAGGGCTATGTAAATGCTACTATTATTATCTTTTTTTGGGGGGAGTGAGGCAATTGGGGTTAAATGACTTGTCCAGGGTCACACAGCTAGTGTCTGGTCTGAGGTGGGATTTGAACTCAGGTCCTCCTGACTCTAGGTCCAGTGCTCTTTCCACTGTGCCACCTAGTTGCCCCATATTATTATCATCTTAATGGCCATCTAACTCAACCAATATCTTGAAAAGGATCCCATTATATTATAAAGCAATCTTGTAGAAGCAGACAGCGCAATGGATAAAAAAATCAGAATCCTGCAATATGTTGCTTACAAAAAACACACTTGAAGTAGGGAGACACACACAGAATAAAGGTAAGGGGCTGGAGCAGAATCTATTATGCTTCAGCTGAAGTGAAAAAAAAAAGCAGGGGTAGCAATCTTGATCTTAGAGAAAGTAAAAGCAAAAATAGCCCTAATTAAAAGAGATAAGGAAGGACACTATATCTTGCTAAAAGGTACAGTAGAGAGCGAAGCAATCAAATTAGAAGAGCAAGAAACAGTCTGTCTGTCAGATCGATGGGAAAGGGAAGAATTCATGACCAGACAAGAGATAAAGAACATTATGAAATGTAGAATAGATAATTTTGATCTTGTTAAATTAAAAAGCTTTTGTACAAACAAAACCAATGCAACCAAGATTAGAAGGAAAGCAGAAACAATTTTTGCAGCAAGTGTCCCTGATGAAGGCCTCCTTTATCAAATATATAGAGAACTGAGTCAACTTTATAAGAATGCAAGCCGTTCCCCAATTGATAAACGATCAAAGGATATGAATAGGCCGTTTTCAGATGAAAAAAATCAAAGCTATCTATAGGCATATAAAGAAATGCTCTACATCACTTTTGATTAGAGAAATGCAAATTAAAACAACTCTGAAATGCCACTTCACACCAACTTAGGTAATATGACAACAAAAGGAAAATGATAAATGTTGGAGAAGATGTGGGAAAATTGGGACACTAATGTCCTATTGGTGGAGTTGAGAACAGATCCAACCATTCTAGAGAGCAATTTGGAACTATGCCCAAAGGGCAGCCAAACTGTGCATGTCCATTGATCCAGCAATACCACTGCTAGCTCTGCATCCCAAAGAGATTATTAAAAAAGGAAAAGGACCTACATGTGCAAAGATATTTATAGCAGCCCTATTTGTGGTGGCAAAATATTGGAAGCTGAGGGGATGCCCATCAGTTGAGGAATGGCTGAACAAGCTGTGGTATATGAATGTAATGGAATGCTATTGTGCAATAAGAAATGATGAACAGGCAGATTTCAGGAAAACCTGGAAAGACCCGTACAAACTGTTTCAGAGTAAAATGAGCAGAGTCAGGAAAACACTGTACACAGTATCAGCAATATTGTGCGATGATCAACTATGAATGACTCTTTTCTCAGCAACACAACGATCCAAGACAAGTACAAAGGACTCATGAAGGACAATGTTATCTATATCCAGATTAAGAACTGATGGACTCTGAATACAGATTGAAGCATACTTTTTTTTTCACTTTCTTTATTCTTTCTTGTGTTTTTTTTCCCCTTTTGATCTGTTTCTTCTTCCACCACTGTGATGGATATGGAAATATGTTTTACATGATCATATATATAAACTATATCAAACTACCTCCCATTTCCAGAAGAGGGGAGAGAAGGTGGGAGAAAAATTTGGAATTCAAAATCTTGTAAAAATGAATGCTAAAAATTTTCTTGATATGTAATTGTGGGGAAAATATTATTTAAAGCAAACAAAAAACCCCCAAGCTCATATAACATACAATATTTATATGGCACATAAACGAATGGTAATACAATCTTTGTTTGAAAATGTCCAATGAGGAAGAACTCTCTGCTTTCTAAGACAGTCTATCCAACTTTTGGATAACTGATTCTGAAGAAGTTTTTCTTTACATCAAATAAAATTGCTTTTTTGTAATTTTTGCCCTCTGGGGCCAACAATAGACTTTACATTTATCGCTAGTGAATTTCATCTTATTAGATTTAGTCCAGTGCTTTAGCTTGTCAGAATCTTTTTGGCTTCTGACTTTGTCTTCCAGTGTGTTAGTTATCTCACCTGGCTTGGTGCCATATACTAATTTGATTTGATTCAAGTTCTAAATTGTACTACCATCTTGCCCACATTATTCCATATTGTTCTCAAGACTAACACAAGAGACTATTATTAATTGCTGTTGTTCAGTCATTTAAATTGTGTCTGACCCTTCGTGGCCCCATTTGGGGCTTTTGTGGCAAAGACACTAGAGTGGTTTGCCATTTCCTTCTTCAGCTCATTTTATAGATAAGGAAACAGACAAATAGGGTTAAGTGCCTTGTCCAGGATCACACAGCTATTAAGTGTCTGAAGCTGAATTTGAACTCAGGGAGATGAGTCTTCCTGACTCCAGGTTCAGCAACCTATTCACTGGGCCACCTAGCTGTCCCAATTAAAGGCTTTGCTAAAATCCAGGCAAATCATACCTATAATATAGAAGTTCCCTGACCTATCAGTTTACTAGCCGAGTAAGAAAAGGAAAAGAAATTAGTCTGGCACGACCTATTCATTAATAAATGACAGATGGTAGAGTTGCTTAATTCTTTTTTTGCTCTTTTTTTCTCTGCCAAAGAGAATGACCTTGGGGCAGGAAAAGACAGACCAAAGAATGACTCAAGATACAAAGGGCTCAACATTAAAAACTCGTCACTTGGCTGCGATGAGTTTGTATCTTCAAAGAAATCCATCTCAGAGCACTGAAATAACCGGTGGGTAGAATGGCTGGCCAGCGATCTGTGAAAGATAATGTAGAACAGAAGTGCTGATGGACCAGAGAAAGGCAAGTGTCCCAGTCTTCAAAACAGGAAAGAGTTTGGAGTCTGAAACCCAGAGGCATTTGAGCTTGACTTTGATTATTGGTTCCAAATTCCAAAGGTATTTTCCACATAGAGATAAGGTTTATGTCTTACAGCAAGATGGCTTCATCTTATCCATTAAAAGGATATTTTTAGGTATTTTTAGGTATTGGACAGAAATAGGAGCCAAGAAGGGAAATGTTGATCGAGTGGTGGCATGTTTGGGGTTGGGAAAGAAGCAAAGAAGAAAGAAACAAAGAGCTGCCTGCTTCCATTCATCTCCAATTTAATTTAATTCAATTCCACAAGTATTTATTACATCCTGTAATAACAATAAAGCAAGGCACCAAGCAGCCCAGTGTCTAGGACAGTAAAAGGAATTCAATAAATAAATATCTCTGGAATTTATTGTAAGTTCTTTATGGGTACAGACAATATTTTATGATTATTTGTATCCTCCAAGTGGTTAGCTCACAACCACTTGGAGTGGAATGAATGAATCAATGGAAGGATGGATGGATGGATGGATGGATGAGAAATAATTCATTTGAATCCCTACTCTATTCCGGTCAGTATTGAACAGCTTGACATTCTACATAAATCATAGAGGGATGGATAGGTTGTTATAGTGGGACTCAAACTTTAACGTAATGTTCGCTACTTGTTTACCAGGTCATGAAGCTCACTTGCGCAACCACAAGAATGCTGACAAAGATATATCCATCCTGTTTTACTCAAATTCCACGTCCAACCCCAGCATGGATGGGATACCTGGATGCTTTCGAAAGTCCACCAACTTAGTACCTCTGGACCATTCTCTCTCGTCCAACGTGAGCAAGTGACCATCTTATGACCACGTAGTCAGTGGAGATGTTCCATGCTTCACTCAACCTGTGACTTCCCTGCTGATATGTCATTTTTGGCCCTCAAGAGCGAGGTCTATCAACCAATGAGATTCTGTATTTCACCACGCCTGTTTTGCATATTTGGAAACGCTATAAAAACAAGGTCCTGGAAGAAGGGAGCATCTCAGATCGTGAGGAAGATCTGAGGTCTATTTCATTAGAGGACACCATGAAACCTTTAATAATGTGCCATTAGCTCAGAGCTCTGCCTCAGTCTCTTTTATTGTAGATTGGACAATTTTAACCCCCACTGATGGATGGATAAAAAGATTAGAGAGATCCTCAGATCACATTTGATTTTCAATACCTTCCCTTTGGCTTTGATTTGAAGATTGATTTTTTTTTCTTGTACCAAGCTTTGTTCCTAATTGGTTGTATGACTTTGGTCAAATCATTAAACCTTTTTGTAGAGCTGCCCTACAAAAAAATGATCTCTGTGACCTCTTCTCTATTTTTTTTTTTTTTAGGCAACTGGGGTTAAGTGCCTTGTCCAGGGTCACATGGCTAGTAAGTGTCAAGTGTTTAGTTTGAGGCCAGATTTTAACTCAGGCCCTCCTGACTTCAGGGAGGGTGCTCTATACACTGCACCACCTAGCTACCCCTCTTCTCTATTTTTTCGAGGTGATATTGCCAAACTCCCATAAGTTCAATGAACAGCTTTATAAAAATGACTCCCAAGTCTATATATAGAGTTCATCTCTCTTCTCAACCCTAGTTCCACCACATTAATTATTCATCTTTCCCCAGATCTTCTGTTGGCTCTTCAAACTCAACATATTCAAAAGAGAATTTATGATTTGTTCCTTCTAAACCTACCACCCCCCCTAATTCTCCTTTTTCTTCCAGGGGTCCCATCCTCATTTCATTCAACTGGCTATCTTCTATGGAGTCATCCTCGAGTCTTTCTTCAGGAAGATGAGGTAAGTTGTTCAATACAAAGCAAATGTGTAGTATTAGAAATTGGACTCAGTAACAGGCCACCTGACTCCCCATCTTGGGGTCTTTCCACTAATAGCAGTTCTTTCCATTGATAGAGCACTTTAAATTTTACCATGTGCTTTCCTAAAAACAATCCTTTGAAGTAGGAGTATATTATCTCTATTTAATGAATGAACAGACTAAGGCTCAGGAGAAGTTCAATGACTTGGGATTGTAGATTTCGAGTCAGAAAAGATCATCCAATACACCTAACTCGTTTTACAGATGTGGAAAATGAGGCCCAGAGAGGTTCAGTCATTTGCTCAAGGTCACAGACGTAGTAAGTAGGTCACCCAGCAGTTAAACGTAGATCCACTGACTTCCAGTTTAGTCTTCTACATTTTGCTGCTGACTGTTTTACAGAGGAGGAGTTCACCTGCATTGGTGGAGAGAGTTTCCCACACCTAAAAACAAACAAACAAACAAACATAGGACTGGAATAAAATTACACATAGGTAGCAAATGTTGGAATTGGCACTTAATACATTATTACGTGTTGATGTAGTATAGTATAATATATGATATAGCAATATAATATGGTATGATATAATTATATTAATAACGATAACTAGTATTTGTATAGCGCTTTAAGGTTTGCAAAATGCTTTATTTACATTATTACATTTGATCCTCACAACAATACTGCATATAGGTGCTATTATTATCCCCATTTTACAGATGAAGAAACTGAGGCTTAAAAAAAAGGTGAGTAAAAGCAATAGAGACTCTCTTGCTTGCTTATATTTGTATTTGTATCCCTAGCTCTTGGTTAGCACAGTGCTTGGCTCATAGGAAGCCATAAAGGATGGCACAGTGAATAGAGCACCAGGCTTGGAGTCAGAAAGATCCTTGTTCAAATCTGGCTTCAGACTCTTACTAGCTGTATGACCCTGGGCAAGTCATTTAACCACTGTTTGTCTCAACCTGCCAAGTTGTTACGAAGACAAAATGAGATAATATTTGTAAAGCACTTGGCACAGTGCTTTATAGCACATTGTAGGCACCATATAAATGGTAGCTATTATTAATTAATATTATTAATTAGCTACCTACTATTTAATAATAACGATGGTGATGATGACAACGACTTTCATTTGTATTTCACCATCTGCAAAGCACTTTAATATGAATTACCTTATTTGGTCCCTGAGGCAACCCCTTAGAGGTTAATGGGGCAAAGGCTGTTGCCTTCTCTTCGGTGAAAAGGCTGTGAGACTCCACAGTAGCTGGCTGACTTGCTTAGGGTGCTACAGCAAGGAGCTGAGTTGGGCCTTGAAACATGTCTTCAGGTTCTAACAGAAGGATTCTTTATCAGTGTTTCTTAACCTAGGGTCTATGAACTGAAAAAAACCAAACAAACAAAGTACTACCTTCTATTATAATTGGATGTTTGGTTTCCTTCGTAATGCTTTAATTTTATTTTATTCATTTAAAACCTTATCCTGAGAAGGGATCCCTAGGTTTTACCATGACACAGAAAAGGGTAAGAACCCCAGCTTTACACTCTACCATGCTTTTTACTTATGTTTCCTAATATATAATTTACTTAATACAAATATTCTCAAATCATTAAAAAAGTTTTGGAATAAAGTATGTCTTACATTTAGTTAATCAATTTTCAGGACATGTAAAACAATAAAACTTTGTAAAATGTGTCAATTTTTTTTTAAGGACAATGACTTTTTTTTCAACATTTACTTCTATAAGATTTTGAGTTCAAAATTTTTTCTCCCATCCTCTCCTCCTTCCTCCCCCCTCCTCCCCCCCATGTGTTACTATTTTAAAAATACATCACCTTTAATACACACTTTTATTGTTATTTTATTTTTTATGAAAAAAAATGTTGGAGCTGGGCCTTTTGAGTGTCGTCTTAAAATAGATTTGGACAAAGAACGATTAAAGGAAAGAAAATCAGTTTCATGAAATAAAAGAAGGATATACTTAAATGGAAAAAAAAGGAAATGGAAATTTGGAAAGAGCAACTATCTAAATAGTGATCCCTATCCTTCTAGGACTTACACAGAATTATAGGATCACAGCATCTCAGAGTTGGAAAGGACCCCAGAGATGTCAATGGAAAATTTATTCTTATCAATAGCTTCCTTAAGATTTAAAGCCTAGTACTGGAATCTCAGGATCAAAAAGTAGAGACATTTTAGTCCCTTAATTTGCATAATTCCAAATTGCTTAACAAAATAATTGCACTGATTTATAGCCTCATCGACAATTTCTTTAGTGTGCCTCTCTCCCCACAAGTCTTACAATATTGGAGATCCACAACTTCTGTCATATTTTAGCAATTTGCAGGGTGTGAGGTAAAGCCTTGGGGTTATTTTGACTTTCATTTCTTTCGTGATTAATAATCTGGAGCATTCTTTCACACGGCAGTTGACAGTTAGCAATTCTGAGGACTGTTTGTTATTATCATTTAACCAAGGAAATTATTTCTTACATTAAACTAAAATCTCTTTACAACTTTGCAACTTTCATCCTTTGCTCCTAGTTCTGATGTCTGGGACCAAGCAGGGGGGAAAAAAACCCCAAACTGTAAACAAACCAACCTAATCGTTGTTCCAAATTAATAGCCCTTCATATACTTAAAGACGGCTAGCACTTGCTCCCTGAATCTTTTTCTCTCCACACTAACTATCCCTAGCTCCTACACATAGTCTTTATATGGCATGATCTCACCTTCTTGTTTAACTTCTTTTGGAGGCAAGTCACGTGACCTTCTCAAGCATCAGTTTTCTCATCTTAGGGTATTGGAGTAGATGATATTTGAGATCCTTTCCAGCTTTGGGTCTATGATCTTACAATATCTTCCAGTTTATCAATGCCTTTCTTTAAATGGAGCATGTAGGAACTCTACACAGTATTGCAAATGTGGCAAGATACAGTGGAACTGTAATCTCCCTCATTCTTTTCTTAGTCCTTGAGATCATCATTTTTTTTTTGGGGGGGGGAGGTTGGCTGTTGATTCAAATCAAGCTTATAACACACTTCACAATACCCAGATTGTTTTCAGACAAACTGCTATCTAGCCAAGGCTTCCCAATCTTTTAATTTTTAAGCCCAAGTGTAGGATTTTATATTTATCCCTATTGTGGTCCATCTTATGTGATTCAGCCCAATAATTTAGCTTATCATTATGGAGCCTGGATCCTGACTCTTTGGATCCAACGTGTTATCTCTTTCCCCACCAACAACATAAGCATTGGCATTTGAGCTGCCCAGTAGTGGTAGGCTAAGGAAAAGTTTTGCCTACTTTATAATTTTCCCCATGATGGACCTGACTCTCCCTTCCTTAGTTTACTAATCTGTAAGATGAAGAGACAGGTGACACAGTGGATAGAGTACTGGACTGGGAATCAGGTTTAAATCTGTCCTCAGATATTAGCTATGTGACCTGGGCAAATCACTTGACTCTGTTTGCCTCAGTTTTCTCATCTGTAAAATGAGCTGGAAAAGGAAATGGCAAACCACTCCAGCATCTCTGCCAAGAAAACCCCAAATGGGGTCATGAAGAGTCAGACAAGACTGAAATGACTCAACAACAATCACAAGAAGATGAAAAGAGCAGAGGAGTAATATCTGACTTTGACTGACTTCCTAGAGCTTTGTGCATTAGGTTAATATCTCTTAAAATCTTTACTCCCATTCCCCTAGGATCCTGGTTTGGGTAGTGATCTATATAAATGAAAGGTAATATTATTATGAAGTTATGTCTTCAAGTAAAGTAATTAAATCATGGCCATTTCTTCCCATATTAGATTATGGTTGGCTGCCTCTTTATAGTCTTTATAAAAAATTACTCTGCATTTACTGTAGTTCCTAGTTAATGCTGCTGTAAAATTACAGCCACTTCCCCTCCTTCATTACTGTGTCATGGAGGTCATCATAAACCAAAGACCTTTGAAAGCTATACCATCACCTTTTGAGGAATACACATCTGAAGTATTAATAATATGTATCACTCAAGCTACCTTGGCAGAGGCTGCTCCTTTCCCATTATGAAACCTGCATTGGTCCATTTGGACTTTTCCACAAGGACCAACATTATCATCATTAGTTTAGAATTTATTATTCACACAAATCAGAGTTTCCTTGGAACCAAGATACATTTTTTTAAAATTCAATTTTATTTTATTATTAGTTTTGAATTCTTTCCCTCCCACCTCACCCTACTCCCCATTAAGAAAACAAGAGAAACAAAACTCATTACAAACATGTATAGTCAAGCAAAATAAATTCACTCATTAGCCATATTAAAAAAAAAGCCTCTATCTGCAGTTTGTACATCACCTCTCTATTTGGAGATGGGTAGCATGTTTCATCACAAGTCCTCTGGAAGTATGAACCCGGATATACATGCATACATACATACATACATACATGCACACATGTATATGTATGTATAGATAGATAGTCTGGAACCAAATTTACTATGCATTAAATGAATCTGGAAAAGTAAGAGTTATAATCATAGTATTAAATAAAGCAAAAATAATAATTAATTATATCAATAAATGTAAAAGAAATTCCATTAGGCATAAAGAACCATAGACAATGAATCAATATCCATATAAAACACATATGCACCAAATGGCATAGTCTCTAAATTCAAAAAGGAAAAATTAACTGAATTGTAAAAAAAAAAGATAGAAACACAATAATAGTAGGAGACTTTAATGTTCTTCTTTCAGAGGTAGCAAATCTAACAGAAAGATAAACAAAGGGAAAATATAGACCTGAATAAACTCTTGGAGAATTTAGAGTTAAAAGATTTATAGCATCTTCTGAACAGGACTGCTAAATTATATAATATTTTTCTGCACCACATGAAATATTTACCAAATAGAACCAAGTATTAGAGTTCAATAAGTCACAAATAAATACAAAAAGCTAAAAATCTTAAACTCATACTTTACAGACTATAATAAAATACAAATAATCATTAATGAAGGGAACAAAAGACATAGAACTAAAGACATAATGACATCCTTTAGGATGAGTGGATCAAAGACTAAATCATAACACAAAAAATAAATAATTATGCAAATTATGTGAAAGACTATGACAAGATAATTCAAAATTTCTGAAATGAAGCTAAAGCAATCCTCTGAGGGAAAAAATATATCCCTAAAAACATACATACACACATAGATGCATATATGCATGTATACATACACATATGTGCATATGTATATGTATATATAATGTATTATATTAACACAGGTAATATATATTATATATAATGTGACATGTTAACTCATACTGACATAAGTGTGTAAGTATATGCATATGTATGTGCATATATGATGTAATATACATATGTATATGGACACATATATGTATACATATATAAATAATGTAATATATATTAACAAAGAAAAAGAAAAGACTACTAAATTGAATATGCAACTTAAAATTAGAAAGCCAACAACTAAACAAACTGCAAATAAGCTTAAATGGGGAAACATTGGAAATTAGAGGAGGAATAATAACAACAACAACAATAATTATAGCCAACAGTTTTATAGTACCTACTATGTGTCAGGCATTGTGCTAAGAACTTTACAAATATTGTCTCCTTTGCTCTTCACCACAATTCTGGTAGGTAGGCACTATTAGTATCCTCATGTTATAGATCAGAAAACTGAGACAAACAGAGGTTAAGTGACTTGTCCAGGGTCACATAATTAGGATGTCTGAGATCAGATCTGAATTCAGGTCTTCCTGATTCTAGGCCAAGCACTTTACTTACTGTGCTGAAACCTCAAACTATGATCTAGATGGGTTTTGGGAGGATTATTTGTGGCTGTTAAAGAACAATTATACCTATACCACACAAATTATTCTCAAAAATTGGGACAGAGAGTAATATATTAACCTCATTTTATGAGACAAATACAGTTCTGTTATTTACATGGGGGAAGAATAAAGCAAAGAGAACATCTCCAGTGAATCATATGACCAATATTGTTTGTGGTTGTCAATGAAAATTATAGAATAAAATATTGGCAAAACAAGATTTTAGTCATTTATCCAAGAAATCATTCATTATGATCAAGTTGGATTTATACCAGGGATCAATGAATGGTTCAACATTAGGAAAATAATTAACATCTATAAAGGAGGGAGTTTCCCTCCCCACCTCAATTGATGTGCATATAAATGATATGATCTTAATATGTAAATAATATGCGCTATCTCAGCTGATCTCTTTAAGAAGTGTGAACCTCTGTGATTGATCAAGAAGAGAACAGGCTAATTGGCTGTGCAACCAAGCTAACCATGTCCCTGGGAACTTTAAACAGCTAGCAGAACTTGAATTCAAGAATTCAAGAGTTAGATACAAAAGTGGAGGAACATCTAAGCTCTTGAGAAGAAGATATTCTTTAAGAAGGGGGTGATCTTCTCTTTTCCCCTCCCCCCAACCTTATTGGCCAAGTTGTTGGAGCAACTGAACTAGTAGGAGACAATGAATCCAATCAGGAGCAGAAATACATACCTAAGGACAGACTTGGATACAGAGAGAAGAAGAAACTTCGGGAATTGTGACCCCTTGCAGCAGAGGACTGCTTCGGCTGAGATGCTGTATCTGAGGGGATCTCTGTGAGGACTCTACAAAGAGAGAATAAATGTCCACATCCTGCCATAGCAGGACTTGAGAGTTCATCGTCAGCGGAATAAACACATATCCTACATCCATCCAACTGCTAATGCTCTGTTTGAATCTCCTCTTCTCATTAACACTAAGTGTATTTGTAGCAAAGATCAGCCTAGTGACTCTTTTGGTGATGATGTTTTGTACCAATTATTCTTACTTACCATCTTAGATTATGCTTTTACTGAAAGCTAATTAAGTCTATAGGCTGACTGTTGATAGGAAGCACACCAGTGGGTACTCGTTAGCGGAACTAACCATCCACAGGGTTATCCTAGAACCCAAGGTATCAACAACCCTCTGGGGAAACTGTGAGTGCAAGTACAAAGTAAAGGAGTACCCTAGAGGGGGTGTTCTACATAATTAAGCAAAATAAAAACAAAAAACATGCCAAAACACACGGTTATATCAAAAAGATGCAGAAAAGATCTTTGACAAAGTACAATACCTATTTTTTTAAGCTAAAAAGTATAATTACAGAAGAATTTTTAAAACAGGAAGAAAAAGTATACATCTAAAACCCAAAACTAGCATTACATGCAATGGGGAAACACTGGAAGCTCTCTCAATAAATACAGGAATAAAGTAAAGATGTATCTTTTCTTCTCTATTATTTGACATAGTTCTAGAAATCTTAGCAATAGTAATATGACAAAAGAAAAATTAGCTGCAAAAAGATAGGCAAAGAGGAAGCATTGGCTGATATCACGATGCTTTTCCTTTAAAATCCTAGGGAATCAGCACAGAAATTGAGAAAATTAATAACTTCAGTAAAGTTTCAGGCTACAAAATAAAACCATAAAAGTGAACAGGATTTCTATATAAAATAGCAAAATCCAGGATGCAATAATACAAGTGGAAGTCCCATTCAAAATAACTACAAAACACAATAAATATCTGTTAGTCAATTTGCCAAAGTATACTTAATTCTTGTGTAGATATAACTATAAAATGCTCCTTAAAGAAACAAAGTACAACTTAAAAAATTGGAAGGTTTTTCAGTTCTTATGGTTGGATAATATAACACATAATAAAAACATTTATATAGAGCTTACTATAGGCCAGGTACTGTGCTAAAAACTTTATAATTATCATCTCATTTGATCCTCACAACAACCCTGGGAGGTAGGTGCTATTATTATTCTAGTTTTACAGATGAGGAAACTGAGGTAAATAAATGTTAAGTGACTTGCTCAGGGTCACACAGCTAGTAAGTATCTGAAGCCAGATTTGAACTCAGGTCTTCCTGACTCCAAGCCCAGAGCTCTATCCACTGTGAAACCCAGGGGTTATAAAAATTTCCACCACTCAAAAATGGCCCACACTTTTTTCACAGCTGTCTTATGTATCTTTATGGAAAAAGACATTGCCCATCCTGATGGAGCCTTGTTTCATTCAATACCAACCAACTGAACCAATTCATTGGCCACTTGCCTTTAATGTACTTCCCCAGCATCTACCTCCTCTTCCCTTCTCTCTCTTGAATCAGATGCACAGTGTTTTCTCCCAACCCTAGCTTCCTGTGCAAATCTCTATGGAAGTCTCATACTGTCTCGGGATGGGAAGAACAACTAACACTTACTCTTGGAGACTATATTTCCCAGAGACTCATACAGTTAGGCTCTGAGAACCTTCTTTTTCTGCTTGAAGAGGGATTATTATTTTTTATATAAACCTCATTACAGAAAGAACAACAAGACAATTAATACTGAATGTTATACTCTTAATGACCAATATCGGCCCCAAAGAAGACTCACGAGAAAATATTTTCCCCTTCTCTTCTACAGAGGTAGGAGATTATGGGTGTGGAACATTGTACAATGTCAAAATTTTTCAGTATCTTAGCTAATTTTGCTGAATTTTTGCCTTCTTTATTATAAAGAATTTTTTTTGCATATTATGGGAAATGTAGATGATGTAAAAATATCAATAACATTTATGTGGAAATAATTAAATCATGGCCATTTTTGTCTACATTAGATTACTTTAAAAAATGACTCTGCAGTTACTCCAATGTTTCTTTGGAATTCCATGTACTTTCTATTCCCTTCCTACCCCCACCCACAGTAATGCTGTAGCAATTACTCTGCTAACAAATGGTCACGTCATCTTAAAATTTATAATATTGGAACAGTAGCAATCAGCGTAGTCAGACATGTGCCCTAGAATTTATGAAAACAAATTTTTCAAAATTCACAGAAAAGATGGTTATAATCTTAGGGCTAGAGACAATGGAGGAATAGAAGGCTTTTCAAAAAAATGAAATATGACTACATATTAATGAATAATCCTTAAAAGGAAGAAAAGGGCATCCAGAGCAGCTCTCTAATTAGCTCTAATTCAGAAATAGTTGAGATTTGTGAAACATTAAAAATAAAAAGACATTTTTTGTTTTGTTTTGAAGCTGTAGTTGAATAAGGAAGGAACAAAGAAGAGAGAGCTCCACTTGGGGGGGGAGTGGGGGGGGAGAGAATTGACATTTAAGGTTTGCAAAATGCTTTACATGTATTATCTCATTTGTTCCTCACTGTTGTTTGTCCTTCATTTTCAAAAAGGAGAAATGATGTCACAGGTGATGTCTTGACTTGCATGTGAATTGGACTGAAGTGAGGCAGAGTTACACAAACTTATCAGCCTCACTCTCTCTTCCAGAGTCATTGAAGTCCAGGGGCAGTGATGGCCCAGGAGGACCTTGGCATCTTTTTTTTTTTTTTGCTAGGCAGTGGTGTTAAGTGACTTGCCCAGGGTCACACAGCTAGTAAGTGTCCAGTGTCTGAGGCCGGATTTGAACTCAAGTCCTCCTGACTCCAGCGCTGGTGCTCTATCCTCTGTGCCACCTAGCTACCCCCACCCTGGCATCTTCAATGTCTGACCAGGCTGGAAGAGATCTACAGTCAGTCACCTTCATGGCCATTGGAATAAACTGTTCTCATCACTCATTCCACCAGTGGAAATCTTCACGTGCTTGGGGTAGACGCACCACTTCCTCACTGATGAGTTTGGGTCCTGTTGGTTTTCCTCAACCTGGATTAGCCCTTCTGCTGATGTGGTTTACTGGGATGTGACCACTGCACGTGTTACAGGAGACACTGAAGGTGAAGGAGCAGCCCTGAAAAGAGCTCGTCAAGCCCTTATACCAGAGGTACTAGTCCTCTCTGAATACCTCGTATACCCATCCTCATAACCACTCCATGAAGGAGGTACTGCAAATATTACCCCCATTTCACAGATAAGGAAGCTGAGGCTCAGGGGGAGAAAAGGCTTTCCCCTGGTTACACTGATGCTAAGTATCAGAGAGGAGAATTGAACCCAGGTGTCTCCTGACTCTATGTCCAGTATCCTTTCTACCTTACTACATGCCCTCTTACAAAAAAAAAAAAGGCGTCACGTTACTGTAGAGTTGCATAGAATATTAGAACTAGAAGGGACCTTAGAGGTTATTTAGCCCAACCCACTCATCTGATAGATAGGTAAACTGAGTCCCAGAGCAATTAAATGACTTTCTAACAGGCATATGGCCAATTAGAGGCAAAATTAACCACATAACTGAAATCTTTTGACTCCCAGTCTTGTATGTTTTCTTTTATGACAAAGAAACTTAACTTTTCTTTTATCTTCTCAGTCGGGGATAACAATATTCAACCTGGAAAAGCTGGGTTTTTGGGGAGGAGGGAGAGGGGGTCTAGATCTATGATTTCATTTGTATTGGGAACTCAGCAGCAGCTTAAAGTTTTTGAGACTTACTTGGGACATTAAGATAGAATCATAGACTTAGGGCTGAAGGCATGTTAGAGGTCATGGAATCCAACTCCTTCATTTGAAAGGTGAGGTAATTGAGTGTCAGAGACCTTAAGTGACTTGCCTAGGGGCACACAGCTAGTAAATGTCTGGGGCAGATCAAGTATCATAGTAATATAGCTAGTAAATACTGGAGTCAGGATTAGAACCCAGGTCTTCCTGATGGCTAGGATGACCCTCTATCTATTACACCATAGTAGAGTTACATTCAGGAGAAAGAAATTGACATGAGGTCCCAGGATCAGGTGCTCTGACTCAAAACTTGTTCATCTAGTTAGACTTCAGTTTTCCCTTCATAATATAAAAATATAAAATAGTATTAAGAGGGACTTGAAACCCCCAAATAGTCAGATATTAAAACACTTGAGGGACTTTAAAGGCATTAAAGTCTTCAGGTTCAGTTTAATTACGTACCTGGATACTTAGAGATGCAGATATGACAATACTTGGTATTCTTTGGGAAATCAAGGAGAGAAGCTAGGAAGCTAGAGGAAAAGAGGAAAAAATTTATATTCAAGAAACCATAGACTAGTAAGCTTGAGGACAACAAATAAATGATGAATTTCCAGGACACATTATTTATGGACTGTTATTATTAATAAACTGATGTTCAATGAACATTTAGAGAGAATGTATCAATCATGTGCATCTCTCCATTTTGTCCTCAAGTATGGCACAAGAGAGTTTACCAAATCCTGTGCTGAAATCCTGGAATATGATGGTTAAAATATTCCTTTGGTCTATCAGCCTTAAGTCCTCTGATTTCAATACTGTATTTCTTGGTATTCTGAGTCCCAGGAGATGAATGGCTCAACAAAGGAAGGATTTATTATGGGAAACTCCAAAATGAGAGAAAAGACTGTTGGGTGATTACCTTGCATTACCTCCCTGCCTCTAATAGATGGGGAGGTTGGGGCATATAGTATATCTTGATTTCCACAAAGTATTTGATGAAGGCTTTCTGGGTACATCCTATGTGATAAAGTATAATCTTCTTAGCCTGGCACAGAGCTAAGCTCCACAATCAGACACTTAGCTACTTTTCTGGCCTCATTTCACATTATCCTTAGATTGAGCTTAGATTGAATTCAGATATGTAAAAAAAATTACTGTAATTTCCCAATGCCTTTCCCCTCCATCCCCTAACCTAGAGATCCCTCCCTCATAATACACAAATACCAACAAGCAAAACAAATTAACTCATTGTTCATGTCCATATATTTTTATATACGTCTCACTTCATACCTAGAGTCTACCACTTATCTGCTGAGAGGTGGGAGACATTCTTTATTTCCTGTTCACTGTCCTCTAAAGCCATGATTATTCACTGGTTTAGTTTTGAAATATTTTGATGTTATTATTTGCATACTTTATTTCCTTTCCATTGCGCACATTTTCTCCTGTTTCTGCCTATTTTGGTTTGTGCCAATTTATATAAGTCTTCTGAGACTTTTCTAATTTTTTCATATTCATCATTTCTTAAGTGCCATAATACTCCATTGCATTCATAAACCACAAATTGTTCATTCATTACCCAATCTTTCCTAGTTCTTGGTTACTGTAAAACAATCTGCTATAAATCCTTGTGTGTATGTATTTCCCTCTGCCTTTGACTTCCTCAACTAGTAATGCTGTATTGCTAAGGACAACAGGCCAGTCCAGTTTGTGGACATTTTAAAATATAATTCCAAGCTTTTCCAGACTAATTTACAACTCCACCAATAGCGCACGAGCAGTACGCCTGTGTAAAATTATTTTTCTACTACCATCAGCCCACATTCTCCTTTGCTCTAAGCTGAACAGCTCTTCACGAGCAGGAGTTGAGTTTTTGAAGTTCATGAAAGATGACATTCCTAACACTGTCTCCCTTCACTTACTATAATACCTCGACAAGAAATCTGCCACATCTCTACAGTCAGTAATAGATACTGAGCAGTCTCTGCTTCTGAAAAGTTGCTAGGCAGCAAGGAGATAAAAGTATCCAAGAATGTGACAGTCCTGGGACTCTATGTCTGTCTCTGCATATACAGATGGAGAAGAGTCTATTTCCTCTGGGAATTCATTTGTAAGAGAGAAAAAAAATTCTCCTCCTACCCTATCAGTAGGACTAAGGAAACAGTCAAGTGTCACTCCTTTTCTCCCTTAGGATGTTATAAAACCTATGGAAAGTATCCCAGCCATTTAGCTGTCTGTACCATTGCCCCATAGAATTTTTTACCTTCTAATCAAATGCATTATCATATGTGAAACAATTTTCTAACCATAAAGTGAATTATTTTTGCTGTTGTTATTCTAGTCAAAAGGGTTTTTATAGTTTCAGAATATCCCTAAGGCTTAGGACTGTAGCAATATTTGGTGATGATTCAATAGCACTCTCTTGGTTAAAAATGATCTACCTTTCCCATGTCATTATTCCTCTTCACATACTTTACATTCCAGCTAATCTAACCTGCTTGCTCTTCTCCACATTGACAGTTCATCTCCTATTTCTCACCTCCATGCTTTTGCCAAGTCCCTCAGCTCCTCATGCCTGCAGTGCACTTCCTCTTCACCTCCATCTCTTCGAATCTCTAGCTTCCATCAATACTCAACTTAGCTGTCACATCCTACATGCAGCATTTCCTGTGTCCTTTGGAGGTTAATAGGCTCTACCTCTCCAATTTATCTTGCATGTCTTATATTCCCCAAGAAAATGTAAGTTCTTTGAAGACAGGGACTTTTCTTTCTTTTTCTCTTTTCTTTTCTTTTTTTGGTCTCTATCTCCAGTAGCAACACATTACCTTGCTCACAGAAGGGACTTAATGAAAGTTTACTAAATTAAATTCACTATTACGTTATATGCAAAGATTACCAATCCACCATCAGTGTGGGCTTTGCTTTTTAAGATATTTTCCTAGTAATAGTGATCAATTTGCCCTTACCCATCCACTTTCTCTTCCCCAGATTCTCCTCTGACTGGCAGCATACATTTTTAAAATAGCTGACTTGACTTAGGTCTATAGTTGAAAATCATGGAACATAGTGGAGGTAACTGGTCTATATGGAAGTTGACTGTCCTGCCCTCCTCCTCACTTTTTCCTAATTGGTCTCCCTGTATTTTACCCTTCCATTCTCCACAGCTGCCAAACTGATGTTACTAAAGGCTGACCATTTCCTTTCCCTTCTCTAACTATTGGAATCCTGTCCGTCCTTCAAGTCTCAGGTCAGATGTTACCATCTTTAGGAAACCCATTTTGATCATCCCAGTCAGACGTGACCTCTCCCTTCTCTGAATTCTTATGGAAATTTTTATGCCATGCTGATTTTTACTGCACTCGTTGGTGAACTGGTCTTTTCTCTACTACCTGACTGTTAATTCCTTGAGAGTATGGGCCATATTTTATTCTTTACATCCCTGACTGGGCTTAATAAAGATTTATTGGGTAAAAGAATGAATCCAAAATCTTGGTACTATTAACACTATGAGCTAAGTATTAATGCTAACCCTGAGTTAACTGGTGACATTTAAGAGACAGCATGGGGTATGCCTGGAGTTAAGAGGACCTGGGTTGGAATGCGCCTCAAACGCTTGCTATAGGCAAATCATTTAACCTCTTGGGGCCTCAGTTTCCTCACCTATAAAATGAGGTCTCTTCTAACTCTAAATCTATGGTCTTAGGATTCTTTGATCGCCCTTAGGTCTTCCTTGGGTATATTTGTGTATATGAAGTGTTATTGTTGTTGTTTTAATTTTATTTTTAATTTATGGGATAAAACAAGCATTTTCATAACATAGTATAATAAAAAAGTTGATTGCACATGAAACGGCAAATCTACAATGTGCAACTTGCTATTCCTTTTAAATATACAGTGAAGTTGTCATGTAAATTCCTTTCCCCCCCTTTTTTCTTCCCTTCCCCCACCCTAGAGATGGCCACTATTACACACAAATATATTCACACACACATATATAAAATTATTCTACAGATACTTCTATTCATCAGTTCTTTCTCTGGATGCAGATAGTGTCTCTCTTCATATGTCCTTTACGGTTAATTTGGGTATTTATGATAGTCAAAATGACTTGTTCACTCAAAATTGTTCTTAAAATAATATTGCCGTTACTGTAAACAACATTCTCTTGGTTCTGCTCATTTTGCTCTTTCTTATTCTATGCAAGTCTATCCATAGTTTTCTAAGATCATCAAGCTCCTCATTTCTTATAGCTCAATAGTATTCCATCATGTTCATATACCATGACTTGTTCAGCCATTCCTCAACTGATGGGCATCTTTTTAAAGCACTTTAGGAGCCTTTTCTGAAAGGCTTAAGGAACTTCTCAACAGGATGTCCTGGGCATCGATTGCATCAAATATCTCTGAATTGACAACTTGCCTTGTGGATTATCTATGCTTTTTTTTCCAATTCAGGGTGTTGAAGTATCTCACCTACCCCCTATATCTGATCAGTTGCCAGGTTTTGTCGAGTCTACCTTTTCAATAGTTGATGCATCCTTCCCCTTTATTCTACTCCCACTGTAATCAGACTGGTCTAAGCTTTCATCATCTCTCAAATGGACTTTTACAATATCTGCTATCCAATTCATGTTGCTTAGGTTAGACCATGTCATTCTTCTTTGATTACTTTTATTGGGAATAAAGGGGTTTCTTCTTTTTAAAACAATTTTTAAAATAGTATTTTATTCTTTTTTCCAATTACATGTAAAGACAATTTTAAACATTAATTTAAAAAATTTTTAGTTCCAAATTTTCTCCTTCCCTCTTTCATCACTTCTTACCTAAAAGAGTAAGCAATTTGATTTAAGTTATGTATATGCAATCATGTAAAACATATTTCTAATGTGTTTTACAAAAAATAATAAAGTGAAAATAGTGTGCTCCAATCTGCATTCAAACTCCGTCTGTTCTTTCTCTGGATGTGGATAGCATTTTCCATCATGAGTCTTTTGGAATTGTCTTGGATCATTGTATTGCTGAGAAGAGCTAAGCCATTTTTTTTTTGACTGTCACATAATGTTGCTGATACTGTGTACAATGTTCTCTTAGTTTTTCTCACTTCACTTTCCATTAATTCATGTAAGCCTTTTCAGGTTTTTCTGAACTTTGGTATGACAACCTGGACTCTTTCTCAATCATTTGATCAATCAATAAGTATTCAATCTATAACAAGAGATCTACTTGTACCTTGAAAAGAGGCAGAACATCCTAGTGAAAAGACACCCAGCCTTGGCATCAAGGAGGTGTGGGTCAAGTCTTGTCTCTAACATATATTGGTCCTGGGTAAATTGTTTAAACTCTCTGTGTCTCAGTTTCCTCCTATGTAAAAGAGTGATTGCTAAGATCCTCTCCAGCTTTAAATCTATGATTCTATGATTCTCTCAGTGGCCCTAGACAATATTTTAAGGCTACAAGATGCAGAAGAGTTGGTGATCTGCACTGAAGTCACAATCAAGAAAATCACATCACAAGAAAATTTCTTCTCTTCCACCAAAGAAATCACAGGTTCTGGAAAAAAAATAAAGTATATCTTTAATACTATAATAAGCACATGTGGGAAATATAGAAGTGAGTCCTTAAAATGTGGTATGATGAATAAAAGGCCAGCTTTGGAACCTGGAAAATTCTAGATTCAAGTCCTGCTTTGGGCAGATGACCAAGGACAAATCACTGAACATTTCAGTGCCCTGAGACAAGTATTCACACCCTACTTGCAGGTCTGAATTCTTAGAAGGAATCACCCTCCTTATCCTGTGTATACATAATATCATACTACATTATGTAGTTTCCTAATAGAAAAAATTGAGTATAGTTTCTGAATAAAAAAAAAGTGTTGAGGTTGGGGGGAGGAGCAAGGCAGACATACAGGAAATTGTAAATCTAATGTTATTATACATAATGGGGAATTGTTGCAAGGGCAGAGTCCAACAGAGGGCTAAGATCATGTAGTTCATCCCTTGAAGAAGGCCGTTTGAGGAGAGTTGAGAAGATGAGCAATGGAAATAACCTGAAGAGACTTGAGCCTGTGTAGACTGAGTTCCATCTCCTAAATATGTTGTTAGGAGAAGCCTTCTCAATTGGCTAAGTAGCCAGAATTGGGAGTGCCTTCAGAAAGCACTAGTGACCAGAATCTTGGACATTTTTTTCTTCAGCTCTGTTCTCCATGGGTCTTTTGGATCCTTTTACTGACAGCATCTGGTGAGAGACATATGTGAGTAGAAGTCTTGGGCCCTTCGCCCCTAGGCTAACATATCACTTCCTATTATAGGCCTGAATTTTTTGCTGTCCTCAATGTTTGTCAGACCCAACTGAACAATAACAACAGATGAGAAAACTGAGTTTAAGTGACTCATCCAGGGTCACTTAGCTAGGAAGTATCTGAGGCTGTATTTGAACTCTGATTTTCCTGACTTCAAGCTTAGTGTACCACCTAGCTGCCTGTTTTTAAATGCAAAGAGCTATGGCTTCCACCTTAACAACTTTTATCTAACAAGCTAGTACCTTCATTATTTACTAACACCCTTAAAAAGAATTAGAATTATTGAGTTTGCAGAATGGAGAAGGAACCTTAGGGATAAATGTCTAGTTCAAACCCCAGATCTTGCAGATGAAGTAACTGGGCGCAGGAGTTGCTAGAAGTCACACAACTAATTGGTGGCATAGATGGGCCTAGAATTCAGGCCTCTTCAGTCCCAATCCCTTGGTTTTTTTCTAACAGTTTGATAGCCTGCTGAAGGATGGAGCACAGGGTAGGTGCCTATGGATAGAAGGTGGGGATAAAAAAGGGAAGAGAACCACAGGTTGGAGAGAGGACACTGACAGGGGACAGAGGAAAGTGCCTAATAAAAACTTTCCTTATTTCAGGATTTTTCTTTTGTTTCAACCTGGTTCATAACACTCCCAATGGTCTTATTAGAGGCAATGTGGTACAATGGGCAAGAGCTCAGTGTCTGGAGTTAGGAGACCTGAGTCCAAGGTCCAACTATGCCATTTACTACCCTTGTGACTCTAGGCAGGGTCTTTAATCTCTCTAGCTTCAGTTTCCTCTATGATCTCTGCGTGACAAGAGCAAATTCAAACTTCTCACCCTCTCACACATCCCACACCTCCTGCTAACTCCAAGCCCCTCTCATGTTGTCCTCCTGCCCCATTGACTGTCCAGATCCTATGTAGATTAAGTCCCATTTGTTTTTGTATAAAGTCTTCTAGTCCAGATTAATTTCTCATTTATCTGAACTCTTAGACTACCTTCTGTCTATCCCACTCATTTGGGTATTTGTTTATATATTGTCATATACTATTTGACAATTTCATGTGCAATGCTTGTGTCTTCTCAACCAGACTGGAAGATCCTTAGGGGCAGGGACCCCCATATGATACTTCTTATGTATTCCCACTGAAGTAGTACTCAACAAATATTTATCAAATCAACTGGAATAATTTGAAGTCTTGGCCAAGGAATTCATTCTATTATCTTTTATGAACAAACATTTCTTGTCCATCAGAGGACTTTATATTCATTGCCTATTGACATTATACCTCATGTTGGCAGAAGACATTGTTCACTCTTAGGCAAGAGACATATTCCTTGGAAATATGTATGTCAATTTAAGGTCTTTAAAAATTTAATCCCATTAAATCCCATTTCTCTGGGCCTACCTAATTTATTCTATAATATTTTTTGGTGGGTGAATACTTCCATGTCTAAATAGTTTTCTGTTTGGTTTTATTTTAGTTCCAAGTCCCATTGTCCAACCAAGAAAATCCAGACTTCTTGTACTACTCCATTTTTAGGACATAAAATCCTTGGCACAATATAACCTTGCCCAAGGTACAGAACATACTGGGTGATCGGTAAGAGTTGCTAGGCTCCAATCCACATTTGAGCTGGCTTAGGACCCTTGGACCGCCATATGCTGAAAGGCCATGATAAGTTATAGAGTGTAAAATCAGGCAATAACACACCAAAAGTACAATTTCGCTGGCATTGAAATTTTTCTTGCACCTATCACCATTCCTGGTATGTAGCAGGCACTGTGAACTCCTTCAAAGTAGGAACTGTCCCCTTTCTTTGTTTAGCAAACAAAGTGCTTGGCAAACTGCCTAATAGTAGGTGTTTGTAGAAGCTTCTTGACTTGAGCTGACTTGATAACAGTATCTATATGTATATATGTAAAGCCATTCCATACATACTTCTATCTATCAGTTCTTTCTCTGGATGCAGATAGTGTCTTCCTTCATATGTCCCTTATAGTTAATTTGGGTATTTATGTAAGTCAAAGTAGTCAAAAACTCAATATTGTTCCTAAAACAGTATTGCTTTTACTGTATACAACATTCTGTTGGTTCTGCTCATTTTACTCTTCATTGTTTCATACAAATTTATCCATGTTTTCCTAAGATTATTGAGTTCATTATTTCTTTTTTTTGTCACTTCAAAAAATTAATTAATTAATTAATTTTAGTTTTCAACATTCACTTCCATAAGATTTTGAGTTCTAAATTTCCTCCCCTTTTCCCCTCCCCCAAAGGTGGCCTGCAATCTGACATAGGCTCTACAAATACATTCATATTAAACATATTTTCACATTAGTCATGTTGTAAAGAAGAATTAGAACAAGTGGGAGAAACACGAGAAAGAAGAATCAAACAAAAAAAGAGAGCAAATAATATGCTTTGATCTGTGTTTAGACTCCATAGTTCTTTTTCTGGATGTGGATAGCATTTTCTATCGTGAGTCTTTTGAAATTGTTTTAGATCCTTGCATTGCTGAGAAGAGCTAAGTCTGGCAAAGTTAGTCATTAATCAATGTTATTGCTGCTGTGTATGATGTTTTCCTGGTTCTGCTCACTTCACTCAGTATCAGTTCATGTAAACCTTTCCAGGTTTTTCTGAAGTCCTCTTGCTTATCATTTCTTATAGAACAATAGTATTCCATCACATTCATATACCACAACTTGTTCATCCTTTTCCCAATTGATGTGTTCATTTTCTCTTATAGCACAGTAATATTCCATCACAACCATATCGTTTAGCCATTCCCCAATTGATGGGCATCCCTACAATTTCCAGTTCGCTGCCACAACAAAGAGAGCTGCTACAAATATTTTAGAATATTTATAGGTCCTTTTCCTTTTCTCCTAGTCATCTTGGGAAACAGACCTAAGTAACTGTCCCTAGGGTGTAGAGGAGAAAAGAGAGGGGGAAGAAAAAAAGGGGAAAAAAAGAAAGTTACATGATAACTTTATTGCATACTTAAAATGAATAGCAAGTTGTACATACTAGATTTGCAGTTTCATGTGCAATCATCTTTTTTTCCTATTCTACTATGTTATGGAAATGTTTGTTTTATTTCTTAAGTTCAGAATAAAACAAATAAAATTTAATACATATTAAAAATTATATATTTATATATACATACAAACATACATATGTACATGTATATATGTATGTATGTACATATAAAAACTTTCTGCCATGGCTTTGGTTGATCCTTTATTCCATTCCTTGGCCCTGGTTATAATACGTGACATATCAGCCGTAAAGGGTAGTATGGGGCAGCCACAACCAAATCTTAGTTCGTAAAAAAGCCTTGGAGATTTCAGAGAACTGGGTCAGTCGTGCGATGTGTGCCAAAGAATGATGTTAAGATGCATGTGTAGATGCTGAGTGTCCAGAAAGAGGAAAGTGATAGTGCAGCTGCCCCTGGACATTTGGTTTTGTGTGTTCTATTCTGCATGCCCCATTTGGAAGGAAGTTAAAATACACTCTAGAGAAGAATGACTAGGAAGATTCGGAGGAACTAGAGTGTGGGTTAAAGGAAGTGGAGAGATTTAGTTTTATGAAGTGAAAATTTAGTAGGGGGCAGGAGGAGAGGAGGGAGAATAAAAGTTACCTTTAAATACCTGAAGGGCTATCATGTGAGTGAAGACTTGGACTGATTTAATTTGGCTCCCAAGTCCAGAACTGGGAAGTTAGAGAAAGGCATATTACAGCTAGAGTCAAAGAAATGAACTCCCCATCCCAGCGGTCATTGGGTGAAGGATAGGTGACGACTTTTCAGAGATATGGTCCAAAGGATGCTGGTTTCAGCTATGAATGAGAACAGTTGATCTCTGAGGGCCCTTTCACTTTGGAAATTTTGTGATTCTGTAATTTAAATATTGGTTCATAGATTGTTAGAGCTAGCAGGAGCCTTGGAGATCATCTTATTCAATCCCTTTCATGTTACAGATAGGATCTAGACAAGTGAAATGATTTATCTAGGCCCTAGGGGCATGTCATACAAATTGAGAGTAGAATTTAGGTCAATGGAATAAAGTAGGATGCACTAGAATGACTCGAAAATGGTTAATTGATACTCCTAGCCAAGTGCAGTACCCAAAGGTATGGACAGGTAAACACTAATTCAATGGGAGATAGAATTGCATGCAACCTCCCTCACCTCTAGCATCCCATGGGATAGTATGCAGCTTGCTGTTGACCCAGATAAGTAGTAGATCACATGCTCCTTTGGAAGGCCAGAGACACTGGGACCCTGGGTTTATATAGGATTATCAAACAAAGGACTTCCCATGGCAGCTATCATGTCACTGATGGAATGATGGGGTCAGGGACCATGGACCAGCAGCAAAAGAGCCATCTCTAAAGATTAACCAGGAAGGCCTACTCAGAATAAGGAATGCAAAATTATAACTGTGTCAGTTAACTGCATCAGGAGAGTTTTAGCAAGGGTTCTAACTCGAACAGTACTTGGTTGAGCCTTAAACATAGCAGCGTTGTGATGCCTTGGAGCCCAACCTTGGAGAGTGGGGCTATAGTGTTCTGCCTATTCAGATCATTTTGTTGTTCTTTCTTTATTTTTGAAGAGTTAGTGAGTCAGAATTAAAACAGCTCTTCTGACTCCTGGTATAATATCCTGGGAGCTTATTCTATAAAGAAATCATGTGCTAAATCCTTTTATTAAGGATTTACTGCTGTCAATCCAGATTTCAAATATATCACATTTGCTTAAAATGATTTTTATTAAGTACAGTGGACAAGAACCTGTATGTGATCCTCAGATACAGCTGAGCTCAGCTTGTTGTAAATTGGCTACTATGTTTTTGCAACTGTTTCTGTGATCAACAGTCATTACATAATGTTGGTTTAATTAATTAATTAATTCATTCGTTCCTTCATTCATTAATGGAATTCTAGAGTTGGAAGAGATCTTAGAGGTAATCTACTTTAACCCATGCCTGAGAGTTTACTTTATAATGTTCTTGATGAGTGGATATCCAGCTTCTACTCAAGGACCTACAAGATACGGAATCCAGTTTCCTAAAGAAACCCATTCCATTTCTTGTACAACACTAATTATAAGGAAGTTTTTACTTACCATTGAGTCTAAATATGTCTCTCTACAACATCTGCCTATTATTCCTACTTGGGTCCTCAGGACCCAAACAAAATAAGACTTATAGTTTTAGACATGGAAGAGATCTTACAATTAAGTCATTAAGTTACAAACTCTAATTTTACAAATGAGGAAACTGAGCCCTCCTGAGGTTAAATAACTTGTCCAAGGCCATGCAGGTAGTTAAGTGATAGATCTGCAATTTGAATCCAGGCTGTCTGACTTCATATCCAGTGCCATCCCCTACTATTATCATGCTAGTCCTTCATCTTCATGGCAGCCCAGGAAATACTTGAAGACAGATCACATTCCCCACCTACGTCTTTTTTCCTCTAGACTAAATATCCCTGGTTCCTTTGCAGAACGTAATCTTCAGTTCCCTCAGTGTTCTTCTCACTCTTTTCTAGCTCCAGTTGGTTAATGCCATTCCTAAAATATGGTTCTTACAATGGAACCCAATATTCTAGACTTGGTCTGATAAACACTCCCCTTGTTCTGGATATTATGCCTTTATTAGAGCGGCTTGAGATTGTGTTCATTTTGTCCAGTTCTACTTCCATGACCTATAATGACATGGAGTAAGCCATCCTGGGGTTGAGAAGGCTATCCCAACAGAGCAAAGATTCAAACAAACTTCATCAAGTAGGAAAGGCTTCAAGTATGGATGCATGCATGTTATCTGATACTAGGCTGGACAAAGGGTGATAAAATGTTGTGGTATGCAGTGCTTCTCATAGATCTATCTGCTAAATTATAACAAGGTCACAGTCTTCCTTCATGGAATTATTACCTACTAATGGTGAACCCACAGGTCTTTGAAGTGAGTAAACTTTTGTTAGCTTTTTGTGCTGCTGTATTACACTGTTGACCAACTTGTGGACCACTAAAACTCCCAGACTTTTTGTTGTATGAACTCTTCTCATTCATTCACTCATTCAATAACCATTTATTAAGAACCTACCATGTGTAAAGCACCATGCTAACGTGTGAAAAGTAGGAGAGTTTTTGGATATGTAGGAAGAAAGCCATGAGGTTGTATTATCTAAGATGGCAAGGGAGGAGAGGTGTTTAAGAAGGCAGGGGGTACACATATTTGTGTCTAATGATAGCCTTGTCTAGGGTGAGGTGGGGAGGGGAAAAATTTTTAAAGTTCACAGCACAGAACAAAAGAAAATTCATAAGGAAGTGCAGGAAAGCAGGGTAGCCTTGAAAATTATGTGTAGAATTTATCACATAGGGTTTTTTTTTAAAGCAAACTGTGAAATGTAAAATCATGGTTTTGTATTGAGTCCTCTTTTTATGTTGTACTATGTACATGGAAAGTTCTTTTTTTTGTTTTTTTTTTGTATTTAAGTTCGAATTTAATTAAAAGAAAAGTGACAAAAGATGACAAGGAGGACAAGGACTGAGAAGAGGCTGCTGGATTTGGCCATAAGGATGAAACTGGCAAACAGGTTTTCTGGAGGCTGGCAGACAGATTGTAAGTTGTTAAAGAGTAAGTGTGAGTGTTAGGCTATGGAGGCATTGGACATAAACTAATTTACCTTGATCCTGACATAATGTAAAATAATAATAATAATAGTGATGATAATAATATAATGGCCAGAATTTATATTGCACTTTAAAGTTTACAAAGAGCTTTAAAAATATCATGTCATTTTACCTTCACAAAAGCCCTGGGAGGTAGGTGCTATTTATTAGCCCCATTTTCCAAAAGAGGAAACTGAGGCAGACAATAACAGTTAACTACAGAGGTTAACTTGTCCAGAGTTAACATAACTAGTAAGTATCTGGAATTGGACTTGAATTCAGATCTTCCTGACTCTAAGTCCAACACTCTGTCCACTGTCCCATCTAGCCACCTTTGTCCCCTAGCAGTGGGGTATCTGCTATTATGTCTCTTCTGTGTCTGTCTCTGAAAAAAAAAAGGGGGGCAACTAAGTGGCACAGTGGATAGAGCACTAGCCCTGGAATCAGGAGGACCTGAGTTCAAATCTGGCCTCAGACACTTGCTGCTTACTAGCTGTGTGACCCTGGGCAAATCCCATTGCCTAGCCAAAAAAAAAAAAAAAAGATGCCCTTTCTTTAATCCACTATGATGAAATTTCTGTGCTTTGTCATAATGGGCTCCTCTAGTCTCTGAAAGTATCCTTGGTGAGGTTGCAAGGTTTTAAATGACAATTATGACATATGGAATAAAAATAAATTAATGTGGAAAAGGATTATCTGAGTTGAAACTTCTTATTTGACCGATGAGAAAACTGAGGCCCAGAGAGAAGTAATTTGGCCCAAGGTTATACAAATAGTTGACAGTAATAATTAAAACTAGAATTTATATAGTGCTTTAAGGTTTGTAAAGCACTTAAATATTATCTCATAGGTAAAGTTAGGTGGTACATTGGGTAGAACGTTTCTTCATCTGTAAAAAGGAGATAATAATAGCATCTATCTCCAAAGAGTCATTATGAGGATCAAATGAGAAAATATGTGTACAGTGCATTATAAATCTTAAAAACTTTTATAAATACTGGAGTAGTAGAAGGTAGGGAGCAGGTAGGCGGTGCAGTGGAGAGATTGCTGGGCCTGGAGTCAAGAAGACTCCTCCTCTTGACTTCAAATCTGGTCTCAGACACATACTAGCTGTGTAACCCTGGGCAAGGTACTTAACCCTGTTTGCCTCAGCTTCTTCATTTGTAAAATGAGCTGGAGAAGGAAACGGCAAACCACTTCAGTATCTTTGTCAGGAAAACCCCAAATGGGGTCATGAAGAGTTGAACATGCCTGAAATGACTGAATACTACCAACAACAGAGTAGCAGAAGGGCCTAAGAAGAATCTGTTGTTCTTTCCATGCAGCTGTATTATGCTTGCCTTTCTCCCCAGACCCCACTCTGCCTCCTGTCCCCTGGAACATAGATTTCTACCTTTTGCCATCCACTTCAGGTAGATGGACTGGATGTGTGATGTTATTGGCATAGGGAACTCCCAGTGAAGAAATTCCCTCTACCAGTGCAGTTCAGCTGCTTTTAGCCTTAGAGAGTTGCTTAGAGGAAGGGCATCAAACCGGGGACTGCAGCTGAAATCCTCTCCAACGCAGCCCCTACTTGATTAAAATGTAATTGGGAAATATAACAAATAAATAAAAATACAATAGAACATAGGTAATGTTAGTATGTGGCTTTCTAAGTCAGTATGTAGCCTGGAGGGATCCTTATTGGTTAGATGAAGTTTCTATTTGCTTTTGACACCACTGACTAGAGCAAAGAGAGATTAAGTGATTTGTCCAGGTTCACCTAGCCATGATGTTTCAGACACAGGACTTGAACTCAGATTTTCTTGGTTCCAAGCCAGTTTCTCTTTCTGTTATGCCACCTTGGTTGGGAAAAATATAATCAAGTTAATTAATACCACCCTTGCTACTAGGTGGGTCTTGACAACCTCATGGTTCCATTCACAATCTCTATGTGGCCTCCAGGCCACAGGTTCCCACCCTTGCTCTAGACCAAAGCTCCCTTTGTTGGCTGCCACTCTTGTATTTGAATGTAATGTCCCTGAGAGCACGACTATAGCACTTTGATATTTCTGTCCCTGATACTGAGCACAATGCCTGGCACATAGTAGGTGCTTTGTAAATGCTTCTTGATTGATTGATTTCATTGTTCACAGACTCTGAGTGCCATCTTTCGATCTGGTATTTGGCGAGTGGTGCCACTCAGGCAAAACCCAAATAGCAAGAGAATAAACTGCTGAAATTTCCTAGGCACCCACAGATTTCACTAATAACTTTGAAACAAGACATTGAAAAGGCATTTAATAGGTGAAGGAAAAGGCTTAACAGACTTAAGCTCATTTGTCTTCAGAGGGTTTTGAGGGGCTCAGGGCAAACACTTCAGTTTCAAAGCTCCTTCTCCTTTATCTGTAAGAAGTTAAACACAGGATAATTCTTTAATTAGTTCCCAGTAAGCCATTTTCATCTGTATGCAGGGCTTGCAACTAGATAAATATTTCTTTAGTTGGAAAACAACTGTTAGTTTTTCAGGAAATGGCCTCTCCCTTTCCCTTCTGATAGATTGTCTCTCCTCTTTCTAAATTGTGGCTGTTCTTCTCTCTCAGATCAAAGATATTCAATGATCTTGACCCAACCTTGCAGCCCACCAACTTGGGTTGAGCTATAGCTCATGGTGACAGCAATAAAGAAGGTTGATCTAGATACTTTCCTATTCAATACAGTGCATGTAACCCAAGGGTATGGTAGCTATGCTGGTAATGTTTCAGGAGGTCTGGCATTTCTCTGATGGAAGGACAGATTTTTAAGACATTGTAGTAGAATCCAATGTCACTTTGGATTTGTTCTCCCTCTTCACAATTCAAGATTTAAAAATTTCTCAAAACTGGACTCTGCCTCAGAATGGATAATGTATCTGATTTTGCTTCAGTCGATTAACACACATTTATGAAATGCCTACTTCATGAATAGACACCTGGGATTTGGGATGTAAAGACAAAAATGAAATATTACTGCCCTGAAGAAGCTTTTGTTCTTTAGGAAGTTATGTCCAGAATAAATACAGGGGTAGGGGCATTAGCAACTGTGGTGGGGTAAAGGGGTTAGGAAAGGCTTATGATTTACTGCCAACCATCAGGGATGGGAGTTTGGCATGTTTTTTAATAATCTGAATTTAGGAATGCAAAGAGTAAAGATAGAGCTTGTGGACAAGGGAAAGCAGATGATTACTGGATCATCAACAAGTGTTAATGGGATACTAAAGAACTGCTAGGAGCTAGATGGCTCAGTGGATAAAGTGCTGGGTCTGGAGGCAGGAAAAGTCACCTTCCTGAGTTCAAATCTGGCCTCAGACATTTTCTAGCTGTGTGACCCTGGGCAAGTCTTAACCCTGTTTTCTCACCTGTAAAATGAGCTGGAGAAGGAAATGGCAAGGGGCAGCTAGGTGGTGCAGTGGATAGAGCTCCAGCCTTGGAGTCAGGAGGACCTGAGTTCAAATTTTGCCTCAGACACATAACAGTTACTAGCTGTGTGACTCTGAGCAAGTCACTTAACCCCAATTGCTTCACCAAAAAAAAAAAAAGAACAGAAAAGGAAATGGCAAACCATTCTAGTCTCTTTCCAAGAAAGCCTCAAATGGGGTCAAAGAATCAAAAGCAACTTGAACAACAATAAAATGAGTTGCTGGTGATACTATAAGTAACATTTAAAAAAAGTATAGTTTTATTAATGCCTTTTAATATCATGGTCATTTCCAGATATACTCTCATCCTATTCACCTTCTTTGAAACAAAGAAAAAAACTTTGCAAAAGCAAGTGATCACATTGAACAGGAATATGTGACATTTTATACATCTAGTTCCTATTTCTTCATGGAAAGGAGGTGGGCAAATTTTCTCATCTCTCCTCTAAGGACCAAGATTGGACATTATAACTATACTTCATGTGCGTTTAAAAATATATCATAAAAATGAATCAAAGACAGTTATGATTCTTGCTTTCAAGAAGTATTTAAATTCTTAATGTGTGATAACAATGTATAGAGTTTCCTAAATGAGATCATATATACTCAAAGAGTTTGGTGGGCCCAGGAGTGGGCAGCCTGCAGCTTTGAGGCCACATATGGCCCTCTAGGTCTTCAAGTGTGGCCCTCTGACTGAATTCAAACTTCATAGAACAAATCCTCTCAATAAGAGGATTTGTTCTGTAAAACTTGGACATAGTCAAAGGCTACACCCAAGGACTTAGAAGGCCTAGAAGGCCTCTAGGCTGCAGGTTCTCCACCCCTGGAACCATTTACATGGGAAAAACCAAGAAAGTAAAAGATACCTACTGTTCAGACAATGAAGAGCAGTTGACCCATAAAGTTAGTCCATGTGTCCATTCTTTGTCTTGGAAAAAGGAAGCAAATGCACAATGAATTATTCTAAGGATTGAATAGAAGAAAGAGCACGAACTGTATTGTCTTTGGGAAATTGCATAGATATTTTAATGACTTCAAGTTTCTCCCAGAAGCAAAGGTTCATCTTTTTAACATTAATATTCTTCCAGTGATATTGTGTGGTTTTTTTTAAGGCAATTGGGGTTAAGTGACTTGTCCAGGGTCACATAGCTAGTAAGTGTGAAGTGTTTGGTCCGAGGTTGGATTTTAACTCAAGCTGACTTCAAGGCCAATGGGCTATCCACTGTGCCACCTAGCTGCCCTCCCCCGCAGTGATATTGTCATAGCTCTTATTCACACATCTTCAAAGAACTAAAGTAGAGTCACCCAAAGAACAATGGGAAACTGTGTCGTGGGAATGAGTAGGCTATAATATATCCCTAAAAATGAAGAACCACAAAGCAAAAATGGTAAACAGGATATTATTAGAGAAATGCATGAGTGGAGCTAAGTGCAACCAGTGGACAACCTTGGTATTCCAATGGTATCCATACAATTCAGGAGACCTAAGAGAAGTCACACAGCACGATGAGTGGACCCCTATGTGGAGGATAATGGGAGGACATAGACAACAGTCCATGACTCTCTTGAAAATGAGAGAATGAGAAAATCAGAATACATGGATAGGTTATAATGAACACCATTGAAAGATATACCCATGTGGATGAGATTGAAGGCCACCAAAGTATCAAAAAAGTGGTAACAGAATACGTATTATAAGATAAGAGTAGGAAATTGTGACTTCAGTGGTCTCTAATCAAAGAGTTTTGATCTTTTTGTGGGGTCAAGTTTAGCTCTTTTTGGGGAAAAAGCTAAGAGATGAGCTCTATGATTATGTTCTTTCTGTCCATTGATTTATATATGAAACAGAAAAACAATTCAGTTTAAGAAAATTCTTTAAAACTCTAAAAGATTTGCAATTCGAGTATTCCTTCACTAGTACAGATTATGATCCTTAGCAGACTAACTTTGTGAGTTGCTGTGGCCAAAACTTGGGTGACTAAAAGTACCCTCAATAGAAACTTAGAAGTTTGGAGAAGAGTGGATCTAGGGAGGAAGACAATTAGTTGCATTTCAGATGTGTTAAATTTGAGAGTCTATACTTGAACATGTGCAATAGGTAGTTGGTAATGCAACACTGGAACACCAGGAGAGAAATAAGGATAGATTTGGAACTCATTGGCATAGAGATGAAAACGTAACTTATGGGAACTGATGAGAAGACCAAGAGGGTATAGATTGAATAAAGAGGAATATGCAGGACAGAGTTTTATGGGACAAAAATGGTTAGATGGTAGAACTTAGATGATAATTCAGAAAATGATACTGAGAGGGGATGGTCAGATAAACAGGAGAACTAAAATAGAGCAGTATCTCAAAAGTTAGCAGAGGAGAAAATATCCATGAAGAAGGAAGAGAAGGCTGTCAACAGCGTCAAATGCTATACAGAAGTCTGGGCTCCATCATAGTTGGAATTCCCCTTTGCACATAGTAAATGCAAAATAAATTCTCTTTCATTCACTTCCTTCTACCTTTTGGTATCCAACTTGTCCCAAGAACAGAGATCTAGAGATTGGTGGCTCCATTCTTTTCATCCGGGATTCTCCCTCATGGACCAAGGAGCCTCCAAGGCTGCTGGAGCCCAGGAGACCAGTGGGAAGAGGAGACGCTTGCGCATGGCCAACACCCATTTGTCTCCCTTCTACCATTCCATCTTTCCTATTCCTTGTAGCTATGCTGTCTATGAAACTTCCTCTCAAATTTTGTTATGCCACTTTTTAAATGTCTTCAGATAAAGGGTATGAATATATTGCTGGTTTACAGCATAGTTTCAGCAATAATCAAAAGTTACCAGCAGCCTGGAGGAATGTTTGGGTGTTCCTAAGGGAGCATAGGCCTTTGAGAGGCAAATGAAGTACCCAGAGAGGTAGAAATGGTGTCTGAGGCACACAGACAACTTCTCTCACACCAGAGAGCTCCTGCCTTTAAAATACCTGTTTCCAATTGTATTATTGCCAGTTAGATGAGCTTGTGCTTCCTGACATTTCCTGTGGCTGTGTTGATCTTCATTTAGAAAGGAAGCTTCTTATCAGGAGTTCCATATACCCATGAAATTCTAAGTCCAATCTGAAAAAGAAATGTGCAGGGCAATAAGAGTGTCCATCATCACTAGGCCTCTTTCCCCCTCTCATTTGTTACCATATTGCTTTTTAAAAATTTGCATAGTTCTTCATAGAATCACAGGATTTGAAAGCTGAACTTTGGACCAACCTCATCGCCCACCTAGTCCAATGCATATTCAATAGGAATCTCCATCTCTGACAAGTGTTTGAAGACCCCAGTCCCTAATGAGGGGACTCTATTACTTCATGACCCAGCATTCCTTTTTTGCCAAATCTAATGCTTAGGAAGGTTTTCATTACCTGAAGGGTTCTTCACCTTTTGTGTGTCATGGACCGGTGGACCATCTAGTGAAGCCTATTGACCCCTTCTTCGAATACATTATAATACAATACAACACAACACAATACAGCATGATACACAGTATTACAAGTGAAACTAGTCATATAGAAATACAGTTGTCAGACTATTAAAAGAAAAATTCTTGGATTGCAGCTCTGCCTCAGGGAAAGCTTAAATTCACCTTTTAGAGGATGCTGCCTGTTGTTTCTTGCTCTGCTCTCTGGGGTCAAACAGACCTAGTCTAATTTATCTTCTATGTGTTATTATTACTGTTGAGTCCTTTTGGTCATATCTGATTCTCTGTGACTCCTTTTGGGGTTTTCTTGGCAAAGATACAGGAGTGATTTGCCATTTCCTTCTCATCTACAGATGAGAAACAGACAAACAGCATTAAGTGCTTTGCCCAGGGTCATACAGCTAGTAAATGTTTGAGGACAGATTTAAACTCAGGAAGATGAGTCTCCTTGACCCCACGCCCAGCACTCTATCTACTGTGCCCCATGTCTTCCACACAACAGCCCTTCAAACACTTGAAGAATGAGCAGGGGGATGGGAAGCATCCAGTTTGGAAGGAAGAGTAGACTGTAGGATCATTGAGGCAGAGTGGTCAATGGATGAAGAACTAGAGTTGGAGTCAAGAAGGCATGGGTTTGAATCCTGCCGCAGACACTTACTAGCTCTGTGATCCAGGCAATTCACTTCATCTTTTCTGGACCTCAGTTTCCTTACCTGTAAAAGGAGAGGGTTGGATTAAATGACCTCTAAGGTTCCTTCCAATAGCATTATAGATTGACAGCTGGAAGCAACTTCAGAGGTCAATGCTCTCATTTCTTTTGCCAGCTCCTCATCTCTTAAATGAAGGAAAGAGTTGAACCTCAAAGGGTCCTTCTAGAGGCAGCTAAATGATTCAGTGAATAGATTGCTGGGGCCTAGAGTCAGGAAGACCTGAATTCAAATCTGGTTTCAGATACTTACTAGCTATGTGACCCTGGGCAAGTCATTAAATCTGTTTGACTCAGTTTTCTCAAGGGTAAATGGAAACAAAATAACAGCACCTACTTCTCAGAATTGTTGTGAGGGCTAAAAGAGATAACATTTGTAAAGTGCCTGGCACTCAGTAGTTGCTACAGAGATGCTTACTCTCTCCCTCTACCTTCTTGCTCTAGCATCATAATCCTGGCCCCTCAGTCCTTGCCATCCAGCTTTGTGACCATCAAATTAGACTGGCTCCAGAATGCATTGCCCTGTTCTTTTTCTAAAATTCTGTTGACAAGACCTGCCTTTTTTTAGCACTGCAGCTGCTGCTCTGGCTGCTCCCCCCCCCAAGCATAGCTATTCATATCCTTAAATCTGAGAGGTGGGATTGGAGGGGACAGCTTTTGCTTTAAGTGTACCTGTTTGTTTGTTTGTTTGTTTGCTTTTTATCAAATTTCTCAGACACTGGCTAGTTCACATGTCACCATTAGCTGCTTCTAATGGCTACTGACATAATCTGAATGCTAAAGTTTTTAAGAATAATGACCCCCTCACCTCTCCTGTACTTCAGCAAGAAATCTCTTATTGCTGGTCATCTCTCCACAAAGGGATGGTGCAAGGGCTGGCGTGGGGAGTGGAGTGGGCATATGGTCACAGAAAAAGCTTTCAAGAAAATCTATCTATCTATCTATCTATCTATCTATCTATCTATCTATCTATCTATCTCTGTCTCTCTCCATTTCTATCTATCTATCTGTCTGTCTGTCTGTCTGTCTGTCTGTCTGTCTGTCTATCTATCTATCTATCTATCTATCTATCTATCTATCTGTCTGTCTGTCTGTCTGTCTGTCTGTCTGTCTGTCTGTCTGTCTATCTATCTATCTATCTATCTATCTATCTATCTATCTATCTGTCTATCTATCTATCTAGTTTTGAACCACAGATTCCCAAATCTTGCACTGGAAGGGGCCTTATATACCATTAGCCAAACATCACATTTTATAAGTAACAAAACTGAGGCCCTAGGGAGGTTAAGTAATTTGGTCAAGGTCACAGAAGCAGTAAGGATCAGATGTGGGATTTCAATCTAGGACCTATGATTCCTGAGCTCATAGTTTTTCACCATACCACATATCCTTCCGTGGTAGCTAAATGAAATATTTATTTGGTACAACAGGCAACCAAATTTTCCACAATATGAGGCTACCAGACAGGGTTCTTCCTCATCCCAGCAAAAACAAAATAATTGAGGTATAATGTCTCATTCCCCTCCAGAGTCTTCTGCTTCTGGGTACTGAGTGTATTCCTATGGATATTTTTTTAAGACATTAGGTTGTGAAATCAAATTAACTGGCTATTACACATTTCTTTATTCCAGACTAGTCTTTATCAGGGTAAACATCATTTGATCTGCTCAGGGGAGAACACTGAAAGGAGTTAGAGATTTCCTTTCTGTCTTGATCTCACATAGGATAAAATAATGAAATTCACTAGAAATATTTGGTTCTGATTCAAATGATTCGATTGCTACTCAAGTGCAGCTTTTATGACCTGATCGTGACAATAAAATGTGGGGATGGGAAGGAGGAAGTCGTTTTTCATTTAAAAAAAATGTATTTGCGCATGGAGAAAGGGCTGAGATCATAGATTTAGAATCAAAAGGGACCTTAGAGGTTGTCTAGTCCAACCTTTCTCATTTTGCAAATGAGGAAACTGAGGCCTAGAGAGGTTCACCTAGAGCTCATGTCCTGTGATTCCCAAGGACAGGGCTCTTTCCACTGTACCACACTTAGCCCAGTGCCTTGCACATACCATACTTTGAAGACTCTGGGATCTCACTGGTGTAGGTACCCCATTCAACAGTGAAGACTACAATCCCTCTGCGCTTGCCTATCCCATATGACTCTTATCCATTTTTCCCCATAAGTTGTCCATGGTAGGAAGGAGAGGAGGGAGGAGTCTACCTATTCAGTGTTCTGGGGACTTTCTCTAGACCCTTGGACAATGCATCGATACCAATAGGGCAGGAGTATTGTCCTTCTAAATGGCATGATAGACTGTCAGCTAGAAGGAACCTCAGAAGTCAATGCCGTCATTTTTCTTGGCAATAAATTCAATAAACCTGAACTAGGCACCTAACCTATGCATAACACTGGGCTTCTAGGACAGAGAAAGGGGTGAGATGATGCATGTCTCTTGATGTCATCGTATGATAAGCCTATCTTTTGCCCCCAGCTGTGCATCTTTCTGATGGTCATTCTTTAAATAGGTTCTACACAACTGCCCATGAATGAGTACTGTATCATAGCTTACTCAAGCCAGCCACTGTGTCTTTCCATTGACCTTTGGGTAGCTTTTAATTTGCACATAGTATGCATTGAATAAATGTTTGTCAAATTAGCGCATGAATTGAGACATCAAGATATGGTGTAAAGAATACCATATGGGGGGAAGGAGGAGGAAAAGAAGGTAGGTAGGTTAAGAAACCAGACTTTAAAACTTTAGCTAGCTCTGTCACTTCTAACTGAGTGACTTTGGTCAAGTCACTTTAGCTTTGGTCTTCACCTGTAAAATAGACAAGAGTACTTGTATTACCTACCACATGAGGTTGCTACAGGAATATATTTTGTGAACTATTGATAAAAGGGTACTACATTAATGAATTTAGTCATTAGTATTTATGAAGCACCAACTATGTATCAGATACTGTGCTAGGTGTTGAAGTTATAAAGACAGAAGCTGAACAATCTCTGCCCTCAAGGGATTTACATTCTAACAAAGAAGATTGCACATAACACATACACACACAGAAGTATATATCTGTTCATATACATACACACACACACACACACACACACATATATGTGTGTGTATATATATACACATACATACACATACAGGACCTTGGAAAATCCAGTCAACAACATTTTTTTTTAATAAAAAGCACCTACTATGCGCAAAATACTATGCTAGACATTGGGTTAGGAAAACACAAAGTTTAGATCAGGCAGCAACCCCTGACCTCATGGAGCTTGCCATAAAGTAAGAAGACATGCTCTAGCCACAGAGACCTGTAATTCACAATATTATATAAGTGCCTAAATGAGGTTGCCCATGCAGCCACATCAAAGTTAATTTTTCCTCATTGTGTTTCTCTTCACCTTTCCCTTCATCTCTCCCCCCATCCCTTTTCTTCCTAGTTAGACTCCGGATCTTAATTTCAACGCTAGAAAAGACCATCTAGCCCAACGCCCTCATTTTCCATTGTGAATAGGAAAAGTCCCGGATCGGAAATCAGAAAGACCTGAGTTCAACTCCCGCGGCCTTTAATGCTGATTAGGTATGTGACTTCATGAAGTCCCTTAAACTTTTGGAGCACTAGGCAACCTTGAACACTATGTTATAGACTGTGAATTGTAGCTGAGGGAGTTCTACCATGGAAATCACATGTCAAAAGTATGCTGACAAGTGATTTAGAGAGCTGGAAACAAAATGTGTGAAAGAGGTAGGAGAAAAATATGTGAGATCCTAGGGGAAAAGGTGGTAACCAACTGGGAAGGATCAGGGGAGACTTCATGAAGAAGGTAATTTAATTTAATGGATAGGCATAGCATGGAGGTCCGCTATTGGTATTCTCAGAGGTTCCTGTTTTAGGAACCTGCACTGGTTCAGGAGAGGCCTTTCTCAGTGACTGAGAAATGCTGAATGTTTGCTGTCTGCTCTCATTACACACATAGAATGGTCTTGGATCAGTTTCAGCTTTTTGAGTTCCCTGAAGGAAAACAGTTCCAGGATATTTTAATAAATCAAACATGGAGGTGTTGCCCCCAAGTGGTGTGAGGGAGATTAGGCATTAATTTTTGCTTTCAATTTATGTGACCATAAAGATCTTTAGGGGTGGTATTTTAAAACTCCCATCAACAAAGGGTCTAGAACAAACTGGGTGACTTTTCAGTTACATTTGTTAGTGATGATGGCAGAGTTAAGGGGTACCACATCAAATCGAATTTTTTTCTTTGTGTTTTTCCTTGCTCTTTCCTTCAACTCTGCCTGCTTTTCTTCCCCAGTTAGGCTCATAGAATCATAGTTTTAGAGCTGGAAGGAACCTTAAAGGCCAACTGGTCTGATACCTTCATTTATCTAAATGAGGAAGCTAAGATTCAGAGAGGTCAGATGACTTGTCCAGGGTCACATTGATAGTAGGTGTCAGAGGTGAGGATTGAACCCCATTTTCTTCACTCCAAGTCCAGCACTTATTCCACTATACCATGTCACCTCTCCCCTCATTTCTTTTTACAGGAACCATAATCCCTATAACTGTCAGAGTTAGGTCACAGGGCATGAGGATGTCTCATACTGCTGCCACTACACACAGACTTATGTGTCAATTTTTTCTCTATTGGCTGTTCCTCACCAGGTCACATTGGTCATGTCCAATCCCTTGAGCAGCTGAAAGGAGGAACTACTTTTTTTTTTTGATTTTTGGCTAGGCAATGGGGTTAAGTGACTTGCCCAGGGTCACACAGCTAATAAGTGTGAAGTATCTGAGGCCAGATTTGAACACAGGTCCTCCTGACTCCAAGGCTGGAGCTCTATCCACTGTGCTACCTAGCTGCCCCCAAAACTACCTTCTTCTAAGTGATGCTCTCCAAACATGGGATCAGAGTGGACCAACAGGAGTATGTCTCCACGATTTCAACCCATAAGCACACCATTCCTATCCCCTGGTGCTGGAACAACCTGTCATCCTGAATTGTGGTCCCAAGTCTGAGCAATGCTTCCAGCCTGCATTCAGCATCTCTACCCCACCTCATCTTGTCTGTACCCTTGAGTCCAAGGGTTATTCAAAGGATCATAGCATCAAACATTTAGGGCTGGAAGAGAATTTAGGGGTCATGCAGTCTAAATTCTTCATTTTACAGATGAAGAAAATGAGGTTTCCAGAGGTTTAGTGGTTTGGCCAAGGTTACAAAGAAAGTAAGGCCCAGAGCCAAGTTTTGATCCCAGGTCTTCCAGATTGAATTATGCTATCTCCCTGCAAAAGATGCTAATGAATTTGTACTGGTTCTTATTCTTGTTCTTGTGTTTCAGGTTAAGCACCTGAACTCCAGGAATTCAAATTACCTAGTGTGACTTGGCTTTTCATGGAAAGATTTCTCTGAGATCTTATCCTCCCTCACTTCCTTCTCTAAATGAATCAGAGTGCCCAAAGTGGCCTCAAAGCTTGATCTACTCACCTTGGCCATTTCTATACCTGGAGCTAGTGTTCTGGGATGTGTGGTCTTGAGGTTTCAGGTTGTGAGCCAGGGATATTTTATAATTTAGATTGATTCTGACTCTGTAGGACATTACTATAGCTGTGGGATTTCCCTTTTCAATTGAGAGCTACAGAGAAGGGAATGCTGAGGCCAAAAGAATCATAGCATGCATTATAGAATGATTAGAACAGAATTCAGTAACTTATTCACTAGCAGCACAATCACTTGGGAAGGCGGTATTTAAACCTTGCTGGGATATAAAACAGTTTTTTGCAAAGCTGATAATTAGCCATTTCACCTCTACTGAGCACAGTCTAATCAAATGCCAGTCTTAATCTTTTCCCTGGTGGTCTCTTTCTCTCTGGTGCTAATTTTAACCTTGACTCCAGCCCACTCCTGCTTCTCTCTAGGCAATCTCTGATGGTCCAAATGCCCATTGTAGGCACTTCTTCTTGTGCTCAACCACTGGCACTCTAAGGGAAGACCCTGTCTCTTTCTTGAAGTGAGAGATGCTAATACTTTGACAATGGGCTTCTAGGCCTTTCAGATTTCCACAAAGCCTTGTACTAAATGAAAGAATACACAGAAGACAGTCAATTTCATATAGGCACTAGCATGCCCAGACAAGACATGTGGCTTGTGGTCAGATTGGGGGAAGGTCACACTCTCAAAGTCAGAAGGAAGAAGGTAAACCGAGAGGTCAGTTACTCTGTTAGTATATCTAAGGAGTTCCAGCTTAGCAACCAATTAGTAAAATTCAATCCAATGAGGAGTTATATATAAACAGAAATACACCTCCCTTCCTTCCCACCTTAATTCCCTTCTGGTTACCAGGAATGGCAACTGTAAAGGACATTAGGGGAAGACATCCAAAGGGCACCTGCTACACTAATAATCCACCTTTTCCACAAGTTGAGAAAGGTGAGGTCATTTGCTTTAAGGTGTTGGCTTATGGGTTGTGTGCCTTGGATATAAACTTTTTGAAGTCGGGTGCCATGATTATTTTGTGCATAAATCCTAAGTACTTTTAGAGCAGCAAGCTCCTAGAAGATGCTCAATAAATACATAACTAGGTTTAGAAGAGTAAAAGCACATTGCAAGGACAAAGAGAAGAAGGCACCTTCATCCCCACTTGGTATCTTGTTTCCAGGGCAGGCAATCTGATGTCCTACAGTCAGTGTGAGCCCTAGGCAAAACTGTGAATTAAGAAAAGTTGTTTTTTAATTTAAGGTTAATATTCTATTTGTGTTCAAAAAGGATTTGAAAAAGCTTAGATTGATGGATCTGTGATCTTATCAATGTGGATCTCAGCTAGTGCAAATCACAATTTCTTCATTCTTCATCCTGTTCAATTCTCATTCATGTGCTTCCATTGGTTTCTCCAGAGGATAATAATCTATCACTCAATCTGCAATCATTTTGTCAAGGCCATACTATGTGCCAGGAGCTGTGCTAAATGATGGGGATACAAAGAATAAAACAATCTCTACTCTCAAGGAGCTTACATCTAATGGGGGAATTGCTCAATACATACATCAGAGATCCTTGAAAAAATGATATCAAGCTATCCATCTGTTCTCTCTTATTTTTTCTGACTCACCTTCTTTTCTGGTCACACAAGAACCTGTTGATATCTTCTACAGCATCTCTGACATGTGAGTCATTGCTGGTAATAAACTATGGCCTATTCACACCCACCCTGAGTTTTTCCACTGTCTTTTGGGTTGCCTGTAATTTTGACTCTTTTAAGATTGTAGGGTTCCCTGATACAGAACCAGCTGGCATCTCCAGGAGAATATTGATACTAAAAAGATGGGCTTTTTTTTTTGGACCACAAGAAGCCTGGGATTATTAAACACAATGAACAGCTTCCCTAAAACAATCCAAACTAACTTTCCTAATCAGCCCTGGAGCCAGCTCACCGAATGCCAGTATGACCTATCCAAGTCCTAAACTAATGGACCTGTGTAATATTCATAATTCATCCACTTTGTTTTTCTTAAATAGTTAGCTAGATGCCATAATTTGTGCGAACTGATCTCAATGAACAGGCCCACCACTAGAAAGATGGCCACTAGGTAATGAATTTTTTGGTTATAGAGGCCCACTAGGGAGGCTCAGAAAATTAATAAGACTAGTTTTCTTCTATTTGGTACTTTACCACTACAAAGAACTTTATCTGATCATCAAAAAAATCTTGTGAGATTGGTAGTTTATGTATTATTCTTATTTTAGAAAATGAGGTTCTGATTAGTCCCAAATCACAGAACTGGTTAATAGCAGAGTTGGGACTTAAAACTCAGGTCTTCTGATTTTAGGTGCAGTATTCTTTCTACTACACCATTTTGCCCTTAGTACCAATTAAATAAAAAGTTTGTCTTATCCTAGTGTGGTAGAATTCTTGTTCATCTTTCATTTTCAAAGAGGACCAATAACATCATGGGTGATGTCTTGACTTGTGTGTGAATTGGATTGAAGTGAGATAGAGATGGGCAAAGTCATCAGCTTCACTCTCTTCCAGAATCATCAAGTCCAGTGGCAGGACAAAGTCCAGATGACTGGCAATGGCCTAGGATGCAGTAGATGACCTTGATGTTTTCGATGTCTTGCCAAGTGCTAAGCCCTCCCTAGCACCTATTTCAGCCACCTTCATGGCCATTGGAACAAATTGTTCTCATTTGCCCATTCCACTAGAGGAAATCTTCACATGTTTGAGGTAGTCATCCTAACTCACCAATGGGTTTAAGGCCTGTTGGTTACCGTCAACCTGGTTTAGCATGTCTGCTGAGATGGTTTAACCTGGGTGTGGCCACTGTACATGCTATAGCTTCTTGGATCCACGGGTGAGAGTTGGGTGGCAGGTGGACACCAAAGGTGATGAGCATCCCTGGAAAGGGTTCGGTAAGCCCTCACAAAAGGTGTTAGTCCTCCCTGAACACTCCATACTCAAAATGGTAGAACTAGAGCTGGAAGGAATCTTATAGGCCATCTGGGCTTATATAGGATAATATAGGTAAGTAATAGATAATAGGGCTATAGAGGTTTCATTTTTTACATTATGAAACTGATGCTTAGAGAGGTTAAAGAGATTGCTCAAAGTAACACAGATAGTAAGTCCAAAGATAGGATTTAAACCCATTTCCTCTGACTTCAAAACCAACTCTTTCATTCATCCCTTTCTCACTACTTTAGCTCAGGCCTTCATCAGTTCTTATCTAGACTGTTGTAATCATCTTCTAATTGGTCTCCCTACTTCAGTTCAACAGTGGCAAATATTTCTAGCAAGCACCTACTATGTGTCAGGCACTATGCTAAGCACTGAGGATACAAATGCAAAAAATAGAACCTGCTCCAAAGGGACTCAAAGTCAAACAGAGAAGACAATATGCAAACATTTGTATACAAACAAGATACATAAGGGTAAACTGGAGATAATCTTGGGAGAAGTTACTAAGATTCTGGAAGACTAGGAAAGGCTTCATGAAGGTAGGATTTTAACTGAGACTTGAAGGAAACCAGGGAAGTGAGGAGGCAAGGAAAGAGGAAATTACACATGTAAGAGAGAGCTAGGAAAAATAGCCAAGCGGGAGATGGTGAATCGTGTGTGAGGAACAGCAATGAGGCTGGTGTCACTGGGTCACAGAGTATGTAAAAAAGATTAGAAAGGTAAGAAGGAATCAGGTTACAAAGGGCTTTAAAATTCAAAGAGAAGGATTTACATTTAATCTTGGAGGCAATAAGGAGCCATTAAAATTTATCAAATGAGGTGGGGGGTGATATGGTCAAACTTGCCGTTAGGAAATTCAATTTAGCAGCTGAGTGGAGGATAGACTAGAGTAGGGTGAGATTTGTGGCAGGGAGACTATTCAAGAGGCCATGGCAATAGTCCTGCTCTTTCAACTGTCCTCTTGCATTTCCTCAAATTTCTCAGCATCATTGCCTATTTTATTGTACTCTTTTCCTGACCAGAGAAAGAGGTATCCCCGGCTCTTATTAAGGCCGATCCTCCTCCCTGTTCTTTGATCTCATTCGATCCTGTCTCTTCCAAGACTTTGTCCCACCAATTGCTTCCTATGTCTCATCCATCCCCAATCTCTCTTATGACTTGTTCCTTCGAAAATGCCCACAAATATTCTCAGGTCCCTCTTCCTACCAAAAGCCTTCTCTTGACCTTTCTACCCCATTCAACTACTACCTTATTCTTTCTTCCTTTTCAATGCTAAACTTCTGAGAAAAGCTGTTTATGCCCAATTCTTCCATTTCTTGCTGATTTGTTTCCCCTCAACCCTTTGCAATGTGAGAAATAATTCATTTTGACCTCTACTCTACTCCAATCGGTATTAACCAATTACATAGGAGAAGTGATTATAAATTCTGCCTATTAGGCCCCAGAGCTGTGAGCTACGGATTATAAGTTCACTTTCTCAATCATGGAAGGCTAACTAGAGGCCCTCCACCCTTGTTTTTCCTTGTCATGATGACCAAAGTCCAGTGTGGTAGAGGTGACTCAATTATGTGGAAAGTCCTCCAACTTATTTTTGTCCTTCTGGACCTCTCTCTTTTGTCCAACATGAGCAGGTGACCATCTTATGACCATTTGGTTAGTGGAGATGCCCTATGCTTGGCCCAACCTGAGACTCCCCTGCTGACATACTATGGCTAGCTGATGCAGCATCCCGTGAAGCAAGATGTATCAACAAATAGGATTCTGTACTTTGTATAGCCTTTTTAGAATATTCAGGTATCAAATCTGGTTTCAAGCCTTATAAAATAAGGCCCTACAAGAAGGGGGCATCTCAGATCATGAGAAGATTTGAGGTCCACTTCATTAGAGACGACCATGGACTTTTTAAGAAAGTCCATTGGTTCAGAGCTCTGCCTCAGTGGTTTTTCTTGCAGGTTGGACAATTTTAATCTCCACATTACTGTCACACTGAGCTGGGATTCCAATGCATGGACCTCAACTTTTTTAGGCCAGCCCCTGCAAGGCACCAAAAAAAGAAGTGCACACTGGGTCAAATTTTCATGGGTGTCTCCCCCATGGACACTGGCCTTGGGAGGTTGGACTCCCCTCACTGTCTGTACCCAAATTCTGAGACTGAGGTAAGTCTCTTCAAGATTGGCAAACCTGCCTTAATTTACCCTAAATTTGTTTTCTTTGAGAAGGGTCCCCAGTTGGGCTAAGAGGGACTTTTTAAATTTGTGACTAGTCTGTCTAAATTTATAAGTTCTGAAGCACTTAAATAAATTTCTATGTTTATAAAAAATTATATGGTCATAAATTTAACTTTTTAAACATAGGCTACTATATTTTTTCCCTTCATATTCCTTAACTTCATTTTGTCAAGACTAGGGAGACTCAGTAGTGGAATTACTAGTTTCTTATTTTCAGCCAGCTAGCCACCTAGCTAATTTTAGAACATCCTGCTGGCAGGGTTAAAATAGATATTTTTTGTTTTGTTTTGTTTTTTGCCTTTACATTCTTTTAACAAGGAATAATTAAATTATTTTTTATCATCAATAAAAAAAATCTCTTAAATTTGTTGAGGGGGAACTTTCAGTGGCTCACAGTGGAGTGTAAAACCTATTTAGAGGACCTTATAATCAGTCCCTGGGTGGGTAGGGCTTGGGGGAGTGATTCCTCACTGGAGTGCTCAGATAACTCCTGGAGGGAACAGTAATCCAGGATAGACACAACAGCTTAGGGGAGAGATTCCCTACCTCAATGGCAAGCTGTCAAGGCATGTGATCACCCTTGGGAACAATCCCACCTTTTCCTCACCTGAGAAGAAGGCTTATTTTAGTTTTACAGAGATGAAGAAAGGAAAAGGTTATTTTCACTTATATTTGCTTAGGATTAAGTCAGTCACTGACAATCATAGCTAGATTGTCAGGATGTTTTAAAGGGAAGCTGGCAAACATTTTACTAAATATTCACTCATGGAAAACATTTGGGCCATAGTTGACTGGTCTTAGGACCCTAGAGGTTAAGCCCAGAAATTAAGAATTGGAAATTTTAGAGAACTTGCTAAAATGAATCCCTGAATATGACAGTGTTAGCTGTAGGAAAAGAAGTTCCATATAGGCAGATCTGAGGCAGATAGAAGATTGCCTCCCATGATTCATAATTGAAGCATCTTCAGTGGGGAACTTCTCAGATGGAATAAGCCAATGAACAGGTAGCTTGGGAATCTAGTCCAATTTTCTCAAAAGAAGCTTCTCTGAGGAGTGGTAATCCTGGTTGGGGGCACCCCCAGGAAAGATGGGGTCAGGAATAAAAGAACAAAGGCATCCTATGGTATCCCCATTGGGACAAGGGTGCACTCCCTGTCAAGGGGCTGACTAAAGAAAGAGCTATTAAGCTGTGTAAAGTTTGGAGTTTAAGAGGTTGTTTTGGCCAATGGAACTTATGATTACTTAGAAAGTTACAGAACTTTATTGAACAATCTCCCCAAATCAGAACACATGAACTATCTATATTGCTATATTCTGAACCAGGATATCAAGTGGACTTCTGGGAGCTAAGATGTCAGAGTAAGCAGTAAATCACCATAACCCTGACATATTTACATTAAAGCAACCATAAAATAGCCCCCCCAAAACAAATCCTGGAACAGCAGAACCAGCAAAACTGAGTGAAACAATCTTTTAGCTCAAGAAACTTGGAAGATCTGAAAGAAAGGTCTGTCTCACTTGGTGAAAGGGGAGCACAGTCCAGGACGGGAAGTGTCTCAGCAAGCCAGCAGCAAGCCCCACATCAGCAAACAGTGGGAGATCCTCAGCCCCAGTGTGCTGGAGCAGGCAAATGCCAACACCAGGACTTCCCCCTTTCCCCGCCATACACATGCCTCTGTAGTTAGGGGGACCAGCAGACTCTAGCTCTGAGAACCACTATGTGCTTTTGCATAGCCCCAGGCAAACAGGCATACTGCAGGGGTCAGACCTCCACACGCTTCAGTGTAGCCCTGGCAAAATACAGAAATACCCCACCAGGCTCAGTATTCCCCAGACAACACCATTAGGACCCCAGCTCAGCACCAGGTAAGCTTCCAGACCTCTATGGCCTCCAATAGTACCAGCCACCCACTACCCCACCCCCTTAGCACAGCACCAGACACAAAGGTCCCCCATGGGCCTCAGGGCAACATCAGTGCAGCACCAGGAAAACAGCCCCCAGCCCAAGAAGCTTGAGACAGTGCCCCTTCCATCCTGGGAGCAGAGCTTAAATTTTAAAAAAAAGGAAAAAGGCCAAAAAAGATGAGCAAAAAACATCAAAAAACAAAAACAAACAAACAGACAAAGAATCTGACCATAGAAAGTTATTATGGTGACAGGGAAGACCAAGACACAAACTCAGAAGAGGACAACAATGTCAAAACACCTATGGGCAAAACCCCAAAGAAAAATAGGAAGTGGTCTCAAGCTCAGAAAGAACTCATGGAAGAGCTCAAAAAGGAGCTTAAAAATCATATAAGAGAGGTAGAAGAAAATTTGGGAAAAGAAATGAGAGTGATGCAAGAGAATTATGAAAAAAGTCAACAGCTTGAAAAAAAGAAAACAACTCCCTAAAAAGTACAATTGGTCAAATCAAAAAGGAAGGACAAAAGCTAACTAAAGAAAACCACTCCTTAAAAGTTAAAATTAGGCAAGTGGAAATTAATGACTCTATGAGACACCAAGAATCAGTTCAAAAGAATGAAAAAAAGAGAACAAAATATAAAATACCTCCTTGGAAAAACAACTGACCTGGAAAATAGATCCCCGAGAAATAATGTTAGAATCATTGTATTACCTGAAAGCCATAATCAAAAGGAGAACCTGACAGCATCTTTCAAGAAATTATCAAGGGAAACTGCTTTGATGTCCTGGAACCAGCAGGCAAAATAGGCATTAAAAGAATCCACCAATCACCTCAGGAAAGAGATCCCCAAAATAAAAACTCCAAGGAACATTATAGCCAAAATACAGAACTATTAGGTCAAGGTAAAAATATTGCAAGTGGCCAGAAAGAAACAATTTCATGCCAGAGAGTCACAATCAGGATTACACAGGACTTAGCAGCTGCAACATTAAAGGATAGGAGGTCATGGAACATGATACTCCAAAAAGCAAAGTTGCTAGGACTACAACTAAGAATCACCTACCCAGCGAAATAAAGAATAACATGTCAATGGGAAAATGGTCATTTAATGAAATAGAAGGATTTCAAGCTTTCATAAGGAGAAGACCAGAATTGATAAAAAAAAAAATTGATATCCATTATCAAGACCCAAGAGAAGCCTAAAAGTGTGAAAAGGGAAAAGAAAACATAAGGGATTCAATGAAGCTGAACTGCTTACATCTCTACATGGGAAGATGATACTTGTAATTTTTACAAAGTGTACCATTAATAGTACAGCTAGAAGGAATATATGTGGATAGAGGGTATGGGTATAAGGCGAATTTGAGGAAATGACTTAAAAAAGAATTAAGGGGTGAGAAAGAGGTGTACACTGAATGTAGAAGGAAAGGAGAGGTAGAATGGGGTAAATTATTTCATATGAAGAGGTGTGAAAAACCTATTACAGTGGAGGAAAAGATGGGAGGATGGGTAATGTACATCACTTGAACCTTATTCTCATCATTTGGTTCAAAGAGAGCAATCAGTTGAATATAGAAATCAATCTTACCTGACAGGAAAGTAGGAGGGGAAGAAATTAAGAAAAGGTGGAGGGGAGAGGGAGCAGAGAAACTGGCAGAAGATAGGGCAAACTGGGCAAGATGGCAGAGTTGGGAAGGGGTGAAAGAAAAGAGAGAAAAACAGGAGGAAAAATAGGATGGACAGAAATACACAGTTAGTAATCATAGCTGTGAATGTGAATGGGATGAACTTCTCCATATCAGAATGGATCAAAAACTAGAATCCTACAATATATTGTTTACAAGAAACACATTTGAAGGAAAGAGATACAAACAGAGTAAAAGTTAAGGGGCTGGAACAGAATCTATTATGCTTCAGCTGAAGTTGAAGAAACAAAAGCAGGGGTAGCAATCCTGATCTCAGACAAAGTAAAAGCAAAAATAGATCTAATTAGAAGAGATAAGGAAGGAAACTACATCTTGCTAAAAGGTACCATAGGCAATAAAATAATATTAATACTAAACATATATGCACCAAGTGGTATAGCATCCAAATTCTTAAAGGAGAAGTTAAGTGAGTTACAGGTTTATGACCAAACAAGAGATAGAGGCATTATGAAATATAAAATAGATAATTTTGATTAAATTAGATTAAAAAGCTTTTGCACAAACAAAACCCAAAGCAACCAAGATTAGAAGGAAAGCAGAAAGCTGGGAAACAATCTTTATAGAAAATATCTCTGATAAAGGCCTCATTTCTCAAATATATGAAGAACTTAGTCAAATTTATAAGAATACAAGCCACTTCCCAATTGATAAATGGTCAAAGGATATGAACAGGCAGTTTTTAGATGAAGAATCAAAGCTATCTCTAGGCATATGAAGAAGCTCCCTAAATAACTTTTGCTTAGAGAAATGCAGATGAAAAGAACTCTGAAATGCTAACTCACATCTATCAGATTGGCTACTACGACAAAAATAGGGAAATTATAATGTTGGAAAGGATGAGGGAAAATTGGGACACTAATGCACTGTTGGTGGAGTTGTTAACTGATTCAACTATTCTGGAGAGCAATTTGGAACTATGCCCAAAGGGCAACCAAATTGTGCATACCTTTGATCCAGCAATATCACTACTGTATCCCAAAGAGGTCATAAAAAAGGGGAAAGGAACTATATGTGCAAAAATTTTAGTAGCAACCCTTTTTGTGATGGCAAAATATTGGAAATAGAGGGGATGCCCATGAGTTGGGGAATGGTTGAACAAGCTGTGGTATACGAATGAAATGGAATACTACTGTGCAATAAAAAATGATGAACAATCAGGTTTCAGAAAAACCTGGAAAGGCTTGTATGAACTGATGCAAAGTGAAATGAGCAGAACCAGGAAAACATTGTACACAGCATCAGCAACATTGTGTGACGATCAACTATGAATAACTCAGCTCAACTTACTTTATTCTTTTTCATGGCTCTTTTTCTTCTTTTGATCTGTTTCTTCTTTAGTAACTGTGACTAATATGGAAAAAAATTTTTACATGATTTACGTGCATAACCTATATCAAATTGCCTACCATTTTAGGAAGAGGGGAGGGTTGGGAGGTTGAAAAATTTGGAACTCAAAATCTTAAAAACGAATGCAAAAAATTTTCTTGACATGTTATTGGGGGGAAAATATATTGCTAAATTCTTCATCATTTTCAGTTTTTCTTCCTGGGATTATACTTTGGCAACAAGTTTAGAGGAATGGAACTTTAACCAGCTTTTGTATCTATTAGGGCCTTTTCTAGTGGTTGAACCCAATTGGCAAATTAGACTAAAGCAATTTTGTATTGTTACTAAATTTCATTTTTTATATTGACAAGATTCTAAAAGCATGAACATAATTAGGAAAAAAAAATTATCTTAGGCTGAGAGCAGGACCCCAGCCACAAGATGGTCATGAATTCTATACATAATAGAGGAAACAAGTAAGATCTTGACTTCAAAATCTTTTAGAGAAAAACTTAGAAATTCAGGCCTCATTTAATGTTGTGTCTTGTTATATGTTCTATTTATGTCCCTTTTGTAAATGATGTAATTAGGTTTGGGAATAGTGGGTTCCTTACGTCAGATAGAAAGGGACCTAATTTGATTAGGAAAATCTTTAAGAGAATGAGAAATGTGTCTATTGCTTGTGCTGCTATTATTCACTCTTTGTGCTAAACCATAACCAACAGGTGTTTTATTGAAGTCTTTTCCTTTGGCATGATCAACCAAAAGAAACAGGCTGTAAAAAAAAAACTTTCAAAAAAAGCATAAAAGAAGATAAATCTTTCTCTTTCCCCCCTCTGTTTCCAACACTGGCCATGTTGCAGACTGCTGAAATGAAAGACAGATACAGAAATTAACTGAAAACTAAGATTAAAAAAAAAAAGATTGGAAGCCAAATTTGTGAAAAAGGAGTACTAAAATTTCTTTAATATCTAAAATATAATTTGGATGTGTTTATAAAGTATTTCAATGAGCTTTTGTGGTACTACCAAACTTTGTAGAGTTTAATGAGAACAACAAAATTCACAGATCAGTTATTCCTTATTGGGACCTTTAAAAATGACTAAGGATTGATTTAAAGCTGAATTTGAATTTTAAGCATCATCTTATTAGCGTGAGATATGTTCAGGAGAGATTCAGTAAAATAGGCATTCAAGGATGTGTTAAAACAAAAAAAACCTCAGGAAATAGTATAGGAGAAATTAGACTAAAACTCTTGTGAGCTTAAATAATTTCACAACTCCCAATTTAAAAAGGAAACACATTTACTAAGCCTGAAGAAGTTTCAGCTAGCCAGTCTCTAAGTCTGAAATTTTAGGGTATCAATCTGTGAAGTTGGTTTTAATTTTAGTGTAGAATAAAGGCACATTTAAACTACACTTAAAGTTGGGATAAGTTTATCGTAGCAAGCAATTTTTTACTAGAAGCCAGGACAAGGAAATTTTACACCATGTGCAGAAAAGAATAAAAGTGGGTAGAATTGGAGTTCATTTACCCTCCTGTTGTTTACTGCTTTTTCAAAACCAACCTGAGGGCACCAACCAGATCCTATCCCATTTGAAGGTGAATTCCAAAGTGCTCCCAGAAAAAGAAAATTTGTTTTGAAATCAGAAAGTGACTGAAGATAAGTAAAATTTAGTGATACTACTGTACTTTAAAATCAATTGCTTAGGTAAACTAAAACGCGGTAAAACTTGTGTTGAAATCAATTAGTTAGCAAAAATAAGTTCAAATTTTATAAATAAGACTATAGTAAGTTAGGAAAAATTATTAAAGATAGAATTAAACAAGAATATTTTAAAAGGATAGATATAGGAATAAACTAAGTGCTTTCACACCTAATAGAGATGCTCAGATTTCAAAAGATTGAATTAAAATGAACATGTGGCTTATAAAAGTATAACATACTGAATCTTGAGAGGGAAAAACAGAACTTGCAAACTATTTCATGACAAATAAATATTTTACAAGATGAAATGAAGAAATTTACAATACAATACAATACAATACAAATACAAAAAACAAATTTTTATCAGCTGGAAGCTTCTAAGTCATTAAAAAAAAACCCCACCGTCCTTTGGAATCTGTACTGAATTATACATTACAATAGGTTAGGTTAAGAAAAAACAAAATAAATGGACTTAATTTTTGAGTGATTTGAAAGGAAATAAGATTCTGGGAAAATGGCAGAGTAGTTCAGAAAACTTTTGGCTCTCCAAATTTCCTTCACAGAAAAAGACAGACCATTGCTTCAGAGGGAATGTAGAGCAGCAGAAATAAACAAAAGTCAGGGCAAAAGGAGTAGCTAGGTAGAAAGAGTACTGGCCCTGGAGTCAGGAGGACCTGAGTTCAAATCCAGGCTCAGACACTTGACACTTATTAGCTGTGTGACCCTGGGCAAATCACTTTTTGCCTACCAAAAAATAAAAAAAAAAAGTCAAGGTAAAGCAGTAGTTCTCAGACAATCCCAGGAAAGACCTGACCTCCAGGGGTAGAGGTTCAGCCTGAGTGAAGTGCAAAAACCTCTACAAACAACAGGTCCTGGGGGCAGCTGGGGTTGGGAGGCAGCATTGGCCTTAGAAACTTTTATCTGGCAGACAGTGAGGGGGTCTGACTACTGAATAGAGGATTCTTCGAAGGACCTTCCACTGTTGAGGGATGCCAGGCACAGCTGTGCTGCAAGACACATCCTGGGCGTGGCTGCAGAGAGGAGGAGCCAGCACACACATGGTAAGTGTAGGAACAGAGCGGCAGGGACCCTGCTGGCTGTGGGCACTTCTAGGAGAGCAGTCTCTGGTCTCGGTTCCAGGGAAGAGAAGACAGCTGTAGTTTGCAGCTGCCTGAGGGACTGTAGGGAGCAACATCATTTGTGGTATAGCATGGTTGGGGGCCCTAGCCATGGCCTAAGAGTGGAGAGGACAGCCCAAGTTTGAGCCTCAAGATAGACCTCAGAAAATGACGGTAAGAGGGACCTGAAGGTTGGGGCATTGCTCCCCATACCTCTGGACTAGAACTTGATCACACTAATAGCTGCCAAAAAAGAAAAAGAGAAAAGAAAAGAAAGAAAACAAAACAGAATAAAATAAAATAAAAATGAGCAAGTAAAGTACTATGGGGTAGAGAAGATCTAGGTTCATATTCAGAGGACAATAATGGAGCTAAAAAAGCCACTCCTATTTCAATGAGACACATCAAATGGTCCCAAGCACAAAAAGATTTCTCAGAAGAACTTAAAAAGAACTTTAAAAATCAAATAAGAAGAGGGGCGGAGCCAAGATGGCGGAGTGAAAGCAGTGACTTGCTTGAGCTCTCCCCCAAACCCCTCCAAATACTCATAAAAAATGGCTCTAAACAAATTCTGAAGCAGCAGAACCCACCAAAAGACAGAGTGAAACAAATTTCCAGCCCAAGACAACCTGGATGATTGATCAGAAAGGTGTATCACATCTGGCTGGAGAGCAGTGCAGCACGGCGTGGGCAGGCCTCAGCAAACCTGGAGCAGGCCTCAGAGGACTGAATCGCGGGCAGCTGTGGAGGTTTCCAGACTCTTCAATCCAGGAATGCCAAAGACAACTTAGAAGGTCAGTGGGAAAAGTCTGTTTCTGTGGTGTCAGAGAGGAAGGCGGGGTTTCAGCTCCATTCCCCAAGAGCATGGCCCTGGGGGGGAGGGGCAGCTGCTTCTGGCCCATAGACTGAGGGGGAATCCAGTGGCTGATCAGAGAGGGACTGCAGGGATCTCTTTGCCAGTGCTGAGGCAGGAATCTCTTGCCTTGCCTGTGTTTGGATCTGGGTCACAGTTCTGGCGGGTGCTGGGTGGAGGAGCGCTGGCAGGAGAGCGCTGGCGTGGAGGAGCTTGTAGCAGCTGTAGGGAGGAGCCCCTCCTCACAGTTACAGGACAGAAAGGAGTATTTGTGGTCACAGGCCAGGAAAGGAGTAAACACCTCGCTCCTTATCATACCACCTTGGAAGAACTGAAAATTTACAGGTCCCTACAAGTATCTCTGAAAACAGCTATACAAACCCCTGAAGCTTGGGACAGTACACTCTCCACATTGGAAGCAGACTCTTACCTTAACAAAGAGTTTAAAACTCAAGTAATTGGCTGGGATCATGAGCAAGCAGGGCAAAAAGAGTCAGACTATATTATCTTACTTTGGTGAAAAGAAGATCAAAATATACAACCAGAAGAAGACAACAAAGTCAAAGCTCCTACATCCAAAGCCTCCAAGAAAAATATGAATCAGTCCCAGGCCTTGGAAGAGCTCAAAAGGGATCTTGAGAAGCAAGTAAGGGAAGTAGAGGAAAAACTGAGAGTGATGCAAGAAAATCATGAAAAACAAGTCAACAGCTTGCTAAAGGAGACCCAAAAAAATACTGAAGAAAATAACACCTTAAAAAATAGCCTAACCCAAATGGCAAAAGAGGTCCAAAAAGCCAATGAGGAGAAAAATGCCCTAAAAAGAAAAATTGGCCAAATGGAAAAGGAAGTCCAAAAGATTACTGAAGAAAATACTTCCTTAAAAATTAGAATAGAGCAATTGGAAGCTAGTGACTTTATGAGAAATCAAGACACTGTAAACAAATCCAAAAGAATGAAAAATTAGAAAACAATGTGAAATATCTCATTGGAAAAACAACTGACCTGGAAAATAGATCCAGGAGAGAGAATTTAAAAATTATTGGACTATCTGAAAGCCATGATCAAAAAAAGAGCCTAGACATCATCTTTCAAGAAATTATCAAGGAAAACTGCCCTGATATATTAGAACCAGAGGGCAAAATAGAAATTGAAAGAATCCACCGATCTCCTCCTGAAAGAGATCCCCAAAGGAAAACTCCTAGGAATATTATAGCCAAATTCCAGAGTTCCCAGGTCAAGGAGAAAATATTACAAGCTGCCAGAAGGAAACAATTCAAGTACTGTGGAAACACAATCAGGATAACACAAGATTTAGCAGCTTCTACATTAAAGGACCACAGGGCATGGAATATAATATTCCAGAGGGCAAAGGAGATAGGATTACAACCAAGAATCACCTACCCAGCAAAACTGAGTATAATCCTTCAGGGGAAAAAATGGTCATTCAGTGAAATAGAGGAATTTCAAGCATTCTGATGAAAAGACCAGAGCTGAATAGAAAATTTGACTTTCAAATACAGGACTCAAGTGGAACATGAAGAGGTAAACAGGAAAGAGAAATCATAAGAGACTTATTAAGATTGAACTGTTTACATTCCTGCATGGAAAGATGATATTTATAACTCATGAGACCTTTGTCAGTATTAGGGTAGTTGGAGGAAAAAAATTATATGTATGTATATAGATAGATAGATAGATAGAGGGCACAGGGTGAGTTGAAGATTAAGGGGTCATATCTGGAGAATAAAATTAAGGGATGAGAGAGGATGATACTCGGAGAAGAAGAAAGGGAGAGGTAGAATGGGGTAAATTATCTCACAAAAAAAACAGAAAAGAAAAGTCTCTTACAGTGGAGGGAAACAGGGGAAGGTGAGAGGGAATGATGAATCTTATTCTCATAGGATTTGGCTTAAGGAGGAATAACATACACATTCAATTGGGTATGGAAATCTGTCTTACCCTACAGGAAAATAGGGGGAGAAGGGGACAAGAGAGCAGGGGATGATAGAGAGGAGGGCAGATTGGGAAAGGGGTAATCAGAAGGAAATACTTCTGAGGAGAGACAAGGTCAAAAGAAAGAATAGAATAAATGGGAGGGCAGGATAGGATTAAGGGAAATAGAGTTAGTTTTTCACAACATGTCTACTATGGAAGTGTTTTGCATAACTGCACATGTACAACCTATATTGAGTTGCTTGCCTTTTCAATGAGGGTGGGTGGGGAGGGAGGAAGAGAGAAAATTTGAAACCTAAAGTTTTAAAAACATATGTTTAAAAAAAATGTTTTCACATGCTACTGGGAAATAAGAAATATAGGAGATGGGGTATAGAAGTCTATCCTGCCCTCCAGGAAAATAGAAGGGGAAGGGGATAAGAGAAGGGGGGAGAGATAGAAGAGAGGACAGACTAGGGGAAGGGATATTCAGAATGCATGCTATCTTGGAGGGAGGGGTGAGATGGGGCGAAAATTTGGAACTCAAAAAATTGTGGAAGTGAACTTTGAAAACTAAAAATAAATAAATTTATATTAAAAAATGAAATAAACACAAAAACAAAGCAAAAAAAATAAAATAAGAGAGATTGAGGAAAAATTAGGAAAAAAAAGCAATCCAAAAAAATCAAGAAAATTATGAAAAGAAAGTCAACCAACTTGAAATAGAGAACCAAAAACTTAAGGAAGAAAATAATTCCTTGAAAACTTGAATTGGGTGAGGGGAATCTAATGGCATTCCAAGACACCAAGAAATCTAAAACAAAATCAAAAGAATGAAAAAATAGAAGAGAATATGAAATATCTCATTAGAAAAACAACCAATCTGGAGAACGGATCAAGGAGAAATAATATAAGAATAGTTGAACTGCCTGAAAATTATGGAAAAAAAAGAATCTTGATGTAATATTAGAAGAAATTACCAAGGAAAATTGCCTCGAAGTTCTAGAACAAGAAAGCAAAGCAGAAATAGAAAAAAAAATCCACTAATCACCACCTGAAAGAGATCCCAGGAGGAAAAATTACAGAAATATCATAGCCAAGTTTCATAGCTCCCAGGTTAAGGAGAAAATATTGGAAACAAGAAAAAAAATCTAACTATTGTGGAGTTGTAATAAGGATTACACAAGATCTAGCAGCTACTACATTGAAGGACCATAGGTCTGGGACTACTATATTTCATAGAGCAGAAGAGCCAGGATTATGACCAATGGTAACTTACCCAGCAAAGTTAAGTATAAGCCTGAGTGGAAAAAATAAAAAAAAGGATATTTAATGAACTGAAAGACTTTCAGGTTTTTGTGACAAAACCCCCCGAACTTAAGGGAAAATTTGACACAACGTCCAGGAGAAATATAAACATTAAGGACCAATTATAATGAATTCAGTAAGGTCAAATAATTTACTTCTTATATACGAAAATATCATCAGTTCTATTATGACTCATTTTTATTTGAGCAGTTTGAAAGAAAGGCTTGAGCTGAGCTGAATATGGTAAGGTGATTCTAAAAAAGTAAAAATGTGTAGGGAGAGATAAAATGGAGTAAATATCTTATACAAATAAGGCAAAAAAGGAAAAATGATACAGAAGAAACTAGTCAGGGGGAGGATGGGTAGTGCTGAAACCTTATGGGGAATGGGTTAAAGAGAGAACAACATATTTATCTAGAAGGGTATAAAAATCATCTAAATTAGAGAGAAATAAGAGGGCAAAGGGATAGGGTCAGGGACAGGATAAGGGAGGGACTTTAGAAGGGTGGGTAGCTTAAGGAATAGGAGGGCAAGGTAGCTGGTAGAAGTAAAGCAGAGGAGTGAGGGGGGGTAGAAATAGTGAAAAGGATAGTGAGGAAAAATAGGAAGGAGGAAAATACACAAGAAGTAATTATAGCTTAGAATGTGAATGGGATGAATTTCCCCATAAAATGGTAGCAGGTTAAAAATTTCTATTTAACAATATGTTGCTTTCAGGAAATGCTATAAAAATGAGAGATGCACACAAATATAAAATAAAAGTCAGGAGTAGAATTTGTTATATAAGAAAAGCAGGGATAGTAATCATGATTTCAGACAAAGTTAAAGCTAAAGTAGATTTAATAAAAAGAAAAAAGCAAGGAAACTACACCGTGTTAGTCATATGATTTAATATTGTTTTAGATCATTTAAAATAACTAGACAGTATAAAATACCTGAGAGTATGCCTGCCAAAGCAGACACAGGAACTATACAAATATAAATATAACACACTTTTTATTCAAATACAGTTAGATTCAAATAAGTGAAGTAAAATTTATTGTTCATGGGTAGGTAAAGCCAATATAGTTTTTAAAATGACAATTTTATCTACCTAATCCATTTATGTAATGTCATCCCAATTAAATTACTAAAAAATTATCTTACTGAGTTAGAAAAAAATAATAACAAAATTCATTTAAAAAACCAAAAGGTCAGGAACTTCAAAGAAATCAGGGGAAAAAAGATGTAAAGGAAGCAGATCCAGTAGTATCAGACCTTAAACCATGTTATAAGGTGAGAGCGTTGTTGAAGTGTAAAATGGATAATTTTGGTTATTTTAAATTAAAATTTTCTTGTATAAATAAAACCTATGCAGCCAAGAATAGAAAGAATGCATAAAATTAGGGAAAAACTTTCATAGACAATCTCTTAGATAGAATGGGATTGGGTTGGAACATATTGTGGTGTAGGACATGATGATCTGGTTGATTTAGAAAAACATGGGATGTTTTGGACTTATGAAGGAAGATACTATCTACCTTCAGAGAAACAGATAACAAATAGAAATAAGCACAATACAGTCTTACATATATGTGTATGAGTGTATATGTGTATGTTTACAAATATGTGTATAATATATATATGTGTATACATATATATACATACATATACATACATACATACATACATACACACACATACACCCTTAATTGTAGCCTTCTTGGTGGGGAAAGATGGAGAGGGAGGATAAAAAAATTAAAGTTTGTAACAGAACAAAAGAAAATCTACAGAGAAGCAAAGAAAAGCTGGACAGCTTTGAAAACAATGTGTAGTATTTATGATACAGGTTTTCTTGAAATGGAAATTTGTTGATTTATTGAATCCTCATATATTCTGCTATGTACATGGCAATGTTTTTTTTTATTTTATACTTAAATTTGAAATAAACTTAAAAACTTTAAAAAAAAGAGGAAATAGAGAAAACGTTTTATCCTGAGCCTTTCAGGAAAGTACAATCTCCATCAGATAGTTTTAAGTAGTGTTATTACTGCTAACTCTACATGAAATCAAAACTGTGTTTTAATAGAAATAGAAACTTTAAATCGAGAAATTATTATACTACAAGTAAAAAGCTCCTTCTAATTCAAATCATTGTTGAATATATATTAAAGTATGAGGACATTATGATGTTAGGCCCTGAAATTTTAAATCTTGGCAGTTAATGGCCCTTGCGGACATTGAGATTTTTAAATTATTGAATTGTATTTCTTTAGGTGAATTCAGTTAAATTAGTGTAATAAGGACTTCTGCTAATTTATAGCCATTAGGAAATTAGCTCCTCTTTTGATGAAAGGCAAACATAAAATTCCTAACAGAAAAACCATAGTTTTGGAAACTATCAAAATTTTGAAAAAAAAATAAAAGGAGGCAATTGGTCATTCACAGTCAATAAGCACCAAAATGGAAGTTGCCTTTGAGAAAACAATTCAGGGTTACATTTAGAGGGAATAATACAGACGAGAATAATAATAACTTACTTTAGCAAAAGCAGAGACTCTTTCAGGTACCAATATCTGTGTCATTCCTGTGCCATAGTTGGGCTTTGGCCAATCCCCTTGAGCATTGCAAAATACCTGGATAAATGCTTTTCCAGCATAAAAGAGGTTAACTTTGAGGAGATAGGTGGTTTCTTCTCCAAAGTCATCCTGCTTAGTGAAATCTGTGACATCCTGCAATGAGGAACTTATGCTGAGTGAGTTATTCTTGAGCCTATTTTCCTATCACACACAAAACGATATAATTGTAATTAATTCTAATTGCCCAAAAGACTTAAAGAAATTGGTATGAACTGTGCATTTATAACCACTAAAGAACCCAAAAGAGATTTACTAGAGGAATTATACAAGTAGAAGAAAGAGTAGTGTTGCATAAGGAAATAAGAAAAATTAAGAATGAGTAGAAGGATGAAGAAAGTTGTTTGCACTGACATAGCATAAGTAAAGGGTTTTGTAGTTTTGAAAAGGAGATATCAGAGAGCATCTTAATCCCACTGAAATAGAAAAGATTTAGGAATTTTCTTAAAGCTTTTCCTCTTTGACAGTTGCTACAGGTCTCCTTTCTCCAATCAATATAACCTTGCAAAACAAGTAGAAATTTAACAAACAAATATTAACTGATTGATAGGGAAAGGATTGTTTCCTTTCTCTGGTTTCAATAGTTATACAAAAGGATTAATAACTTAGAAAACTTAAAGGAATTGATCTGGGTCTTTGGGTAATTCAAAGAAATAAAAAGCAATAATAAGAAGTTTGGAGTGTCATTATGGATTTTTTTTGAATATAAGCCAACTGAAAGTAATGGAACTGTGCAAAATGAAGTTTAGTTATTGACACTAGTCATTACAAATCAATGATTGATTGAACTGAAAATTTTATTGCAGTAAATTAGAAGAATTTAATCGGTCTTGCTATATATGAGGGCATAAAAATTGTTTGCACCTATCTCCTAGGATTGTTCAGAGAAACACATAGTTGTGAAGTGCTTAACACAGTACCTGGCTTGTGTAAAGGATGAGCACTGTAGTGTTCAGTCCTTGCAGGAATACAGTTGAACAATTCCCAACAAATAGTATGGAATATTAACAAAATTGAGAAATTGTGGACTAAACATTTTAAAGTATTACTAAAAAACAGGCTTAAGTAAGTTAGACAAAACTGGCACATTTTGGCCCTATATAAACTGCTATGATCAGCATGAAAATGCCAGAGGTAATAAGATAAATGATTTTCTATGAAGTGATAAGCTTGAAAGGTATTTAAGTAAATTATTATCACCTGATCGGTGATGTTTTAAATACAAGAAGGCTAAGAGAAGATGTTACAGCAAATTTCTTCCTCTCTTCCATCAGAATACGGTTACATTATAAATATATCTGTTATATGATTATTAGGGTATTTTGTTTTGTTTTGTTTTAAAAATGGACAATAATAATAGTGGTAGCAAATGACTTATTGTTGAGAGAAAAGCAGAGTGAAGTCCTCTTAGGAGATCTTTATAAGGTACCTTGGGAGGAGTCCTGCTGACAGAGTATTATGAAACTCTTCAGCATTGCTGTTTGGGGAACTAGGACCTCTACTACCCAAAGTGTAGAAATTAAACTTTGGAATAATGAATGGGTGTCATTTGGGATCATTTGGAAACTCGTGTAATTGTATCTTTTGATGCTATTGTTTTGAACCAACTATTCACTGTGTATAAACTTATGGTGAAGAAGTGGAAACAGCAGACAAGGTTAAACAGTTGTTTTGGATCTAGGTAACTGGGATAGGTAAACCTCCCCAGGTATACTTGTTTCGTTCATAAGGGAGGGTCACTGTGGTGCACAAGGGATAATAGATTTAATTAAGTAAGAATGCGTTACTCCAGATACCACCCTAGTGGCAACTTACATGACAGCCACTTGTCCAACTTGTGTAGCTTATAATCAACTTGCCTTTCAAATCATATCCACCAGTGGCTGTCTGGCAGCTTGCACCCCTCTTTAAGCACTTACCGAAAAAGATTATCATTGTGCCCAAGTCAGTCCTTGCCCAAGGTTGAACTGTTCCCTAGTTCTAAAGCCATAGCTCCCTCTGATACCAGTTTTCACCAAGAAAATTGTGACCAGGTATGACCCACTTGCCTACGTGGACTCTGCTGAAGGATCTCATCACATTGTATTCTAGAAATGGCTTGATGTTCTCCCTTTCACTTTATCTGGAGAGTAAGGTGGGGAATGATGGTCGTAAATAGATGAAGTTTTGGGGGTAATACATGAAAACAGAAACAAAAACAATTATCTAGCCCTAAACTATAATTAGTGAAATGTTACTATTTGAGGAAGAGTCTCTTGGGGCTTCAAGTTGTTGGTATTCTTAGTCTTGAATCCAGGTATAAGTGACTGACTTCTCACAAGGCTGCTGGGTCATCCTTCAAGGTAAATGTCATGTGCCCCAACAGTCTGAGGACTGCCACAGGTAGATGTCTGTCCCTGGGAAAGTTGACAGAATGACCTTGTGAAGGTGAAGGTAGGATTCTCTCGACCCATCCCCATTTGGTAAATAGGACATTTTCCCACCTGGTTAATTCTGAGTGTGTCTATGACATCCTGTCATACAATTAGCTGCCTGTGACTCATACCTGATTTCAAACAGAACTGATGCTGCTATGTCCTTGCCTTTTTCCTCACATAGCAAATTCCATTAATAAGGGCAAGTGTAAAAGAAGATGAAGCTTGTTGGTGATTTTTGATGAAGTAACATATGCTAGTATGTCAAGAGATTATTTTGAATTATTGTTAGAATCACAAAAAATAGAGACTATTAAGTCTTACAACTGGTGGGTTATTTGATTTACAAGGGATTGCCCTATAGCATTCTTTTATCAAGATAATATTAGTGGGTGGGCAGCTAGGTGGCACAATGGATAGAGCACTGGCCCTGAAGTCAGGAAGTCCTGAGTTCAAATCCAGCCTCCAACCAAACACTTGGCACTTACTAGCTGTGTGACCCTGGGCAAATCACTTAACCCCAATTGCCTAAAAAAAAAAAAGATAATATTAGTGAGAGATGTGACACAATTTTCAAAATTGGATTAAGAATTTTACATGAAAAAATTGTTTGAAATATCTATCTAATAATATTAAAAGAGAAAAAACTCATTTTCAAATTTAGACCCTCATGATGCAATAATTGAAATTCTCTGAAGTTTCAAGTGAATTATATGTTCTTAATTCTTTTTATAGCTCTATTTTATATTGAGTTTGTGTTGTCTTGGCACCTGGGACTCAGATTGAGAAGGAAAAAGACCCTTTAGAACTGACTTAAGAATATGGCTTGTTTTAGAAATATAAAATTATGGACCTTGAACTTTTTACATCAAGGATATGTGATCCTGAATAACTGGATCCACCTAAAGCTCTGAAGCTATGATTATTGGAACTTACCATTAGACCCCATGGGACTGTGATTGTTATTCTGAGTCTGACTCCAGGTATGAGCATCAAACCTAGTAGGCTAATGATCCATGATGTCAGTAACCCTGTGGGGTTGAGATCCAGGCATTACAGGTGGCATTCTCATGGGAAAGGCTGAGAGAATGACTCTTGGCATGGATGAGTTAGAATTTTTCTAACTCGATTTCACCAGTATGACATTTCCTCTTGAATGGAAAATATCTCACCTTTTAAACCTGGCTCAATAAAATTGGCTGTCTTTATGATTATAGCCTGGAATTGACATGTAGTTAGAGAACACTTTTCCCTCCCTGTATAATGTCCCTATTTTCTTTCTGTGGCAAATTTCTATAATCACAGTAGGTTAGCAGTATAAATACAATATTAAATTATTTCATAGGTTAATACTGGACAAGGTCTGAGCTTTTATAGTAACATACAGGTGTAAGATTTGAGCTATTTAGTCTAAAATTTTAGTCCTTCCTAAAATTAATGTGAGAATAATTGGGTATTGATGGAACAGTTTATGGGACCAAACTATTTTTCTATTAATTATTAAGTCTAAAACAGAAATGTCTTCAGTTTTGTTTTGAAGAAAAGAATGTTAGGATATCTTGTGTTACCTAAGTGGGAAAAACCAATTTTATTTGGATTTACTATTACCACCTGGATATGGAGCATGTCTTGAAAGGCAAATATGTTTTATTATAACTAACTTATTTGCCCTGCACTGTCTTGAAATCAACTACTCAATATATTTATATATCCTATCCCAAAAGTTGTTCGTTATAATTTGAATTATTTTAGCAACTTTTAAATGAGTTCAGTTGTATATCAGAGTTAATCATCTTATTAAAAAGTGTTTTGTTAATGGTTCCCTAGAAGAATCTCATCCTCCTGAGGGAGAAAATAAGGGAAGGGATGAGCATCTAAAAGAAAATAGATAGAAAAGAAAACAGCTACAATGAATTTTTTTTTTTGCTGGGCAATGGGGTTAAGTGACTTGCCCAGGGTCACACAGCTAGTAAGTGTTATGTGTCTGAGGCCGGATTTGAACTCAGGTCCTCCTGAATCCAGGGCCGGGGCTCTATCCACTGTGCCACCTAGCTGCCCCCTCAGTTGGTTTTAATAAATAGTTGTGATAAGATTAGGAAATTCTATATGACAAATATAAAATTTGGGTTCAGCATTTAATTTTAAAATTTTCAATTCTGATTTGAATTTGCCAACCTAGAAATATAAATTCTCTGGTCTAGTGATGTTCATATTAGTGCTATTAAGGTTTGAGTTAGCTCTCACTACTTGACCTCGTTATTGTCATAGCAGAATAGTATTAAGATCTATTTTGTCAGAGATTTTTAACAGAGAAGAGGATCTCTGCAAGTGACCTGAACTGGAGAAGCAAATACACTAAAAGCTGCTCTGAAGCCCCACTCTTTCCAGTATTTTTAAGAGGAGAGTTCTCCAAAAGACCACAGGACTGTATCAGAGGATGTTACAGAGAATGGACCACTGTATGAGATTTGACAAGTAAGCATGACACCATCATTATCATCATCTCCTCCACAAATGATTCCTAATCCACCTATTCCTGAGCCTGCAGTGACTGGAACCTTAAATCTTCCTTTTCAGTCTCCTACTTTGGTTTTTGCTCCACTATCAACAGCCATGACTGATAATTACTTTGATCATGGAACTCAACCTATTCTTCATTTTCCTCCACTCCCTATGCTATAGCTATCTAGATCTGCTTGTGTTGTCTGCTGGGATGTTGTCCCTCATCACCATAATGGGGTGGCTGCTTGTCAAAATTGCTTGAATTATTTTCATTAACTCAAAAGATTTCCAGAACTTGTATGGAGGACAGAAAATGCTTGCAGTGCTGTGCTTGAACAATTACCCTGTGGTCTCCCAATTTTCATACCTTGGAGGGCATGTTTTGCTAGGAGATACTTGTCCCTCATGGTTCTTGGTTAGTGAAATAGTCACCTCAGACATTTGTTGTTTTTTTAGTATATTGAGTTAATGTTTAATCAAATGGAACATAATCAATATATTATAGGTTGTACCAATTTCCCTCTTCTCTAATGTCACCTTTGCACCTCAGTAATGGGACTGCCCCATCCTAGTTTTGCATCATCTATGGAGGACTGTCCTTCATGCATTTAGATTATAATGATCCAAAGAAAGACTGGGGGAATGAGAGAAATAATTCATTTGGACCCTACTCAGTATTAATCAGTTTGTTGTGATTCCATAGGTGTAGTGATTATAAATTCTGTATATTAGGCCCCAGAGCTGTGAGCTGCAGATTGTAAGTTCACTTACTTAATCGTAGGACCACCTTATGACCACTTAGTGGCAGTGCTCCATGCTTAGCCTGAACCAAGGCCCCCCCCCCACCCATTTCCAGCTGATGCATCATTTTTTGGCCTGTGAAGCAAGATTTATCAGCCAATGGAATTCTGTGCTTTGTGCAGCCTCTTTAGAATGTTCAGACACCAAGTCTGGTATCTGGCCTTATAAAAATAAGACCCTGGAAGAAGGGTGATCTTGGATCATGAGGAAGATCTGAGGTCCACTTCATTAGAGGGGACCATGGATCCTTTAATAAAATGCCATTGGCTCAGAGCTATTGAGCAATTTTAATCCCCACAGATTTTGTTCCCCTCACTCTGCTGAAACTGTTCTCTCAAAGGTCATCAGTGATCTCCAAATTTCTGAATCCAAAGCCTTTGTTAAGGCCTCATCCTTTTTAACCTCTCTGTAGCATTTGATCTCTGTCGATCACCTGCTCCACCTGGTTACTCTCACCATGGCTTCCAAAAGACCATATTATCCTAGATCACCTTCTACCTCTTGACCTGCTTGTTCTCTATCTCTTTCACTGACTCTTCTTCCTAAGTGATTAGAGTGAATATTCCCCACCATTCTTTCCTTGGACCTCTTCCCTCACTATAATCTCTATTTTGGGAATCTCATTTAATCCCAGACCTTCAATGATCAATTTTAGGAAAATCTGTATCTTCATCCCTGACCTTTCTTTTGGGCTCTAGACCCAATATGTTGTATCCCTAGCTATCTACTGACCATCTCTTTAAGCCTCACTGGCACCTCAAACTCAATTATGTCAAAAACCGAGTTTATAATCTTTCCTCACAAGTTTGCTCTTAAATTAATTTCAGCACTTTTGTTAGTAACACCACCATTCACCCAAGTCTTCTACAACCACAATAAATGTCTGTATTACCACCTACAAAGGGCAGCTAAACAGCACAGTGGATAAAGTGCTGAGTTTGGAGTCAGGAAGACCTGAGTTCAAATCTGGCCTCAGACCCTACATGTGTAACTCTGAGTAAGTCATTTGATCTTGTTTGCCTCAGTTTTCTCAACTGTAAAACGAGCTAGAAAATGAAGTGGCAAACCATACCACTATCTTTGCCAAGAAAACCCCAAAAGTGGTCACAAAGAATCAGGCACAATTGAAAAACAACTGAACAACAAAAATTACCTGTATAGACTATCGCACTAGTCTCCTGACAATTCTCCATAAGCTTATTTTCTTCCCCTTCTGGTTTGTCCTTCACACTGCTGCTAGACAACCCTTCTTTATGCAGAGGCCTGGTCATGTTATTCCTCTGCTCAAAAATATTCAGTGCTTCTTTATTGTCTTCTGAGTCAAATGAAAACTTAGCCTGGTATTTAAGACTTCACAAACGGATACTGCCTTACTTATCTAGCCATACTTCATACCATTACATTGCATATAAAATATGCTCTAATCCAAACGTATTAAACATCTACTCTGTGTAAACAAAAACGAATAAACAAAAAAGTCCCTGATCTCAAGGAGCTCACATTATCCTGGGGTGGAAGGATAAAACATGTAAATGACTAATTATAGCATATGCATGATGATTTGAGAAACGAGAGAGCGCCATCAGCTCAGGGGGGTGAAGAAAAGCCTCATGTAAGAGGTGGTGTTTGGCTGAGCTGTGGAGGAAGGGGGGAATTATAAGAGGCAAAGGTGAAAAAAGTGCATTCCAGGGATGTCGTTGGTGTTGAGCCATTTTTCAGTCATGTCCAACTCTGTGATCCCATTTGGGGTTTTCTTGGAAAAGATACTGGAATAGCTTGCCATTTCCTTCTCCAGCTCATTTTATAGATGAGAAAACTGATGCAAACAAGGTTAAGTGACTTTCCCAGGGTCACACAGCTACTAAGTGTCTGAGGCCAGATTTAAACTCAGGAAGAGGAGTCATCCTGACTCTAGGATTCTAGGGATGAAGGGATAGCTTATGCAAAAACATGGGGATGGGAGATTAAATATCACATGTGAAGAACAGAAAGAAGACCATGTGATTGTGTGTGTGTGTGTGTGTCCATACTGTCCATGGAGTTTTCTTGGCAATGATACTGGAGTGGTTCGCCATTTCCTTCTCCAGTGCATTAAGGTAAACAGAGGTTAAGTGACTTGCCCAAGGTCACACAGAGCTAGTACATGTCTAAGGCTGGACTTGAACTCGTCTTCTAGGCCCAAAACTCTATCCAGTAAGCCATCCAAGTGTATTGATGTGTAATAAGAATGGAAAAATAGCTTGCAAACTATTTGCCAAAGGGCTTTAAATGCCAGAAGTAATAGGGATCCACCGAAATTTCTTGAGTAAGCGAGTGACATAGTCAGACTTCTTTGGTAATATCACTTGGACAATTGGACAGAGGGTGGATTGGATCACAGAAAGAGGAGGCAGGGAGACCAATTAAGAACCTACTGAAATAGTCTAGGTGAAATGTGAGAGGGCCTTGATTAGGGTGATGGCCGTGAATTAGTTAGAGAAGGGAGCAGATGCTAGAGATACATAATATCTCTATTTAAGGGAGTACCCAGAAGGCTTCTGAGTTTGGGGCCAAGTTGCATTTGCAAAGGCCAGGAATGTGGTAGACAAGGTACCAGATACAATCACCTTACCTCCTGGGCTTAGCTCGCCTATCTATCTACATCCCTACCTCTTCATCTGCATGGGAGAATGGAGGAGATTTAGGGTAAAAAAATGAGAAGAACAATTTCATTTAGGTCCCCATTTCATTCCAATCAGTATTAACCAGTTCAGTGTGATTCCATAAGGGTAGTGATTGCTAACATTTATTAGTGATATACTCCTCTATTTAGTTAGTTTGGTTAATTAATGTTATTATTAATGTTATTTGGCTAATTAATGTATAGGAGATGCATAGTATACATATTTTACTTATATTGTATCTAGGGATAATTAGATAAGATAGATTTTTTCTTATATTAGGCCTCAAACTTTAAACTACAAGCTATAAGTTCACTGTTCTATGTTCACTAACTTGTCATAAAGTTTACTTGCTTTACCACAAGAATGCTGATTAGGGGACCTCCACCCTTCTGGGTGATGAGTACATGACCAAACCAGCATGAGTGGGGTGTCTTGACATGATATGGAAAGTTCCCCAACTTATTTTCGTATCTCCAGACCACTCTCTTTCCCAACATGAGGAGGGTCCCACCTTTGACCACCTAGTCAGCAGAGGTAATTTTGCCTAGCCTAACGTGTGACCACCCATGCTGATGCATCATTTCTGGCCCTCCTAGAGGGTCAAGAGCAAGGTCTATCATTCAGTGAAATTCTGTATTTTACTTTGCATCTTTTGTGTCTCTGGGTATCAAGCACTGTAAAACTAGGGCCCTGGTGTAAGGGGGCATCTCAGATCATGAGGAAGATCTGAGGTTCACTTCATTAGAGGGGGCCAAGGTCCCTTTGATAAAATGTTATTGGCTAGGAGCTCTGCTCCACTTTCTCTTACTGTACTTTGGGTGTTTTGGACCCCACAAAAAACTGGGGAACTCTGAACCCCAGGGCTGGTTTGCAATTATTAAGCAAATCACCATTGACTGGTTTATAGCCTACCCTTGAGAGATTTAAATTGAGAAACATATGGAATAAACATAAGATAAGGTAGGGTGAAGTCTTGGAAGAATCCAAGCACCTCACCATTAAGAAGAAAGACTAAGCTAAGGACCTGCCTTGCTCTTTGTTCTAACAAGATTGATTGACACCCCAGGCAGAGAATCCCTTAGGTCCCAGTAGCCAAGACTGGGAGAGAACAGAATAGAGGAGGCTTTTTGCTAGCCTAACAGCAAGACTTTTTTCTTCCTTTTTGAAAAGAGCTGGGGAAAAAAAAAGATAGATGTAGAGTCTAAATTAAGAAAGCAAGGCAGCATTTGCTCTTCTCTGAGGAAAAGAGGACCAAAGATTTCAGCTGAGCAAGAAGATGGGATGGAGAGGTCTGCATCCATTAATCCAGTAGAGCAATAAGAAACAGTAGAGGCTCTGAAAGCAGAAGAGAAGTGTCTGGCAGCAGAGCTAGAATGATAGTATCACCAGAAGACATCAATGTTCCTACAATGTGCATGAGGTGGAAATTACCCCTCTGTGTGTGTCAGCTGGTCAGGCAACAAGCTTAAGCATTTATTATGCACCAATCATTGTGTATAGTGGAGAGAGAGACAGACAGAGAGAGAGAGAGAGAGAGAGAGAGAGAGAGAGAGAGAGAGAGAGAGAGAGAGAGAGAGAACAACAGTTTGATTCCTCAAGGTATGTATATTCCTACCGGGGAGATAATGTATGAATAGCTACATACGTGATAGGTACATACATAATACATACAGAGTAGATGGAAAGCAATCTGAAAGAGAAGACAGCTGGTAGGACAGAGAAAGCCAGAAGATAGGATCTGAGCTGGATTTTAAAGTCTTTTTTTTTTTGTTAAAGCATAACATTCATTTCTCCTTTTTTTTTTTGTGGCAATTGGGGATTAAGAGACTTGCCTGAAGCCAGATTTGAACTCAGGGTCCTCCTGATTTCAGGGTTGTTGCTCTATTCACTGTGCCACCTAGCTGCCCCATCTGAGCTAGATTTTAAAGGAAGTTAGAGATTCTAAGATTGAGTATCAGACCTGGGGTCAGGAAGCCTTCTCTTCAGCCTCAGCCTCAGACACTTACTAGCTGTGTGACTCTGGACAAGTCACTTAAACCTGTTTGCCTCAGTTTCCTCATCTCTACAATGAACTGGAGAAGGAAATGACAAACCACTCCAGTGTTTTTGCCAAGAGAATCCCAAATGGGGTTGCAAAGAGTCAGACATGACTAAAATGACTGAACAACAAAGAAATTCTAAGGAGTGGATGTGAGGAGGCAGTGCATTCCAAACAAGGTGGACAGCCAGTGCAAAGGCACAGAGGCAGTAAATGGAGTGCAAACTCGACGTGTTCAAAATGGAATTATTTATCTTTTTCCTCCAAACCCACCACTTTTAGATTTCTCTGTTTCTGCTGAGGCCACCATCCTCCTTCTGATCTTCCAGTTTCATATACTCAATGCCGTTCTCACCAACTCTTGCTTGACATAAATACCCACCTGATTGTCAAATCTTGTTTTTTCTGCCTCTACAGTATCATCTGCCCCCTTCTCTCTGTGCACCTGGCCTTAGTTCAGGCTATCGTCTTATCTCACCGAGGCCATTGCAACCTTTCCCTACTTGTTCTCCCGCTCCTCTGCAGACTGTCCTCTACACATCTTTCAGAGTGATTTTCCTTAAGCATAGGTATGATCATGTTATTCCTCCATTCATTAAAGCCTTGTGGCTCCCTATTACCGATAGGGTCAACAATAGTCTCTTGGCATTTAAAGCTTTTCACAATTTGGCTCCATCCTACTGTTTCAAACTTATTACATACACATCTATTCACATGCACTCAGGTAGAGTCAAATAGATCTTCATATAATTCTTCACACATATTACGCTATCTCCTACCTCCATGTCTTTGCACTGGATGTCTTCCATGCCTGGAATGCAGTCCCTCCTCTCCTCTGCCTTTTAGGATTCCTAGCTCCCCTCGAGGCCCAGCTTAAAAGCCAACTGTTATGTGAAGGCTTTCCTAATGTTCCCAGTTTCCAGTACCTTCTCCTTACAATTATCTTAAACCTATTTTGCATCTATCTACATACACACATGAGTCTTCCCTCACACGATTATAAACTCCTCAAGGGCAGGGGTTGTTTCATTTTTGTCTTTGTAATCCCAGAACCAAGCATAGTGCTTGGCATATAATAGGTGCTAAATAAATCCTTACTGATTGATTCTTACTATGCCATTTCATTAAATGCCTTTGTTTTGAACTTAATTGTTTGGTTCCCTCCCTATACCCTTACACACTGTTAGTGCCTGCTATCTGAGATTACTTTCTATTTAAATAATATATATCTTATTATTTTGTTATTGTTGAGTCATTTTTCAGTCATGTTCAACTCTCTGCAACCCCATTTGGGGTTTTCTTGGTGGAGATACCGGAGTGGTTTGCTGTTTCCTTCTCCAGCTCATTTTACGGATGAGGAATCTGAGGCAAACAGGGTGAAGTGACTCATCCAGATCCCACAGCTAGTAAGTGTCTGAGGCCAGATTTGAACTCTGGAAGATGAGTCTTCTTGACTCCAGGCCCAGCACTCTATCCATCGCACTACCTAGCTGCCCCTAAATATATATCTTATATGTACATAATCATTTGCATGTTATCTTCTCCATTAGAATGCGAACTCCTTGAGGCCAGGGACTATGTTTTTGCCCCTTTCCTTGCATCTCTAGTGCTTAGCACAGTTGCTGGCACACAGTAAACATTAATAAATGCTCATTGATTAATGAATCCTATCATCTACAAGACTAGTAAAGGCCACATTGGTGGGATGAATTGCAGTTTAAGGGATGAACATATAAAGAATGCTTAAACTTGGGCTAGCTATCATCTAGGGGCTTGCCCTGTGGATGGGAGGTGTTTCCATGTGTAATATTCACAGACACTCAAGTATCTACACACAACACACCCTTATACAAACCTTTGTGTGTATATGCCCACTTGCATGTGTGTATATACACACTTATACATATCTGTATATATACACACTTATGTATACATGTGTATGTACACATATGCATATACATGTATAGAAATGTTGTAAAAAGGCATCCTATTACAATATTACACTTGAATATATAAAGATACATATTATATGTACACGTATATGCCTGTATAGTTATATCTGTAGAGTATTCCACATAAACATATACATATTCATACATATACAGAGAGAGAGACAGAGAGACAGACAGACAGACAGAGAAGTGAATCATAGATGTGGAGCTGGAAGGGAATGACTACTACAGAGGTCATCCATTCCAGTCTTTTACAGATGAAGACAGACACGGAGACCCAGGTGGGCACAATGATTTGCCCACGGTAGGATTCATCAGATGGGGGGATTTGGCTGACTCCAGAGCCACTGTTTTTGTCAATGCCATTTTTCCCTAGGAATTCAGATTACAGATTACTCCCAGATGTTAATGTAAAGTGGGAAGAACACAATGGGAAACATGGTCCCAGAGGGATTAAGAAGCTTTCTTAGGCTTACTTGGACTTAGACTTACTTACACTACGTTGAAGCTGAAATTGACTTGGTCTTTTGAAACCCAATCTGACTTGAACTCCAAACCTCTGTGATTTTTTTGTTTGTTTATTTGGTTTGGTTTGTTTTTTTGCTGATTAGTCCAACTTTTTAAAAGGCAGAAACTGGCTCATTTTTATTTGTATTTTTGCTAAAATTTGACAGAAGAGAAACTTTCCTAAAATCTTCCAAAGTGCAAGGCAGGTTTAGATGTAATGAATTCCTATATGTGACAGTTCTTTAGTAATTTTTTGTTTTTGCCATGAGGAAAAATGCAAATAAATAAGGGGAAAAATCACATTACCCTGAGAATTACCTCAGAGTGCTTCCTGAACGGAAAAAAGAAGAGAAAGGAGCTTACAGATCTATTTCAAGATGATTTAACAGGTGAGAGAGAGTTAGCTGAGAGTGTTTTATGTCCCACTCTATTAGGTACTGTACAAATGCGGCAGATCTATTCTAATTTATACAGTTGTTCAGGAAAACTTTTGTGGGTTTTAAAATTGACTGTGATGTTTAGCAATTGGAATATAAAATCATTCAAGCTACTTATTTGGTTACCTCAATGGTACATTACAAAGTATTTTATAGTGTCTGACCTGCTTACGCTTTACAACCACCTTCTGAGGAGATGGATCTTCTTGTCTTAAGGTATCTAGAGGCTGGGTCACAAAGGATCTGGCTCCCTGTGGTGCCAGGAGAAGTGTTGGCATTCTGTTGTCTTCCAGGTTGCCCTCATGTGGCAAGAAGAAGGACAGGGCCGTGTGAGATATGGGTTGAAGTGAGGGTCCTTGAGTCAGAGGCAGGGACCAAAGGAAGTCACCTCTCACATGGCCCTGGAGCCCTCATACTCTCCCTTAAGAGTTGATGCAGCCCCATGGATGATCTGTATCAAATTGCTTACCATTTTAGAAAGAGAGAAGGGGAGAGAGGGAGGGAGAAAAATTTGGAACTCAAAAATTTTGTAAAAATGAATGTCAAAAATTGTCTTTATATATAATTGGAAAAAATAAAATACTATTTATGATAAACTAAAAAAAATTTAAAAAGAGTTTTATGCAGCCCTTAAGTGAGAAAGTGAGCTCAAGACTTTGTGCTCAGAACCTAGTGTGGCCCAATGTTATAGGGGGCATGGATGGGGACAACTTCAACTAGTGGCTAAATTACTGTTCAGTAGTAATCCATTGCTGAATTATAGCCTGTGAACTATTTAGCCAGCTCCAGGCCTAGATGGGAAGCAAGGGCATGCCAGTAAATGTTTAACAACCAGCTCTCTCTCTTAAAAAAAATGTACCTACAACACACTTTTAATTTGCACTATTAACATTTTCTCCATCATTTCTTAAGTCTAAACAACCAATAAAACAATAAATCAAGCCCTGATTTGTAGCGATTGTCCATTTCTGAAATGTAAATGTTTGCACTGAATGTTTAACTGTCAGCTCTCTTGAGCCAGCTTGAGATATCTCCATCATATCCGTGGAAGTGGAGAACCATGTAAGCAGGTTCATTGTATGGAAAAGGAATTTGGAGTCTAAGGAGTAGCATAGGATTCAAGTTCTTTTGGTGATGCTAATTTGCACCCCTGTCTCCGTTAGATTTCCCATCTCATCTTCCCTTTTAGCCCAGCTGCTCTCTTTGTCTACTCTTTGTCTTTCATAAATGGGAAGATAATTTCACAAGATTTAAAGCTATATAAGGTATCTTAGAGACCTACAGATAAGGAAACTGAGACAAACAGCGTTAAGTGACTTGCTCAGGGTCACACAGCTAATAAGTGTATGAGGTCTCAGTTTCCTTATCTGTAAAATGAGCTGGAGAAGGAAATGGTAAATCACTCCAGTTTCCTTAACAAGAAAACCCTAAATGGGGTCATGAAGAGTTGGATATGACTGAAACGACTGAACAATAACAACAATCTGACTTATGACCCTGAGGAACTGACTGAACCTCACTCAGGGAGCCTTAGTTACCTTATCTGTAAAATGAGAACATTGGAAGCTTCTGAGACCCCTTCCAACTTTAGATCTATCAGCCTCTGACTGTAGACCCTGCCTTCTAGCAGCCAAATCCCCCTACTCTCCAAAGGGTAGTCAACCAATCTATTATTGGGTAGTAGATCCCAGTGTTGACTGACTTGGTTTATTTTCTATAAGACTTCCCCTGCGTCTTTTTATCTACGAATCCCCATGCCCTACAGTACTGACTGATTTTGGAGGAAAAAAAAGTTGCTACCTTTTCCTCCCATTTCTGTTCTCACTCTAGGAAAATAAAACAAAACAAAAACAACCGAAGGATCCAAATTCTATCTTACTAAAAAGCCTTAGAGAGTTTAGTTGACTTGTACCAATTAATTCTGCATTATCAAAGATCTGTACATTTCATTTTCTGTCACTTCTGATTTCCTAATCTCTGAGGAGACCTTGGGAGAACTGATGGTGATCATCTCTAAGTGACAATTCGAAGGCATAAGAAATGGTGTGATTTCAAAATTCAAATTTGAAGGGAAAAGTTGTCTTTTCCTCTTTTCCAGCTTTTAGATAGAGTGCTGGGCTGGAGTCAGAAAGACTTATCTTCTAGAGTTCACATCCAGCCTCAGAAACTTACTAGCTGTGTGATCCTGGGTAAGTCACTTAGCCCTGTCTGCCTCAGTTTCCTCATCTGCAAAATGAGCTGCAGAAGGAAATGTCAAACCACTCCAGTATCTTTGCCAAGAAAACCCCAAATGGGGTCACAAAGAGTCAGACACAAATGAAACAACCAAACAGCAACAATAAAAAAGGATTGTATAAGGATTAAGAGGGGAGTTCAGGGTTCATGGGGACAACCATTTTTGTTCCCTTTACCCCTTCATCTGCCTCAAGTCTTAGGGAAAAGGGTATTTGGTTGAGGCTAAAAATAAAAATTGACCTAAAATAGAATAGGCAACTTTATTCTTGAAGGGAATAAAGAGAGTAAGGTCTAAGGACGTGCAGCTATGGCTCAAATGCCTTTTCCTCCTGCAACTTGCCTTAGCACCTGGGATCTTCTTTTCCTGGAATCTCCCTCCACCATGTCAGCCACTTCTCCCATTGATGAGTCTCTTTAAGGGCCTCCATTTTGTGGATGGGCTCAGGCCAGCCAGCCATGCTTCATTCTCCTCTTTGCTGTGCTTCTGACTGCAGGCTTTGCCACTATTCTCCCTTAATGCTTCCCATCCTACTTTTCAGCTCCCTTTTAATTTATTGTATATCCTCATTAGAAAGTAAGCTCCTGTAGAGAAGGAGAAAAAAACAATTTTCTTTTGGCTTCCACTTCTTTGCAAAGCACTTAGAACATAATGAGTGCTTTAAAAAAATATGTTGCCTTGCTTTGAAGGGGATCATAATAATGAATAACAAATGTTAGTAGAGATAGCTAAGTGGTACAGTGGATAGAGTACTGGGCCTGGAGTCAGGATAGACCTGAGTTCAAATCTTGTCTCAGACACTTGCTGGCTGTGTGACTGGGCAAGTCACTTAACCTCTGTTTGCCTGAGTTTCTTCATTCATAAAGTGGAAATAACAGCAACACCTACCTTCCAGAGTTGTTGTAAGGATCAAAAGAAGTAATATTTGTGAAGTTCTTTGCAAATCTTAAAGTGTTGTGTAAATGATTTTTCTTGTTCAATCTTTTTTCAGTTGTGTCTGACTCTTCATGACTCCATTTGGGGTTTTCTTGGCAAAGATACTGGAGTGGTTTGCTGTTTCCTTCTGCAGCTCATTTTACAGATGAGGAAACTGAGGCAAACAGGGTTAAGTGACTTGCCCAGGGTCACACAGCTAGTAAGAATCTGAGGCCAGATTTGAACTCAGGAAGATAAGTATTCCTAACTCCAGGCCTGGAACTCTTTCCACTATGCTACCTATTATTAGACTCTGTAGCTGTCAGCTATTCTTATCCTATCCCAAAATAACACCCTTATCTGGATTAGAGAATTCAACCAAAACACTCTCAATGCCATGAGCAAGAGTTTGGAGTAAATGACCAGCTCCTTCCAGGTCTGATTATTTTTTTTTTCATGAACTCTTAGGCAAGAAACTGAAGATCATGGTGCTCAGGTGGTATTTTCATCACTACTAAATGAAAGCAAAAGCTTATTTGGGGAGTGATTGATTATCTAGGAAACAGTATATGAGAATGAACCATAGCTTAAAATATAAGAACGACAGGTTCTTGGTCAAGGATAGAGTGTACCTAGCAAAATCTGGTAACACTGTGTTTGCCAGGCGTCTTGCAAATCTCATCAAAATGGCTTTAAACTGAAACTTGCTCAAAAGAGGGGAAACTGCCAGTTCATATTCACCAAGCCAGATGCCATAGACAGTAGCTACTGTGGTGAAAGTAGAATAGCAGTTGGAGCACACTAATATTCACAGAAAATTAAACCCAAGAAAGTAGCTCAAATAGCCTCAAATGTCTATGCAATAATACACAAAACTGAGACAGCAAGTAAAATGAACTAGTGGACTGAATGAAAGGAAGCAAATTTGAACTCATACTTATCGTGTAGCTGAGAACTGCCAGGATGAGGCATGTTTGGAATATGGCTTTTAACGAATTGTTGTTTGTCCTTTGCTTTCAACTGGAGCTAATGACATCACGACATTGAAGATTGGCATTTTCTTTGTCTAACCAAGCTCTAAGAACTCCGCAGTGCCTGCTTCAGCTGCCTTAATGGCCATTGAAACAAATTGTTCTCATCTGCACTCTCGATGAGTATACCTTATTCAAAAGAAATAGAATAGGTAAAAAGGAAGTGGGATGGGATACCATTGTAGTAGATATAAGAATATGAGAAAATCCACAAAACATTTAGGTGAAAAACAATGGAAAGACAAATAAAGAAGACTTATATGAACTGATAAAAAGTGAAGTGAACAGAACCAGGAAAACAAGTTATATAGTAACAATAATGTTAAAAAAAATCAACTTTGAAGGACTTAGTAACTCTGATCTATACAATGACCTACCACCATCCTAAAAGACTCACGATGAAACATGCTATCTACCTCAAGAAAAACAACTAACGATCTCAAAGTGCAAATTTAAATCATATTATCTTCTATTTCTTTATTTTTTCTGGGAACACGGCTAATGTGGAAATTTATTTTGCCTGTCTATGTATATTTGCAATGGCTTTTATTTTTCTCACCTTCTCAATGGGTGGAGGAGGGCAGTGAAATTAAAATAAAATTGAGTCAAAAATTTTAAAAAGGAAAATTAATATAAACAAAAGAATTTTGCCATTGGAGTGTACTCCACACCACCTAGACAGGATAAAGACTTCAGGAAACAGATAAAAAAAAAACTGATACAGAAGAATAGCATAGTAGTAATGTGGAGCTTCAGATATCTAGATATCTGATACAGAGGTTTATCTGCTAAAAATACAACAGCTAATGATTACTTTATCTGCCTTCATGATCATTTCATTCTTCAAAAGGTCCAGGAACCAACAAGAAAAAATCTGTTCTGGATCAAATTCTAACAAGTGGAACTGATTGGAAGGCTGGAAATGACGACAATTTTTTTGGGGAAAGTGACCATTCTTTCCTGAGGGAGTAAGAATAGATGATCTCTGAGGTCCCCTCCAGGTCTACAGCTGTGATCCTATGGACCTGTTATTATTATTGTTGTTGTTGTTTGTCCTTTGCTCTCGAAGAGGACCATGGCATCAGGGAGGTGATGCTCTGAACCCAAGAAGGAAAGAAAACACATGTATGTCCTGACCTGAACTCTAACAAGGGAGAACAAATTTCAAAAGTTTCAGAGGAAGAATACATAATATCTTATTAACCAAAACTGAATACGTGGCAGCATAGGAGTCTTACATAATTCTCAAAAAAAAATTCTAAAGATGTATAAAAGAGCAATTCTGATGAGGAGGAGCAATGTGAGTTGTGTGAGGAGACCAATGAGGATGCACAGGGAGCTCACAATTGAATTTAGATTTTAAAAAAGATATGTATAGAAGGAGGAAGCAAGACCAGCTAGTAAAGGAGGACTACAAATGCATGACACATACTTTACAAGTAGTGTCAAATGCATTAAAGCTCAGAATAAACTGAGGCTGGTGAAAAAGACTGAGAACAGAAAAAAAATATTTTTCAAAGTTATACTAGGGGAAAAGAAGTCTGAAAGAGAGACAGTCCAACTAATAGGGATTGTGATAACTGATAACAGAGAAGGCAGAGCTGTTTCAATCTTGCTTTTACTTCTGTTTTCTCTGCCAAGAAGAATGACCTTTGGACTGGGAAGGACAGACCAAAAATGGCTAATAGGGAGTTGATGTCCATTATAAATAAGGAGATAATAAAAAAGCACCTAGCCGCCCTTGATAAATTCAAGTCACCTTGTCATAAATGAATTATATCCTTAGGTACTGAAAGAACTAGCAAATGTAATTGCTGAGCCACTGTTGGTATCTTTGAAAGATTAAGGAGAACAGGAAAGGTATCATGGGATTGGGGAAGAAGAAATGTCTTGATCTTTTTTTAAGGGAAAAAATTGAGTCTGCAAGCTATAGATCAGTAAACTTTTATTCTTACAAAATTCTAGAATGTGTTATTAAAGAGATGGTTAGTGAAATGTAGAAATGGAAGTAGTGACCACTAAGAACTAGAATGACTTCAGTAAAGATTAAATGTTTCTTATTTTTGACAATATTACTAAATGAGTATAGCAGAAGATTATAATAGATAATTTACCCAGAATTTATTTATTTTTAAAATTTAATTGATTTTTTCAACTAAAAAAATCTATTTTTATTTCCTTTCCATCTTTCCCTCCATTGGAAAAACAAGAAAACTCTTTTAAAAACATGAATAATCAAGCAAAGCTAGTTCTTGCTTTAGTCATGTCCAAATACATTCATACACATATGCATCTCACACATACAGATGGACAAATGTACAAACATGTATACACACATACATGCATACATACATACATCTCATTCTGCATCTTGAGTCCATCACTTGGTACACTGTTGATTTAGGGTCAAGAGGTAGGTTTGAGTATCAGGCTTCATTATTAATCCTTTGGAATTATGGGTGGTCCTTGCATTGATCAAAGTTCTTAAGTCTTTTAAAGTTGTCTTTATAATGTTCTTGTTACTGTATAAATTGTTCTTCTGACTCACTTTCCATATGTTCATACAAGTCTTTTGAGGTTTCTCTGAAAGTGTACTTTTCATCATTTTTATAGCACAATAGTGTTCCATAGCATCAATATAACATAATTTATTCAACCATTCCCCAATTGATAGATAATCTCATAATTTCTAGTTGTTTTCAATTACAAAAAGAGCCTCTGTAAATATTTATGGACATGCAGACCCCTTTCCTCATTCTTTGATATCTTTGGAGTATATGTCTAACAATTGTATCTCCAGGTCAAAGGGAATGCATAGTTGAGTGACTGTTGGGGCACAGTTCCAAATTTTTTACAAAATAGCTGGAACAATTCATAGCTCAAGCATTAATGCATCCACTAGCTTACCTAGAATTTTAGTTAAATGTTTGATAAGGTATCTCATGCTGTTATTGGAAAGATAAAGATATGTGGGGTAGATCATAATATAGTTAGAAGGATTTAGAACTGATTGACCAGACTCAAAGAATTGTAAATTTAGAAGAAGGTCTCCAGGTAAGTGCCACAGGGATTTTGTCTTTCTCTGTTCTGGATAACATTTTTGTCAATGACTTGGATAAAAGCAGAGATGACACGTTTGTCCAATTCATAAATGACACAAAACTGGGAGGGACAGCTAATGTTTGCTGAGCAAGTCAGTGTCCAGAAAGATATTAACAGGCTGGAACATTATGTTGAATAGAATAAAATTTAATAGGGACAATTGTAAAGTCTTATAATGGAGTTAAAGGTTTGACCTTACAACCACAGATTGGGAAAGCTATGGTTAAATTTCATGTCTGAAAAAGAGCTGGAGGTTTTAATGGACTACTACTTCACTATGAATCGTCAATATGACATTGAGCCAAAAAGGCTGATGAGATCCTGGGCTGCATTAAGAAAGGTGTAGCTACCGTGAATATGGAGCTGACGGTAATATCATTATGCACTTCCCTGGTTAGAACACACCTGGAATATTATATTCAGTTCTGTTGCCAGCAATCAAATAGTGCACTGAATGGAAGAGCGCGAAATAAACTTGAGACATGGGCCAGGTGAAGCAGCAGAACTGACTCAGTTTATTCATCTGAGGGTACAGGATATATAGAGAAAATCTAGCCTAACTTCAAAGAGTCCTCCCTGTGAGATACTCCGCAGAACGTCTGCTGAGGATGTGACAACATACATTTCCTTGTTATCAGGGTTCCTAGATTGGGTTGTATTTTCCACGGTTTTCCCAGGCGCCTTGGTGCCACCTGCATAGAGGAGTGAATGTGTAAATCTAAGGTTCAAAGATTGAGAAGGAATGTCTCAGGAGCCTCCTAACAGGGAGAGCCGTAACTCTTAATCATTGAGCCCTTTTGGGTAAAAGCCTGGGCAGAAGTCAAACTCTGCCCTGGATCTTAAACCCATATCAGACTCTTAAGATCAGCCCTCAACACAGTTCTGGGTGCCAAAATGTAGGAAGGGCATTGATGAGCTAGAAAATGTCCAAGGCAAAACAAATTATGTGCAGTATGTGGCACTTTTCCTCTTACCCTTCAAACCACCTTCCCCTTCCCTTCCTTTCTTTTTTTCCCCCCTCTCTCACCCTTCCTTCCTTCTTCCCTCCCTACCTGTCTTCCTTCTTTTCTTTCTCCCTTTCCCCCTCCCTTCCTGAAGGTTTTATTAAGTACCTAATTCTATGTGCCTGGCGTTGTATTAAGTACAGTAGGAAGGCACAATTCTTACTCATAAGAAGCTTACACTCTTACTGCTAAGGTAAGAATTTCTTCCATATAGTAAGTAGAGTAAAGACAAAGGAATCCACAGCCAGGGGCAGTGTCATAAGAAAAATCACTAAGTTCTAGACTTTTAGTTGGGATTCCATCTTATAGTCTTTAAAAGTCTCTATCTAGCTTGGGATTATGGATGAGCAACAGAATATAAATCAAGTCCTATTCCTTGTCATCATAATTTGCTTCCATTTTGGGGAACTTTGGGTCTCTAGTTTCAAAATGGAGACAATGTCTTGCTCCCAGATGATGTATACCAGTCAATGTATGTGTGGAATTAAATTTAACTTAATGTCTGGGGGTATTTTGAATGGACTTGCATGATTACATTTGATAAGAGGAGTACTGTGGAAAAGGAAGCATTGTCTAGGTCTTTTCTTAAGCTGACATTGTTCCAGAAATCTTTAGTTCTTTTTGTGAAGGCTGAAATGCAACTAGAAAACTAACAACCACCACCGCAACAGCAAAAACAAAACAAAACAAAAAGCAGAAAAAACTTGGAAACAATGCTCTCTTCTCTCTATTTTCTTTTCTTTTCAGGGTGAATTGACTCTGGTGATGGTCAGGGAGGGCCACCCAAACCACAGTTAACAGCTGATTTTGGTGAAAATCTCAGCTGCAAAAATTATAGAAAGCCTCAATCAGGATCTGCTTTGGACTTATGGTATCAATACACCTTGAGGTCACACTGGAAACCGCTGAAGAAAACTCCTTAAGACCAGTCTGAGGGTAGACTTTCCTCATTGAGGTGAACTTTTCCAAATGCTTACCTTCCAGTGATCAGCACAATGAATATGGAGGGTGAGGCAAGTAAGGTTTCCCTGGTGTTACAACTCTTTCTCTTGCTATGCCCTGGTGAGAATGAGGGAGTAGCAGTTTTGGAAGGTCAAGCACACTGAGAGCTTAAGTTATCTCAATTACAGCCATAAGTGTGGCCATGTCATTCTAAAGCAGCAGATTGATGCTGCTGTTTGTTTTTTGTTCTAGAAGAGGACCATGACATGAGGGAGGTGATGCCATTGATAGGGGCGGGGCCCAAGCCAAGATCTTTGCCCTTTGCCCCAAAGGGAATCTGACTCACAGGCCCAGACCCTCATCTCCCTTGAAAGCCCTAGCTTACCTTTAGATCTTATTCAGATGCACCTTCAACCCTTGCCCTGAATAGAATCTGGCTCCTGTTTGTCTACAGGACCCAGGAAAACCCTTGAACCTTCAAATTTCCTAATCGACTCCCCTCATCTCCCTTTGAAAGCCTTAGGTTCCCTTTTGTCTATGGGCCCCAGAAAGGCCTTCTCTGGTCTCAAACTGTTCCTTATCGACTTCCTTTATCTCCTTTTGAAAGTCCTAGCCCCACCTTGATTATTTTCAGATGCCTTTCAAACTTCTGCCTTCCTGTTCCCTCCATTATCTATTCCCATTGTCTATTCAATCTCTCTGACCTCCCCAATTAGAATTCTTACCTAGACCTTTTCCCAACCCCCTTCTCTGGCCATCCAAAGTTATTTTAGTATTTAAGATCCACCTTGGCCCTCATTCAGATGCTGAGAATCTGGCGCTCACAAGGCTGAGAACCTGTCATGCCCTCTCATCTTTACGGGAGTCACCCGGCTGGGAATCTCTCCTGCCCCAAAAGCTGAGCCTTTCTCATGCCCTCCTGTCCTTATGGGCATCACCTGGCCTCTGTGATTTATCACTAATAAACTTTTCCTCTGGCTGAAGAAGATTTGAGTTGAATTCATTCAGCAGGGCCCAGTACCACGATCTTGGGGTCCCAGCACCCCAAAACCCCTAGACCTCTTCACCATGACATGCAAGTGAATCGGATTTAAGTGAGGAAGGGCTGTGGAAAGTAACCAGCCTCACTTTTTCCTCGAGAGCCATCTGGGTCCAGTGGCCAGATATGGATGCAGTGGGGCGGGGGAGGGGGGACCTCAGGTCTCAGTTTAGGTCCATTAAATGACTGAAACTGGCCCAGGTTATCAAGAAAGCAGTATATCAAAAATATGGAGGAATGTAGAATTCAGGGGAAAAAAAGGAACACTCTTTATTGTGTGGTAATTTAAGTCATTTAATCAGATCTGAAGACCTACAGTCCTAAAGACAGATCAGATCTAAGAGCAGATAGTAAATAGATTGAATATTCACAAGCTTAGGTTTCCAAGTTCACTTAATGTCTTTTTTTTTCTTTTCAAAGACTTTAATCCCTTTGTTTCTGCCTTGTAAAGAGGAAAGTTTTCTTTTCAAATCCTTCTCTGTAATTTTGCATTATTTAACTACAGATGCCCTGTTTTTAGAAACATAAAGATGACATTGGAATAAGGAGAATGCTGAATGAAGGTGGGCCCAGAGGCATGTGGTCGAAGGATTGGAAGAGGGGTTAGAGAAAGGGCAAAGGGCAGCAGAGACCTGACAATTGTCTAATAAAGCAAGAAAGAAGCAGAAAGAGCAGGAAGTAGCAGGGAGAAGAGGTGGTGGAGAAGCAGGTGCATGGAAAAACACCAAGGAGACAACTGCAAAAGCAATCTCATTTTACAGGCATATCTCCACTTGGTTAAAGCCCAGCCCTCTTTCCTGTTAAAAGATAATGACAAGAATTTAAGTCCTTCCTTCCTAGAGAGTGAGAGTCGGGCTAGGGAAGTTGCTTATTTAGATTCCAGAAACTTTGTATATACCCCGTTCTCTCTTTTCCAGCTGGATGGCACAGTGGAGACAGTGCCTGGCATGGAGTCTTCCTGAGTTCAAATGTGGCTTCAGACACTTACTAGACACCCTGGGCCTTAGTTTCCTCATCTGTAAAATAATCTGGAGAAGGAAATGGGAAAGCACTCCAGTATCTTTGCCAAAAACAAAATCCAAATTGGGTTATGAAGAGTCAGACAGGACTGAACAACAACTCTCTGCCCACGCCAAGGAAAGGGATAAGTAGCTGGCTTCTTTTCAAAAGCTAAGGGACTACCAGTTTTGTCACTGGCTCAATGCATGCTATCTTTAGGGTGCAATTGGCTTATTGGTCTCCCCTTTGGCATATAGTTCTTGGGGTATGTTGTGAGCTGGGCTCAAGTCAGGCCATTTCCTTGGTAAATTAAGCCCAATATTGGAATGAAATGTGACACTTGTAGGTTATTCAAAGTTAACAAAAGGATATTTACTCAGCCATAGCAGGGAAGGATGTTCAACAAGGATATTCAGTGAGGCTGCCATATTGATTTAACCGAGCACAGCTTACTGGTGATAAGTTAGGTTCTGTGGTCAGTCTGATGGGGGGCGGGGCCCAAGCCAAGATCTTCGCCCTTTGCCCCAAAGGGAATCTGACTCACAGGCCCCAGACTCTCATCTCCCTTTGAAAGCCTTAGCCTTACCTTTCAATCTTATTCAGATCTAGCTCCCTTTTGTCTATAGGCCCCAGAAAGGCCTTCCTTATCGACTCCCCTTATCTCCTTTTGAAAGTCCTGGCCCCACCTTGGTTTTGTGCAGATGCCTTTCAAACTTCTGCCTTCCTGTTCCCTCCATTATCTATTCCCATTGTCTATTCAATCTCTCTGACCTCCCCAATTAGAATTCTTACCTAGACCCATTTCCCAACCCCCTTCTCTGGCCACCCAAAGTTACTTTAGTATTAAAGATCCACTTTGGCCCTTATTCAGATGCTGAGAATCTCATGCTCAAAAGGCTGAGAACCTCTCATGCCTGCTTGTCTTTACAGGAGTCACCAGGCGTCACCCGGCTGAGAATCTCTCCTGCCCCAAAAGCTGAGCCTTTCTCATGCCCTCCTGTCCTTATGGGCATCACCTGGCCTCTGTGATTTATCACTAATAAACTTTTTCTCCGGCTGAAGAAGATTTGAGTTGAATTCATTCAGCAGGGCCTGGTACCATGATCTTGGGGTCCCAGCACCCCATAACCCCTAGTCCTCTTCAAGTCCACAATTAGAAGCCTGAAGAGAAGGGGGCAGAGCTCCTCAAGTCTTCAGTTAAACAGGAAGACAGGTCAACCACCTGAGCCAGTTCCCAAAGCAAATCAAGTCTCCAGATGAGCTTCAATTTCTATTAAGGTAAAAGACCAGTGCCTTAGGAAAAGGTAGCTGAGTCTCCATGGTTGAGTCCTAGAAGTACTGCTCCTATCAGAGTGCGTTCCATTTGTCCTTGGTCTGGACCTGTGATTGGGAACTCCTAATGAAGTAACATTTCTCCATCCCCTCTACCCCTGACTATTGTTGTTATTGTTTGGTCCAACTCTTCATGACCCCATTTGGGGTTTTCTTGGCAGAGATACTGGAGTGGTTTGCCATTTTCTTCTCCAGCTCATTTTCCATGTAAGGAAACTGAGGCAAACAGGGTAAAGTGACTTGCCCAGGGTCACAGAGCTAGTAAGAATCTGAGGCCAAATTTGAAGTAGGGAAGATGAGTCTTCCTGACTTCAGGCCTGGCATTCTGTCCACAGTGCCTGTAGGTGTGCTCCTCCTACCCTTAAACCCAGGATTGCCCATTTATAACTGCCCTGTAATTTGCTTGGGTATTGAGGGATTACCTAACTTACTCAGGGTCACAAAGCCAGTAAGGGGCAAATGCAGGACTTAAATCCATGAATTTGGGCTCAGAGAGAAGTTCTCTATCCATTCTATCCTACTACCTTTGTGTTTGATATAACCCACATTCCACTTTATGAAACATCTCTAATGAAATGTCTCTGTGTTCTTTTCACTTGGTTTTGGAAGCACTGTTCTTCATTAATTTTTGTTTCTTTTCTAATTTTTTAATTATATTTTTATTTATTTTGTTCAATATTTTCAAATTACTTTTAAAATTTTTTAACACTCATTTTTAAAAAAAATTTCTGAGTTCAAATTCTCTCCTACCCTCCTGCCCCTCTACTAATTGAGAAGGCAAGTAATATGATATCAGTTATGTTTGTTGATGTTCAGTCATTTCATTCATGTCCAACTCTGTGGCCCCATCTGGGGTTTTCCTGGCACAGATAGATACTGGAGTGGTTTGCCATTTCCTTCTCCTGCTCATTTTACAGATAAGGAAACTGAGGCAAAGGGTTAAGTAACTTGGCCAGGGTCACACAGCTAGTAAATGTCTGATGGTCAGATTTGAACTCAGGAGGATGAGTCTTCCTGATTCCAGGCCTGGCACTATCTACTGCACCACCTGGCTGACTGGTATCAATTATACATGCTTTACCAGAAAGAACAGAGAAGGTTACAATGGGATGGGAAGTGTTTTTGTTTGGGTTTTTGTATCTCTGGTACCCAGCACAGTTCTGGACACATGGTAGATGCTTAATAAATGGTTGTAGATAAATTGGGGAAATGGGATTATTGGAGGTTGGAGGGGGAATTACCTACAGACTAAGCATTGTTTCCTCTGAGTTCTCAACCAGCAGAACATACTGCTCAATAACAAATTTCCTGGCGGACCATGTTCTGCCAACCAGAACCCCCTCCCCCCCAAAAAAGCTCTATTCAATGAGCAGAAATAAACAGAAGAGACCCAAAGAAAGATCCTGTGGTTTTTCAAATCAAATCTGAGGATGAATTAGTCTTCAAGATGGCATCCACTTAAGGCCTTTGCTGTTAATAATCTAAATTGGCCACACAATTATTCTCTCCTTCAATCACTACCTGCCATGCCTCACTGAAAGCCTCCTCTTAGGAAGCCCTGCCATTAATGGCTCCCTGCAAGCTTTCTTTGGGGAGCTGCCTAAAGGTAAATAAAATGAAGTAATGCCTTTCGAGTTGTCTGGTTTTGTGGAAGCAAATTCCCAGATAGAATGGGCTGAAAGTCTTTTGTAGAATTTCAGGCTTCTGTATCTTTGTCTCAGCAGTGGTGTTAGTGGGGAAGAATGCAGAGGGATGCATTCTGGGACCTCTGGATCCCACCAGTATGCAAATCATCTAACTCTATGCAAATGATTTCACAGGAACGTTGTTCATTTTCCCTTACAAAGTCCATTTCCCTACCCCGTCCTCATCTGCCATAGCTATGGGTTAAAGCACTTTTTAACACATTATGTCTCGTTAGTCCATTTTTTGTTCTGAGCATTCTCTAAATGTTTGAAAAACATGGCCTAGTGTGGAAAAACTGGAAGGGATTTGAGAAACAATCAAGTCTAGCCCTCTTATTTGACAGATGAGGAAACTGAGCCTTAAAGAGGTTATGTGAATTGCCCAGGGTCACATAACTAGTTAGTTGTAGAACTGTGACCCAAGTGTCCTGGGACTCCTGGTAGTTAAGCTATTTTTGCACAATTACTACATTGTATCCTGTTAAGAGTCCAAGAGGTGGCATAATAGAATAATAGATTTGGAGTCCAAAAACCTGGTTTCTAATGTTGGTTCTGGCATTTGGTCAAATCATTTGATGTCTATGAGTTTCAGGTGCTTCCTCTATAAAGGAGAATGGTAACAATTGTATCGTCTACCTCATTAGGTTGGAGCACTGTGTAAATGTGAACTATTATTAAAAGATCTAATTATAAATGAGGAAACTGAGGCACTATAATTTTGTTTTTTGCTATAGGGACTCAAAAAGATAGCAGGAGAATCAGCAACATCATAAAAATTCCCTTTCGGTCTCTGTCTCCAATACCTCTCTGTCCACACAGACCACAAGACCACACAGCCATAATGGAAAGAATACAGGTGTTCGAAATAGAAGGCCTAGATTTGAATCCTAGCTCCATCACTTACTAGCTGATCTTGGGGAAAATGACTTAATTTCTCAGAGCCTCAATCTCCTCATCAGCATAATGGGGATAATAATAATTGTACTCCCTATCTCATGGGATTATTATGAGGAAAAATACTTCATAGACCTAAAAATGCTATATAAATGTGAATTATCATTATTATTTCCTTCAGGCAGCTTCTTAACTTAGTTTATGTGTAGTAGACACACTCTTTCCAGTGTCCTCCTTGCCCAGTTCCCTCCAGTGCAATTGTCAGCTTCACACCTCATGAATTTTATTTGCAATCGATAAATAAACCTATTATCATCAGGGTTTTGTATTCTCATCATATATCGTAATCTCTCATAAACCATTTCATCCTGCGGGTCAGGTTCATTGAGCATATCCCACTCATCTTTATTTCTCAGTCCATGACAGGGAGACACAGACATAAAGTGTGAGCACAAGAATTCAGTTTTCATTCTCAGAATGTTAAAGACAAAAGTCACATTTAGACATCATGATATTCAGCCTTAGCACCAATGGGGGGGGGGGAAGAAAACTAGTTATTACCTTGTCAAGTACTCTGTATATTTTGGAGGTGACTAAGTATTTCATTTCTTCCATTTTATATGTGACCATTATAGTAGAAAAGAGGCTCTCTTCCTTAGATTAAGGAATGCAGAATTTCCTAAGTCCATGGATCAAAGTTTGACCTCTAAACTAATTCTGCCCATTTGGGGGAGAATATAAAACTATTGGTATCTATTTATTTGTCGGTCAATTAGCAAATATTTATTAAGTGCCTATTATGTGCTAGGCACTGTGCTAAACGTTAAGGAAACAAAAAGAGGCAAAAGATAGTCCCTGCCCTCAAAAAGCTCACAATCTAATGGAAGAGACAATAATCAAACAAATATATATAAACAAGCTACATACAGGATAAATAGGAAATAATTAAAAAGAGAAAACATTAGAATTTAAAAAGAAGAAAACCCTAGAATTAAGAAGAGTTGGGACAACCTTCCTGTAGAAGATGGGATTTTATTTAGGACTTAAAGGAAGCCAGGGGAGCCAGGAGATAAAAATGAGGAGGTAGAGAATTCCAGGCATGGTGGATAGATAGCCAGAGAAAATGCCTGGAGCCAAGAGATGGAGTGTCTTGTCCATGGAACAGCAAGGAACCCAGTGTCACTGGATCAAAAAAGCACATGGCAGGGAGCAAAGTATAGGAAGATTGGAAAGGTAGGAGGTGGCTAGGTTATGAAGCACTTTGAATGCCAAACAGAGAACTTGATACTGGATGCTATTGGGAGCCACTGGAATTTATTGAGTAGGGAGGTGACATGGGTGGACATGTACTTTAGGAAAATCCATCTAGTCACTCTAGTGGCTGAATGGAGGATGGATTGGTGTGGGGAGAAAATAATCCAGGCAACAGATGATGAGGGCTTCCACTGTGGTGGTGGAGAGATGTTTTAAAAGTCAAAATGACAGGCTTTGGCAACAGATTGGATATGGAGGGTGAAAGATAGTGAGATGTAAGTCTAAGATGACTCCTAGGCCAAGAGTCTGAGGAACTGGAAGGATGGTTTTGTCCTTGACAGTCTAGAGAAGTTGAGGTTGGGAGGGGTTAGGGCAAAAAATAAAAGGAGCTCAGTTTTAGTTATGTTGAGATTAAGATGACTACTGGATATCCAGTTTGAGATATCTGAAAGGCAATTGGAGATGTGAGACCGGAGGTCAACAGAGAGGTAGGTCAATTCGAGAATCGTCAGCATAGAGACGGTAATTAAATCCATAGGAGCTGATGAAATCACCAAGTGAAGTAGCATAGATGGTGGAACAAAAGAGGACTCAGGACAAACCCCGGGGATACCTATGATGAGAGAGTATGATCTGGGTGAGGATCCAGCAAAGGAGACAGAATGTTCAGATAGGTAAGAGGAGAACTGGGAGAGAGATGGCTTGTTGGAGGAGTTTAGTCACTAAGAGCAGAAGAGATAGAGGATGAAAGCAGGGATAGAAGGATCAAGTGAGGGCTTTTTCAGGATGGGGAAGGTCATGATTGTAGGTAGTAGGAAACAAACGAGTAGACTGGGAGAGAAGGAAAACAAGTGATAGAAAGGGGATGACAGAGGAGGAAATCTGTTGAAGGAGACATAATGGAATGGGATTGCTTGAGCAGATAGAGGATTAGCCTTGGTAAAGAGTAAAGCCACCTCATCATGTGAGACTGGGGTGAAGGAAGAGATAGTGGCAGAAAACATACGAGTGATGAGGGATGACTAAGAGGAGAGAAGAGGGAGCTCACAGTGAATAACCTCGATTTTTTTCCTGTAAAATGTGAGGTAAGTTTCTCAGCTGAGAGACTGGGAAGAGGGGGAGCCACAGAAAGTTTGTGGGATGCGAGGTTTGGAAGAGTTACTGTAGAGAGTGAGATAGTGAGTTGATAAGGCAGGTATAGTAGGATTGCCTAGCCCAGGGAGGGCCCAGTTGAAGTTATACAATATGAATTTGTAATGGACCCAGTCAGAAGAGTTGTGTGACTTTTTTCTACCTTTGCTCAATACTATGTGTGGAGGAGGAAAGATAGGGCTGCTAGGTGATGCAGTGGATAGACTACCAGGTCTGGTGTCAGAAAGACTCATCATCCTAAGTTTAAATGTGGTCCAAGACACTTACTAGCTATGTGACCCTGACCAAGTCACTTAATCCCATTTGCCTCAGTTTCCTCCTCTACAGAAGAGGCGAACTACTCCAATATCTCTGCCAAGAAAACTCCAAATGGGCTCATGAAGAGTCGAAACAACCAAACAATAACAAGAGCAAAGGTAGCAAATGGTGAGCGTAATCTAAGGCTGAAGCTTAGCAGAGCACAATTGGCAAAATGATAAGGGGGTTAGGGAGGAGGACAGTGCAGAGTTGAATTGATTCACCAAAGGGTCAAGAAGGAGAAAGGAGGAGAGAACGACTAGTACAGGCAGCCTGGGAAAGAATTGAGAGGTCAAGGGATTGGAGATAACAGTGCAGATGAAAAGTAGAGTTTGGTAAGGGAACACAGAGGGAGAAGTGAAAAGCCAATAGATTTTGAGTGGACAAGGGAATTTTGGAATTCTTGAACACCCATATTTGTGGATAATAGCAAGATCAAGGATATGACCATCTTTGTGTGGGGTGGAAGAGTAGGTCATGGGAAGTTGCTTGTCCTTTGTTCTTAAAGAGGACTAATGAGGTTAAGAGGGTGATGTTTTGACTTACAAGTGAATTGGGTTTAAGTGAGGCAGAGCTGTGCAAAGTTATCAGCCTCAATCTCTCTTCCAGAGTCATCTGAGTCCAGTGGCAAGATGTCAGTCAAGAGGACTGACTATGGCCCTGGATGCAGTGGGAGACCTTGACCTTTTTAAGTTAAGGTCTTTCACAGGTCTCAGGTTGTCTGAGGCAATTAAAGTAATTAAAGGATAGGTAAGAACTGAGGCAAAAGATGGCCTAATTTGCCTTTATAAAAGAATCAGTCTGGAAGGGGAAGACTCTCAGAATTTCTGGTCAGAACAGTACCAGTTGCTATTTGCACTCCCATGGGACATTAGTAGGTTGCGGAACTGAGTGGTTAGAGCATTTGAGGGGTCAGTATGTATGAAGTTACCTAATATGAGGGCAGGACTTGAGAAAAAAATTGTAAGCCATGTACTGAACTTTTTGAGGAAGGAAAAGGAATGTCCTGGGGAACTGTAGACAGCAGCTACCAGGTTTTGATTGGGTGGTAGATATGAATAGCATGAATATCAAAAGAGGAGAGATCACTCATTGATGGAGATAGGGAGAGAACTAGAAGTAGCAACATCGGAGCAAGGAGTAATCCAAATCCCCAACCACTGAACTGGAAAATGCTGGAAAGGATGGCCAGGGATCCTGTGTCATCAGGGTTTCAGTCACAGATAAAAGATGGAAGTAGTGGGAAAGGAAAAGATTTAGGATGAAAGGAAATTTGTTACCTACGGAACAGGCATTCCGGAGGGCACAGTGAAAGGAATGGTTGGGGTTTGGTTGGAACTTCTCAATGGGAGGGTTTGAGGGGGATGTGAATAAGGAATTAGTTGGTGGAGGGTGAGGAATGGGGTTTGAATGATGACCTACAAGGGTTCAGAATTACTGGGATGTGTAGAGTGTGAAAATATTCATCACTGAGTGGAAGATGCTACTCCTCTTCCCAAAGGTGTCCAGAAAGCAGACTGGAAATAAGTACATATACAATGGGACACATGCCATCAGATGGTCCACTGCGAAGCCTCACTTCAATACTCATTTTCCTTCTGACAGCTGGAGGTTAGGTAGGAAAGGACCCAGCAGGAGATGGAAGTCAAACTTGTGCAGCAGGAGAAAGAAGTCCTATTCCCCACAGACTTTCCTTTTCCCCTTCCTTCAAGGGAAAGGCACAGAAGCAGATGGAAGACCTGAGATCAAAGGTTACGTTGCTCCTCTTTGTACCTGAGATTCTCTACATCCAAGTTGGGAGATCAACCTGGCAGCAGGAGGTGAAAGTTTTCTTGTACTGGTATAGATGGTAGTTGTCTTTTGGGGGCAGGTGTTACATATCGAATGAAATATGTAAAAATACAATAGAACATAGATAATGTTAATATTGGTTTTCTAAGTCAATCTATGCCTGCAGGGATCCAGTACAGTCACCTCCATTTCTATTTGAGTTTGATTGGCAATGGAATTTGAAAGATGCTAAGTAATTTTGCATGTCAGAATTTATTTCATCTATCTATCTATCTATCTATCTATCTATCTATCTATCTATCTATCTATCTATCTATCTATCTGTCTATCTGTCTATCTGTCTATCTGTCTATCTGTCTATCTGTCTATCTGTCTGTCTGTCTGTCTGTCTGTCTGTCTGTCTGTCTATCTATCTATCTATCTATCTATCTATCTATCTATCTCTCTATCTATCTACCTACCTATCTATCTGAATTACAACAATTTTCTTTCATTTAGATATCTAAGCACCAAGCACTCAAGGAATGATAGGTACAAAATCATAATTTAGTATGGAAAAATATAATGGAAGGTCTCCCTAGTTTAACCTGTATTATAAAGTAAATTCCTTGAGAGTAGGGATTATTTCATTCATTGTATTTGCATCCCCAGGGCCTAGCATAGTGCGCAGCACCTTTTGTTGTTGCTGTCAGTCATTTCAGCAGTGTCTGACTCTCCATGACCCCATTTGGGGTTTTCTTGGCAGAGGCACTGGAGTGGTTTGCCATTTTCTTCTCCAGCTCATTTTACTGATGAGGAAACTGAGGCAAACAGGGTTAAGTGACTTACCCAGGGTCACACACCTAGTACATGTCTGAGGCCAGATTTGAACTCAGGAAGATAAGTATTCCTAACTCCAGGCCTGGAACTCCATCCATTAGAACACTTAGCTGCTTGGCACATAGGAGATAATAAATATTTGTTGTTCTATTGGTTGATTAACCACCTTCCACCCATAAGGAAAGTGAAGCTACAGAAGTTAAGAGATTTTTCCAAGCATGGCTAAGTGACAGAAAATCAGAATTTGGATCTTTTAATTCAAATCCCTGTGCTTTATATTCACATTTAGTGACTTATTTTGAATATAACTATTAATAAAACTTATAACTATCTTGTAGGCAAAGGATGTTTACTGTATTTCTATCTATTCCTTTCTTCCTTGGCCATCCAAGAATTAATGTTCTTAAAATGTTTTATCTGCATAAGATTTTAATACATTTTTTGCATTCCAAAATTTGATTTTTATTAGAACCTGGAGTCAAAATGTTTTATAGAAGATCTAAATCCCAAGATCCTGCCTGCCATCCTAGTTCTCTGCTAGATTTTTAATTTATGATAGAAATCAATAGAAAAAAACCCCATGATTTGATATCCAAAAATGTGTTTTCCAAGCGACTTTTTTCAGAAATGAATTTTTCCCCATTAAGGTGAGGCATATGAAACATAATGACGTGGTATTTATTTATCATTAGAAGATGTGTTTCCTGTAAGTGAAACACAAACATATGTTTCACATACATATATGTATAATTGGAAAGATGGGATTTTCTCTTTTTGACAAAACTTTTTTTTAGAACTCACTACATCCTTTTTTGCCTTCTTAAAGCAAGTATACTGAATTTTTTTTAAATGGCTCATTTGTTGACATAAAAGCTATAACCTTTGAGCATATTGACACATATGGATATTTACCTTTCTAATGACCTTGAATTATTTCATACTTAGTAATTCTGCTTCTTTGTTGTCTCCTCCATTGTTGCTGGCTATTGTTGTTCAGTGTGTCATCAGATGGTAGCCTCTTCCCTTACTATCCATCCCCAAATCCCTGCCCATTCCTTCCTGTTTCTAATCTGCTATAACCCAGGATGAACTGCAGTTCATCAGGGGAAACCAGGTAACTAAATCTGTTAATGCTGATGATAGATAAATGTAGCATTATTATATTTCATTTCATTTCACAGACATGCATACCCCACTTTCTAGAATGGATCCATTCCTGAAAACAAGTTACCTGGGAAAAATGTATTGTGTCGTGTCATGTCATGTCATGTCATGTCATGTCATGTCATGTCATGTCATGTCATGTCATGTCATGTCATGTCATGTCATGTCATGTCACGTCATGTCATGTCACGTCATGTCAATTTCAATAAAATAAAAGCTGACTGTTGCTTAAAAAAAAGAAAGAAAAGAAGAAAAAAGTGTGTTTATGTGTGTGTGTTGTGTGTGTTGTATGGTTTGTCCTTTGTTCTTGAAGAGGGCCATGACATCAGGGAGATGATGATATGACTTACAATTGACTTTGATTTGAGTGAGGGAGGGCTGTGCAAAGTCACCAGCCTCACTTTCTCCTTCAGAACCACCTGGGTCCAGTAACCAGACATGGACCAGGATGACTGGAGGCAGCCCAGGATGCAGTGGGGGGACCTTAGCTTTTTCAAGCTGAGGTCTTCAACAGGTTTCAGTTTAAGTCCATTAAATGACTGAAAATGGCCCAGGGTATTGATCATTTTCAGCCTCAGTTTCCTCATTTATAAAAATGGAGAAAATAATAGCACCTATTTTCCAGGGTTATTGTGAGCATGTAATTTTGAATATATGCTTACTTGCTTTGTAGACCTAAAAGAGCTATACAAATGTTAGCTATTATTATTGCTATCATATTAATTTTATATCGACTTTTAAGTTAATAGGGCCCAATTTGAAGGGGACTACAAACACCATTCTTTTTGATTAGGTAAATTCATGACACTTATTTTCCTTACTTCTGGGATTGAGGTGGTATTTTGTAAGGCTGAGGAAATCTGACTACAAAATACCTGGAATATGACTCTATAACAGGACATAATGATGTAATGTAGCTACCATATGGTAGGCATACCATAACTATTCAAATGATGAAAATAAGCAGTGTACTCTATTTGCCCAGCCTTATTTCTTGATTAGATAGAAAACAAAACAAAACTAATAGACACATTGTTATCGAGAAACTCTATGATCTCTCTTCTAAGTATTAGTAGGAAGGCATTCCTGAGTAATTGTCCCTGAATCTCACCCAGTAATTTCTGAACTGTTAAATCCAAAGGTCTTTTTTCAAACCTCATTTTTAAAAAACTTTTTTGTAGCTATTTTCAATGTCAATGTCAATGTAGCTTCCTTCTACACACTCTCTTCCTTCGCTTTTGACCCTTCTCTTGGGTTGTCTGACTGTTTGTTTTCAGTCTCATTTGTTATATAATCACCATCTTCATTCTTACTAAGTATGGGTGTCCCCTGAGGCTCTGCCCTAAGCCTTCTTTTCTTCTACTGCTGTAGCTTTGGTGAAGGCAGCTGAGTGGCCCAGTGGATAGAGCACTGAGCCTGGAGTTAGGAAGGAGTCTTCCTGAGTTCAAATCTGGCCTCAGACCCTTAATAGCTGTGTGACCCTGGGCAAGTCATTCAATCCTGTTTGCCTCAGTTTCCTCATCTGTAAAATGAGCTGGAGAAGAAAATGATGAGCCTCTTTAGTATCTTTGCCAAATGGGGTCACAAAGAGTTGGACACGACTGAAAAAATGACTAAACAATAACAACTGAATCCTCAGTGATCTTGTCAGCTCTCATGGATTCACTTGTCATCTCTGTTCCATTGACTCTCAATTTGAAATATTTATCCCTAATTTCTCTCCAAACTCCGGTCTTGTACTACCAGCTAGCTCCTTGACATTTCTGTCTTACTGTCTAATGGACAGCTGGCCCATTTTGTAGCATTCGTGGAAGGAGACCTGTTTTTAAATTATGGATTTAGCCCAGATTTTTTCTGTATTTATTTTGGATTTAACAAAGAGATGCCATTCCTAACCCACCAATACATTTCTCTAAAGTAGTGACAAGAGTGAGCTAAGGTTAACTAAAACAAAACAAAGCAAAAGCCTACCCTTTTTGTTTGTTTGTTTTGCTTTTGGTTTCTTTGCTTTGTTTCTGTGAGGTTTTTTGGTCCTGATGTGATTTCATTGGTATAGAGAAGTCTCATCACAGAAATATTCTCCACAAGCCACCATTTACTTGGACTTAAAGAAGGTTTTCAGTGCAGTAACTTGTAAGAGAATAATTTATAAAAAGTAACAAGTTATCTGGAGGCTATCCTTGACAGCAGGATACATATGCGGCTGCCACATTGGTTTGCAAAAGCTAAGCTGTAAGAGCAATCAATACGGTGCATGGAGAGAAAAGTGATGAGATGGCTTCTCCGAGGGTTGGCTATGGTACCATTAGCCCTGCCCTTATTGATGGGGATGAATTACCAATTATTCTTTACTGCATGCGCAAGGTATACTTTGTTTTGTTTTCTGTGATGAATTTGTTTTGAAGAGCATTTTAGGGGACTACTTGGGGTGGGGTGGGAAGTACGTGAGCCATAACTCATCAATCTGACCACAAAGAAGGGAATAAAACATAGAGCAGGGCCAGGAGAAGGTGTTGTTTGTCATTGGCTCCAGGATGTATCAGTTTTCTCAGTTCTTCTAATGCATAGGGAGCCAGGGGATGCTGGGACAGGGATTAGGGCTGGGATGGGGATGAGGATCACATCTGAACAGGGAAAAGAGTCAGCCCGGTGAGTCCTGTGCTGAAAACAGCATGGAGAAATAATGTTCAGGAAAGGAGATCATAGAAGTGAGGTAGCTAAAAGTCTTACCAAACCAAATCTCCATCAGCTGGACACTTAGTGCCCAATCTAGAGCTCAGACAGGATGGGGGCAATTCAATACAAAAGTGTTATCTGGAAGAAGTTCAGTAAAACAAAGGAGGAAGAACTAATCAGGAGTACATTATTCCTGTATATTTACATGTAGAACCAAGATTAACTGTGAAGACCAGAAATTTTATAAACTTTATTCATTGTCACCCTCTGTGTTTTCCAATAATGAAACCCTTAACAGATAAATTCTAAAATAAGTATTGTTCATAGGATCACAGATTTAGAGCTATGAAGGACCTTAGAGATCTTTTTTTTTGTCATTTTACCAATAGGAGAACTGAGTCCTGGAGAAGTGCAATGACCTGTCCAAGGTCACAAAAGGCTTAAGAGGCAGAACCAGATTCGAACTCAGGTCTTTTGACTCCCAATTCAGCCCATTTTCCCAGTCCACCATGCTGACAGTATTTTTTTTTTTTTTGCTGTTCTGGAGGAGAAGTGGGGAAAAGTCTTTGTTCTCATCTACACAATTAGGTTGGCAGGGAGCCCAGGGCCAGAGAGGATTGTTAGTGGCAGCAAGCCAAGTCCTTGGGGTTTGCTGATAGAAGAACGTTAAGGGTTCCAGGGTACAATATGGCTAGGTCCCAGTTAGTGTGAATAATGAATCCCCTGAAGTGGCTGCATGTTTTCTAAATCTAACTCTTCAAAATTTATAATTATGTAAAATATGGTCATTGGTTTTGGCCCAATGGAAATGTGTAGGACCAGTGGAATAATGCGACTACTTTATTATATGGGGGATTTATTATATGAGCTAATGGGAACCCAACAGTAGGCCCATGGGGTAACACAGGTATCCTTTCCATTTCTACCTAGTATGTAAGTATGAGGGGAAAATGCACTTTTTCTTAGAAGACTAGTTAATAGTCAAGAGAAGGCTACTCCACAGGGACAGATTCAGATATAAGATGTTCCCTGAATCAAGAAGTCATAGTATAGGTGGAGAACAAATACCATGGAGGTACATACTCCGAAATATAAAGTTTATCTCAGACACTGTGCAAATTCTTTATCATTTAAGTCTGTCGAGGGAACATGCCACACCAGTCCATCTCTTGTTTTTAATGAGCTCCCGAATTCTGATCATCAGTTTTGTTGATTTGGGTGCAAGTGGTATGCTTATACTATGGCTTCCCATACCCTCACCCCTATTCAAATCACCCTGGACCTGGAGCCCAGTAAGCTGGCTTGTCTATTCCTCAGTCTATTCCACTGACTCTTTCGAACCCTCATTCTGTTGTCAACAAATTCCCTTACACTCTTGAATTTTTCATCCAATAATTCTCCTACCATCTCACTTTAATGAGACAGGTAGGTGGCATAGTGGATAGAACAGTGGACTCCAAGTCAGCATAGACCTGGGTTTGAATCCTGTTTTTCTCACTATGTGATCCTGGGAAAGTCAGTAAGCCCTGTTCCAGTTCAATTTCCTCATCTATAAAATGAAGATAATAATAGCACCCACTTATAGGATTATTGTGAGGTCAAATGAAGTGAAAGACATAAAGCATTTTGCAAAGCTCCAAGTGCTATTTGAAGGTTAGCTATATAATAGAAACCCAATATTCTCTGAAGAATACTGCAACTCTTGCACCTCTCTCCACTGGTGGCCACTGGTCCATCTAACTCAGAGTCCCAGGAGATGGCTGGGCCTCCTCCTTGCTCTCCACCATCACTTCCCTCAATGCCATTTCTTCTTTTGAGGACTAGAATCACAGATTCTTAGAGTTAGAAGAGATTTCAGAGGCCATGCAATACAACCCACACCTGTGGCAAGAATCCACCCATATAGCATATTGTCCAGGTGGTCTTCTAGCCTTTGCTTAAAGACTTCCATCGTGGAAAAGCCCCTGATCCCCTGAGGTAGCCCATTCCACTTTTTGAGAGCTCCAATTGTTAGGAATTTTTCCTTACCTCTAGTCGAAATCTGCTTCATTGCAACTTCAGCCTAATGTTTCTAGTTGTCTGTCCTCTAGAGTTGATCAGAAGTCTAACCCCTCTTTAAGGAGATAACACTTCAAAAACTTTGAGTTATCATTACACCTTTAATTTTTAATTTGCTGGGCTAAAAATCCATTTTTCCTTAATGTAATTAGGATATAGGCTTATTTTAAGGATTTTTTGCCAGTCTAATTGCCCTTCTCTGATAATTTGCCATCTTACCAACACTCTTCCTAAAATGTGGTGTGCACAACAGAACATAATACTCTAAATGTGGTCTAAACGGATGAGAGTATAGTAGAGCTGTTGTTGTCTTAGTCCTGAATATTAAATCATCTTTTTTTTTTTAAGGCAGTTGAGGTTAATGACTTGCCTGGGGTCACATAGCTTTAAATGAGGCCAGATTTGAAGTGAGGCCCTCCTTACTCCAGGGCTAGTGCTCTATTCACTGTTCCACCTAGCTGTTCCAATATTATACCCTCTTAAAGAAGCCTTACATAATTTGTGGCATTTTTAGTGTGACTGTCACACTGTTAACTCACACTGAACTTGAAGTCCATTAAAGCCTTCAGATTTTTTTTCAGATGTATTTCATTCTTCTTCCATCTTGTACTTTTGAAGTTTTTTTGAACCCAAGCATGTGAATTTATATTTATTCTTCTAAAATTTTATCTTAATAGACTGAACCTGCTATTTAGCCTATTGAGACTTTTTTTTACCCTGATTCTGTCCTTCATTACATTAGCCACTTCCCTCTTAGCTTTGTGTCATGTGGAAATGTGATAATCATGTTGTCTATGACATTATCCAAGTCATTGGACAAACAAGTTAGACAGTACAGACTCTTGGGTTATTCCATTGAAGATCTCCTTCAAAGTACCAGATTCTTTGGGCTCAGTCATTCAAAAAGTTCGAAATCTAACCACCTGTACTACCATTTGGCTTATATCTCTTCATCTTTTTTTTTTAACTTGCCCTGTGATTTCATTTAGTTGAGGAGCTGCAAGTAAGAATTCCCTCTTCAAATACAGATGGGCACCTTTTCTGCCATTTAATTTCTTAAAAAGTTGTTGGGGCATTCAAAGGTTAAGTACTTTTTGGTGCAGGATTACACAGCTAGTAGGTGTCAGAGGCAGAATTTAGAGCACAGATCTTGTCTCTCTGACCAACTCTGCATTCCCTAAGCCATGGCTACTACTCCTTTATCAATCTATCTACCACATTCCCAATTTAATAATTCTGTAAAAAAAAAAAAAGAAGTGAGGTTAGTCTGACCTGAACTGTTTTTGATGAGCCACCTTGACTTTTTGTGATCACTGTTTCCTTTTCTAAATATTCACTGACCATCTCTTTAATAATAAATTCTAGAATTTTGAACTGGAAGTGAGGTCAAGCTCATTGGCCTATAGTTACAGATTCTATTCTTTTTCCTTTTTCCCCTTCAGTTATAGAAATATCACCTTCTTTATTTTCTCCCTATCATATTATTTCATTATATTTTATGTTGTATTATATTGTATTATATTATATCACATTATAGCATACTACATATTATATCACATATATCATATAATGTCATGTTATGTTATATTATGCTTTCAGTATGATTTGATATTTTATATTATATATACAATATATTATGTTTTTAATATAATAATAATTCGATATAATTCAAAGTAATTTTAATATTTTCAATGTGTATTTTCAATAGTTCTTAACCTAGCAAGTGCAGAACCAGTAGATAGAATTCAGAGAGATTTTGAACCTAGAGAACTGTATTTCAATATAATTATTTCCTTTGTATTCTTATCCATTTTATTTTATGCATTTAAAAATAGTACTCTTTTCTTTTTTGGTTGAGGCAATCAGGGTTAAGTGACTTGCCCAGGGTCACATAGCTAGAAGGGTCCAGTGTCTGAAGTCAAATTTGAATTCAAGTCTTCCTTACTTCAGGGCTGGTGCTCTAACCTGGCTCACCATCTAGCTGCTCCCAAAATAGTACTCTTTTAAGGGATACATTAGTTTCACCAAGTTGTCAAAGAGGGGCTGTGATACAAAAAAGTCAAGAGCCCCTTGCCCTAAGTGCTCCTTCTCTGGACCTTTTGTTGGTGCCATATGTTTTTCTCAACTTACAAGTTCTGTCCTTGGTGCTCCTCCCTTTTCTCTTTATACTTTCACAATGGGCCATCACCAGTCATCTTGACTTTTGTCTTGCCAGTGAATTTAGTTGACTCTGAAAGAGTGAGGTTCATGACTTTGTGCAGCTCTGCCTCACTGAAATCCAATTCACTCACAAGTGAAGACATCCCCTTCCTGAGGTCATTGGTCTTCTTTGAGAACAAAGGATGAACAACACCTTCACACCTGGCAATCTCACTCGGAACCTGTGGCTTTGATTGCCACCTTGGTGCAGATGATTCCCAAATCTATGTCTTCAATTTCTAGCTCCTTTCTAAGCTCTATACCTGTATCTATAGCTGCCAAAGGGATAGCTCCACCTGTGTGTTCCTTCAGAACTTTAACATCAATGTGATCCAAACTGTTGCAGTGGAAAATAGGATGCAGTTGGATGCATAAGACCAGAAGTCAAATCCCAACTCTGATACTTACTAGTTGTATGACCTTAAGCAAGTCATTTAATTTCCATGGGCCTCAGTTTCTTCATCTATGCAACGAGCGTGGTGTGGATTGTTGTGATTCAGTCGTTTTAATCATGTCCCACTCTTTGTGATCCCATTTGGGGATTTTCTTGGCAAAGATGCTGGAATGGTTCCCCCTTTCCTTCTCCAGTTTATTTTACAGATGAGGAAACTGAGGTAAACAGGGTTGAGTGACTTGTGCAGGGGTCACACAGGTAGTGACTGGGGTCAGATTTGAACTTAAGAAGATGAGTCTTCCTGACTCTAGGCTGAGCACCCTATCTACTGTACTACCTAGATTAGATGACCTCAAATGTCTCTTTCTGTTTTAAGTCTATGATCTTATGATTGTTTTCTCCTTCGGCTGTCTGCCCTGGCTTACTTCAGGATTTCTGCCTATCATTTGACTAGTGTCTTATGTTTGAAATCTTGGGGTGACCTTTGACATTTCCCTTTCCTTCTCTTCTCATATCCGCTCTATTATCAAGACCTTCTAATTGTACTTCCACTACATCTCCCCATCCATCACCTCCTAGTTCCTACCATTGCTATCCTGGTAAAGGCCATCACTTCCTTCCGCCTGGGTTATTGTAATTGCCCTCTAACAGGGCTTCCTGCCTACACTCTCTCCTTTCCAATCCATCTTATTACACTTACATATCACTGCCAGGATAATTTTTCTTAGGCTTAAATCAAACTGTTCTTTATTTACTCAAAATCTTCAAATGCTCCTCTTGTCTACCAAGTAAATGATGATGATGATAGCTAACATTTGTGTAGCATTTTAAGGGTCTGCAAAATGCTTTACCTATGTGAGGTCGGGGGAAGGGAATAAGCATATATATAATATATATATATATATATATATATATATATATATATATATATATATAGAGAGAGAGAGAGAGAGAGAGAGAGAGAGAGAGAGAGAGAGAGAGAGAGAGAGAGAGCACCTACTATGTTCCAGGCACTGTGCTATGTATTTTCTGCAAATGTATTTTCTGCAAACGTTATCTCATTTGATCCTCACAATAACCACGTGAAGTAGGTGCTATTATTATCACCATTATCAGCTGAGGAAACTGAGGCAAACAGAGGTTTAATGACTTGCCAAGGGTTGCATAGCTAGTATCTATCTGAGGACAGACTTGAACTCAGGTCTTTCTGACTCCAGGTCCAGTGCTCTATCCACTGCACCACGGACTTATCCAAAATTCAGTTTCCATCGTTTGACATTTAAAGCCCTCCAAAGACTGTTGCTACCCTATCTTTCCAGCTTTATTTCATATTATTCCTCTCTATGTATGACACAGTCCAGCCAAGTTGGACAAGTCTCTGCCTCCCAATGACAGGCTAAAGTCTCAGGGATCCAGGCTTATTCCCTGCCTGTCAAATCCTTCTTTTCTTTCTTGTAGAACCCAACTCAAATGCTATCGCCTCAGTGAAGCTTTCCCTGATTTCTTTCTCCAGTTATTGATAACTTCATGTCATTCTTTCCTTTGCAATTCTTGGACATAATTAGCATGAAATATTGTTCATTTTAATTATTTGTGTTTGCATATTAACTTTCTACTAGACTATAAGCTTCTTGAAGGCAGGTTCCATGTCTCATCTATATTTAGTATTATTCCCAGCAGTGAACACAGTACTATTCTGTATATAGTAGGTGCCTCAATAAATGTTTGCTGTATTGTTGTATATGATATTGTATACAATATCCCTGTAAGCCTGAAGGCTACTTGAACATAGAATTAAAAAGCGAATTACCTCATAAAAATATTTCTTCTCTAATATTTTACATCATGAATAGGAGACACTTTAGGAAATAAATCAAAACTCAAAGCTTATGAATTTTTGAAGAAAAGGGAAAAACCCAGGTTTGTTGAAATTTATAGAAATATAAAAGTAAGGTTATTTTATGTATATAAAATTAAGATATAAAAGTTTCACAAAAGTTCCCCCCAAATAACAGGATAATAATAATAATAATAAGCATCATCAGCATCATCTAAGCAGTGGCAGATGACACCTCTGACATCTGGCAAGGGCATTTGTGTGTGTGTATGCACAAGTATGTATGTATATGTATATATGTATATGTATATACACATTTACATACACATATTTTATATGTACATATTTTTTAAAGTACTTTGGGAAGCTTAAGGGGAAATTCATAAACTGACAGAAACTTCAGTGCTGTAGTCAAGATGTGGTTATATCTGAGATGCAAAAGAAAGAAACTTCCATTTAGCCCAGGAGCAGGGAGTAGGGGCTCAAGTTTGCAACCCAGCTTTGCAATTGCCTACATGGTTGACCCCCCTGGCAAGTCATTAACCTTTATGTCTTAGTTTCCACATCTGTAAAGTGGAGATAATAATGCTTCCCTACTTCAAAGAGTTATAGATTAATCAGTGTCTGAAAGATGCTTCTAAGTTGGGCAAGCCTATGTAAACGCCCTGATGGAGGGAGGAAGCACAGGAGAAGCATCAGAGAGGGAACCACTTGCAAAAGAAAAGGCAAATCCACTCTCTGGTCTTCAGTCTTCTTTTGTCTTATCAACAAATGTGCACAATGGGAAACTACAATGGTTTTCCATGCCCTGGAAAAGGTGTTTAAGGAAATAGTAAAGTTTCATTTATGTATGTTGGAAAAATATCCTTTGCTTCTTCTTCCCTTCATGAGTCCGTTGACTCCTCTGGCTTGTCAGCTCTTGCATGCTGGGTACCGAAAGGATCAAGGTCCCTCTTGGTATAATTGCTATAGGCTAGAAACCTCCACCTAGTATGCAGTGCTCTGATGTGAATACAGGGAGGACTCATACCATACAGAGTCCATTCTTGATCTCCCAGGAGATGATTGTCTCTTTTGTGAATGATTCAGGACCCTTCCCAGCCCGTCCTCTTCTTTCTGCTATCTTTGACCCATCCAGAGGATCAGCACCACACTGGGGACAGGTTAGAGATTCACAGGAGTCAAATTAAGTACAGTGTCCCAAAAAGCTTGGTGCATTTTTAGGCATTAACATTTTAAAAGCTATGTGCAATAGCTTGGTATATGTGCATATAGCTCTCTCTCCATATTTATTTATGTAATATATCTTATATATTGGCTTAAAGCTGTATGTAATATCTTAAGCTTCAATAGCTTAAAACTGCACTAAGACTTTTGGGACACCCTGTGCTTGTAATTCTGATCAATAGTTAGGCTGGAGATGAAGCTAAGACCTTCAACTGAAATGAAACTGTTTTGAATTACCTATGATTTCTATTATAATAAAAATGGAGAGGGAAATAATTTTAAACCAAGCAACACAGTGCATTTGGAAAACATCTGATCAGGCCGAATGGTTGTTCTTGCTGGTTGTTTGCTGGGATGGAGGCTTAGTATCTGAGGATTTACAACCCCCTAAGCACTGGGAACACACACCCACATGCCCACACCCACACCCACATGCCCACACCCACCACCCACACACATACCACACACACACACACACACACACACACACACACACACACACACACACACACTCACCTCCACCCACACCCACACACACACACACCCACGTGCACACGACAGGGTTCCCTCTCCTTCAGCACGAAGCATTGGTGCCATATTAGATGGGTCCTTTCCTTTATATTAGCACTCTTTTTTTTTTGATTCAGAGAATTGTGAGTGACTGTACGAAGGGAAGCCTGTGCGTGCATTTCACAGGATGATTGCTGGCACCTGGTATGTGAGATCCCAGGATAATGGGATCCCAGATCTAGAGTCTGAAGGGACATCAAAGGCAGCCAGTCCAACTTTCTCTTTTTACTGAGGAAACTGAGGCCTGGAGAAGGGCACCTGCATTGTAAGCACCAAAGGCAGGATTTGAACCCAAGTCTCCTGATGCCAGAATCAGCTTTCTTTTATCTGTAGATATAACATCTTCATCATTGTTTTTTTTTTAACCATTTCTGCTTCAAAGGAACCAAAAAAAAATGTTCTCTAGCTATTTCACTTTAAACTGCTGTATCTCATATCCCACTGGATAAGGATGCTGAACTAAATGAAAAAGTCACTTATTTATGGAAAGAGTCGATGTCAGAAATAGCTGGAGGCTCCAACCCTTTAGTCCAGGCTGGCCTTCTAGCATGGCATTTTAACTCGATCGCCCTTTTTTTAGAGGACTCAGAGTAGACCTGTGATTTCATTGGTGGAGGGAATCCCCACATGAAGAAACCTCCCCTGCCAACGCATTCCTGCACCTTCTCTGAAACTCAGTGTTAGGGGGCTGGCTTGGTGACTTCTCCTGGGTCACAGGCGGGACTTGCACCTCAAACTTCCTGGCTTGGGCAGCTCTCTACCCACAGAATGTTGCCTCCTCCCACACCTTGTAAATCGTACGGGTTGGTGTCATGACCAAGAAATAGGTGTAGGCCCTTAGAATCTGCTAAGGACCTATAGGAGGTACATCCCTGATGCTTCCTTCATCATTAGCTTGTTTTGAGGCATTACCATCATCTAATTATTTTATATATTTCATTTATCCCCAATTCCACATTGAAACAATTTTTTAACATTTGAGAGGTTTTTTTTTTAAAGTTTTGCATTCCAAATTCTATCCCTCTCTCCCTCCCTCCCCCCTGAGATGGTGAGCAATTGGATATAGGCTATATATGTGCAATCATATCATCTAGTATCTTAATAATAGCAGCTAGCATTTATATAGTGCTTCAAGGTTTGCAAAGCACTTTATAGATATTATCTCATTTGTTATCCCATAATAGTCCTTGGAAGTAGGTGCTATTATTAGCCCCATTTCATATCCTATTTTATGTATGTATGTGTGTGTGTGTGTGTATACATATATATGTGTGTGTGTGTGTATATATATAATTCCTTCAGTTCTTACCTAGCTGCATTACCTTAGGATCCCTCTGACTGACTTCTCCATCATCTCCCTTCCCATCTTCAGCTTTTCAACTCCCTTTTGTGTTTTCGTTTTCTTGCATTAGATTGTGAGCTCCTTGAGGGAAGGAATTGTCTTTCTTAATTTTGTATTTATATCCCACTGCTTAGCACAGTGCCAGGCACTTAGTGGGCACTTAATAAGTGTTTATTGATTAATTTTAGAGTTGAGAAAATGGAGGCAGACAGAAGTGATTTGCCCATGTGCCTGAAGCTGGTTTGAACTCAAGTCTTCTAGACCCAAAGTCCAATGCTCTATCCACTGTGCCACCTAGCTGCCCCCCTCCCCTTTTTAAAAACTTATTTTATAGAGGTGGCTTAGACTGTACCTGAGGTCTAGAAGTGCCATTCAATATGCATATTCAATGAATATACTTGGATAATAACAGCTGACATTTATATTTGTGTTTTAAAGTTTATAAAACACTTAGAAAGGTTTCAGCCTCATAACAATCCTGTTACTTAGGTGCTATAACTTTCATTTTATTGATGAGGAAAGTGAGGTTCAGAATTATAAAATGAATTGTGCAATCACCCAGATGGTAGGTGTTATATATAGGATTCGAACCCAGCTCTTGTTCACTTTAGGGCCACCATGTTCTCTACTACAGCACACTGCCTCTGAATGAGAGAAGTTGCTTTAGGTTCCCATCATACCCTGAAATGTGAGCTGAAAAGAAAGAGACTACGCTTTTTGTGAAGTTCATATTCAGAGTGATAATGTAGTTATTATCTTGGCTTCCAGTAACAAAAATCTTGTCCTCTCATATTAGTGTTGCTTAAAATAGAATAAATCTCACTGCTGACTTTATCTTTTGAGTGAAACCTTTTCAGAGATAGCTTCCTTGGGGGTCTGGAATAATTTACCATGCATACACTCACATACTCATTCTCTCTCTCTCTCTCTCTCTCTCTCTCTCTCTCTCTCTCTCTCTCTCTCTCTCTCTCTCTCTCCCACCCTCCCCCTCTTTCTGCCTCTGTCTCTCTGTCTCTGTCTCTCTCAATACTTTTAATTTGAATTTTCTTAATGAAAACTCATTTCTCATAAATGACAGGTCAGCCCATTTTGCTTGTGTGCCTGTTCCTTCCTGCTTTGAATGAAGTGTAAATAAGAGGCAGTCTGGTGATGAGTTTGCTTGTGTGGGTGAAGAAGGGTGGAGAGGAGGAGGGTTTGATGAATAGAGGCGACTAGAACATGTACTTGATAATAACATGGCCATGATTGATGTTGCAATTCCTGAAAAATTATCATTGTGATATAATTATTTGTTTATGAACTGTACCCTGAGTCTTCTAAGTTTGTGATTATTCATGGCACAGATAAAACTCAAAAGTCAATAATTCATCAAGGGTATAATGCTCTTGTTGGGGTCACACAGATATTACATCCTGTTCTTGACATTTCCACCATAAATCTGAAAACTTTTTCAGGACAAGGGAAAAAATGCCTTTCCTCCCCAGCCACCTCCCCCTTCCCTGTAAGGAAATAACAGTTTGGTGTGTTTGTAGTGACAAAGAAATCAAAAGTCCTTTCTTTTGAGAGAACCTTGTCCAACTGAGGGCTACGGATAGAGTTTAGGTCATTCTCTTATATGGTTTAATACTTAACCTGTGAAGAGACAGGTGTATTGTCTTTATTTAGCCCACTAAGCTAGTAAAGCTTTCTGAAAAGTAGGAACTCATCACTAAGGCAGTTACCATCTTTGAGTTCCTTTCTTCCTTCTATGCCTCCATTTTAGTAATATGGCAACCAATATATGAGTTCTCCATGCCTGGGTAGTCCTATCCCTCATTGTTGAATTCTTACCCACTCTTTAGAATTCAACTCAAACACCTTCTTCCAGGAAGTCTTCCCTGAATCTCCCTCCCAGAAATAACCTTCCCATTTGGACCTCACATAGTACTTTTTTCTATACCTCTCTGAATCCAGTTAATATATGTTGCATGTATAATATCAAGCTATCTATTATATTTTTCCATCTCATTGGAAACTTGGACTCCAACCCAATGCCCCTGGTTCTGATAGATGCTGGCCTTATCTTTCTGGGGCCCAGGTCTCCACAAAACTTCCCACAATATCCTCACTATCCTCCCTCCTTGTGAGTACACTTCCCCTTGATCTCCAGATCCCCTTTATATGTTGTTTCCCCCATTAAATTGTAAATTCCTGGAGGGCAGGGACTGTCTTGCTTGCTTATATTTGTAACTGTAGAGCTTAGCAGAGTGTGTGGCAAAGAGTAAATTTTTTGTTTTGTTTTTAGTGATGCAATCAGGGTTAAGTGACTTGCCCAAGGTCACATAACTAGTAAATGTCAAGTGTCTGAGACAGGATTTGAACTCAGGTCCTTCTGACTCCAAGGCCAGAGCTCTATCCACTGGGCTACCTGGGTAAATACTTAGTAAATGTTCTGTCTGTCATCTTCCTACTGGGACACTAGGTGGCACAGTGGATAGAGTACTGGTCTCAAAATCAGGAAGATGTTTAAATCTGGCCTCAGATACTTACCAGCTGTATGACCCTGGGCGAGTCACTTGACCTTGTTTGCCTCAGTTCCTCATCTGTAAAATGAGCTGGAGAAGGAAAATGGCAAACCACTCTAGTATCTTTGCCAAGTAAACCCCAAATAGGGTCATGAACAGTTGAACGTGGCTGAAATAACCCAACAACAACCAATCTTCCTACTATCTATTCATCATCTGTTATACCATTTCTTTCATTTATTATAATTATTTATGTTGGTATATTATATTCTCCCTCATTACACTATAAACTCCATTACAGTAGGGATCATATCTTATCTAAACTTAGCATCTCTAGTTCTTTACATGCAATATTGTGTTGAATTTGAATACAAAAAGTCTTGTGATAATGTACAATTTCTTCAAGACAGGAACTGATTATGGTTTATGGCTCATCAAAGGGGTCAGTACCTGATAAAAGAACTACCTGGACCATTTCTGCCCAAACCTCATCAAACTTCTCATTTGGATGTTGGCCACCAGCCAAAGAAAGCCTTATTCTTTGCTCTCCACCTTTTTCTGCTTTAAATTCAACGGATATTTATTGACGGCCAACTAAGGGCAAAGAGTCATGCTAGGGTGGGAAAGAGAAACAGAGATGACTAAGACATGTTCCCTGCCATTGAATAAATTAATGATGACTTTTTCTACCTCTTCCTGTGTCTTCAAATTAGAGCATCAAGAGAAACAGGGCCTAAGGACTGACTCCCTTGACTTGAGATAGATACACAAGTCTGGATTTTCAATGGCCTGAAGCCAACTGACTGTGGGGGTTTAGTTTTGGGAAGTGAAGAAGTGATGAGTTTAACGATAATTAAAGAAGTGCCCAATCCCAGAGGGTTTGTCTGTCCTTATACTCTTTACATGCATCCTGGTAAAACACATAGTTATTGCTCTCTGTTCCTTCTAGCCTCCCAGCCCATTCTCTCCCTCTCTCCTTTCTAAAATCTCCCCCTTGTCTCACCATATACCCACAGAGAATCATCAAAAGGACTGGACAAGGGTTGGCCCCTCAGACCCTTTTGTGTTCGTCACCACTAGATTCAGTGAAGGGCTGTAGCATCATTTTTTGCTTTGTTGGCTTATCATGCATTCTATGCTTGGGAAGTGTTATCCCTGATTTAAAATTATCTTGCCCAGATTGAGCATTCTTTGCTTGAGATGGCAAGTTATAGTCAGGACTGGGGGAAAAATGTTTCAGCTTAGTTAAAAAGGGCGTATGATTTCTTCCCTCTTTCTCTGTCTTCTATCAACACTTTGGCCACCATCTTTCCCTCCTCCCTTCTTCACTCCCTTTTCTTTCCTTCTTTCTTCCTCCCCCCTTTTCTTTCTTTTTTCTCTCTTTCTTTCTCTTTCTCCCTCCTGACTTTTCTTTCTTTTTCTTTTCCTTTCTCTTTCTTCCTCCTTTCTTTCCTTCTCTTTTCTTCTTTTTCTTTCTTTCTTCCTCTTTTCTTTCTTTCTCTTTTTCTTCACTTCCCATCTTCTAAATTCCTCTTTTATTTCTGCACTAGTTTCTTTCCTCTCTGCTACCCTGTAAACAAGGAGAAGTGCCAGAAGGGAGGTGAGGGGGGAGAGGTTGCACTGAAAGCTGGACTGCTGACCTCTGTTCCTTCTACCTCCTGCAAACTGGACCAATGTCAAGCTTAGCTGGTGCCAATCTGGCAAGGGAGAAAACCTTGTGCCACTGGGAACCTTGCTCTTTCCTTCTCCCCCCTCCACTTGGCATCCTGCCTTGGGGTTGGGGAAATGGCAGGACTACTTCATTTCAAATGCATCAGAGTCCAGAGTATTCACAGGGTCCTGCTGGTTGAGAAAGAATGTTATTTTTCACCACAGTAATCTCTCTCTCCTTCCTCTTTCTCCCTGTCTTCCTCCCTCCTTCTCTCTCTCTCCTCTCTTTCTGTCCTCCTTCTCTCTCTCTCAAATGTATATGTATGTATATGTATACATTTATCTATATATCTATGTATATGTCTTTGCTAGCTATAAACAAAGGGTATATAACTTGTTGATGCCAGAGAGAGCTTGAGTTTGGTGTGAAACAAAGATTTCCATCTTTTCTACAGAACAAGAAACAAATAAAAAAAAGAGGTATCTTGCTGGGGCTGTGGAAAAAGTCCTCCCTGGATTTAGAGTAAGACTAGAAATTGGGTTCATTTCCCAGCTCTGCCTCTTACTTCCTGTGTAATAACCATAGCTGCCATTTATATAGTATTTTAAATATATGATCTCACTTGATCTTCACAATAATCCTGCATGGATAGGGCATATTATCTCCATTTTACAGAAGATAAACTTGAAAGATTCAGAGAGTGAAGGGCCTTGCTCATGATCATGCAGCTTACTGGTAAGTATAAGCAGTAGGATTCAAACCCGGGTCTTCCTTACATCAAGTTCAATGTTCTTTCCATTATATCATGGAGCCTCTGTGACTTTGCAAAATTCACTTAAGCTCTTTGGGCCTCAAAACTCAGAAGACAGAAGAGGGTTGAATTAGAAGATCTGTGAAGTCTCTTCCAGGTCTAAATCCAATGATCCTAGATTGTCTCTCTCCACATCTGTCTTTTGCTCTCCCTACATTCACAACAAGTCACCCCCTTTCCAATTTTTGGATAGGACTGTTCCTTATCCAGGAGAGAGGGGATGGGTTTAGAAGTTTAAAAGCCAAGACAAATGTACCTTTTACTGAGCGAATATTGGTTCCTAATTACATGGATAACCTATTACTACACCCTGTGCCCAGTATAGAACAGTTAAATTGAACCAATCAGATTGAATCCATTCTTCCATTCTTCCCAAGAGCCTGCATTAGCCAAACTAGCATCTATAGATTGACCAGACTCATCAACCTCACAGCTCATCAAATACCATTCAGAATTGGTTTCTAGATTCACCAGTGACTTGTCTCATTGTTTTATCTTGCCATACTTATCCCTTGTTCCTCTTCCAGAATAGGACAGGTAACATATTGAAAAAGTGGCCAGGAGAGGTCAAATCAGTTTTCTCTATCATGTCCCATTTTAGGAATTTGAACATCTATATCAAATTCAGGGTGGGACTCTTGGGCCTAGGAAGCTGCTGAAAGCTCCAGCTCTAGGCGCCTTCCAGAAGCTAAACTTGTCCAACTTAGCAGATTTCTCTGAAGACTGGATGGGTAGGCTACAATAAGGATAGTTACCTGAAAGGATCTGCCTTGTCGTTGTGCCTGCAGAAGTCTCTACAGAGAGTAAGAAAAAAATCAGGGTGCCTTCTACCCTTTGGGCTAGCTTTGGGAAAACAGTCTTCCTTTTGTTTTTAAGAGTTTGGGAGCTGACCCACCTTAAAATGAACAGGCAACAAGCCTGGCCAATAACCATGGAGGACACCACCCAACACTTGACTCTTTTGCTAGTCTGGAGGAAGAAAGTAATGGCATTTAGAGGAGAGAGAAGATATATAAGTGATGGAACAGTTGGTTATACATTATAGATTGTAATAAATGAAAATATCGAGTGCATTTTAAGTGATTAATGTATGAAAACTGCCTTCACCTACTGTGCATTAATCAAGAAAAAATGCACACTTTCCATAGCAGTTAATGTTGCCGGCCCATTATTCAGCTCTGATAATGTGCATAATAATGCTCAGTATGACAATGAGTTGGGGTAGCTGAGAATTTAGGATGGTTGGTGTAGTATTTGGATTAGCATCTTAGCCCATGCCTTGTCAGCCTTGTTGGTACACAAGTTATTTATATATATGTACATGTGTGTGTTTACACACATACATGTATGTATATATTTTTTAAAACTAGCCAAAAATATCTAGCCATTGCTGTTTTTTTCTTTTGATTTTTTTTTAAATCAATGACCAAGGTACCTGCTTAAACAAATACTACCAGCACTCATTAGTCAGGATGGTTACATGTAAAAGAAATGATGCCAGATAGTAACAAATCCAAGAGAAGTTTATTATGAAAATGGCACCTGCGGATGAAAAAATTAAGTTACATAAAGACAACCATGTATGTGACATGTATGAGGATCTACAAAAGTATAAAAAGAACCCTGTTGTAAATGAAGTATGTACATTTCTGATTTGCAGCATTATCAATGGTCAATGAAAAAAATGTCTCAAAATAAGCCAGGCACTCAAGAAGTTAGATTCGGTTAGCTTAACACAAAATAAATGTACCATAGCTGTCACTTTTTAACATTTTAATTTTTTTTTATATTGTAGAGTTGGTAACACCGCTAAGATTTATACGAACAGAATATCCCTTTCCCCATTATTCAGCTACTTGGCACCAGTCTCCTCATAAAAGATTTCATATATTTGTACAAGAAATAGTTAAAAACACAGACACAGTCTTCACAGGTAATGAAGTTTTTTTTTTCATTTTGTAATTTTAAACACTATGGATTTAGACAGCAGCTGTGATTATCTGTTAGTTTAAATCACCAGAAATCATTTTGACACAACACAGAAACATTTATAAAAAAACAAAAAACAAAAAACAAAAACAAAACAACAGCTGTCTAGCTGTTCTTTGTAGCTGATAGGTGCATTCCTTTGATTGTTCAATAGCTAGAGTAGAGCTTCCAAAATTAAACTTTAAATTTCTCAATCAGCTTTCTTGGCTTTTTAAACCTACTTTAATCCTCCAAATACAACCTTTATAAGCTCATCACTAAAATTTGTGGCATCCAATTTTTTTTTTTTTGCTATTATTCCACTGTGGGTTAGGCCTAATGCCTCAAATTCAAAGCTACAAGAGGAATTGGCTTAACCCAGTAACACTTAAAAGGACAGCTGAATTAATAGATTAGCATTGCACACATAAGCAAATATACATGACAATCCTAAGCTCAGTTTCCCTTTTTTTTTTTTAATTAATAGCGTCAGTTGACCATTTGAAAGAATATTCTACCTCACTGGTAATTATTCTGTATATTGCTCCATCGGCCAAGCTGGGAGAAAAACCAAAGAAAAGCACCCTCTGCTTACATTTAGAGCACAAGGGACTCTGGGAATGTTAACAACTGAGGCGATATGGCATCAATTTGTTTAATATATCTGAGCATCACTCTTCAGTGCATTGCATGGCACACTTGAAGAGTAAGTCATACCCAGAATTCCTCTGTGGGAAAAAATGGCTCCATTAACCTTGAGCTAGTTAAGAGTCTTTTTATCTCTGAGAATGAAAAGGGGGGGGAAGTTTGGAGGAAGGAAGGAGAGAAAAGGGGAGACAAAAGAGGAGGAGAAAGAAAGGAGCAGTAGGAGAATATACAACAGCAAAGCAACGGCAGAAATGAAAGAAGGTATACAGACAGTGGAAGCAGCATAAGGTGACGTTACAGAGGAAGGCCACCACACAAAAAAGCACTAACCCCCAAGAATCACTGGTTCACTAGGACTGCAGGAATGGGACTTTACCACTCCGGACTAGAGATAAAGCACAGAGAAGACAAAGGACAAAACAACTACATTAGCTTAGTATATACTGCATATAGTAACACACATTGAAACTGCAATGGGACTGACAGCCAAGGACACGTACACATTGTACACATTACAGTTCTCACATCTGTTATTAGATGCCTTAACAAACAGCTGCCAAAGACGGAGTGGAAGAAGAATTTATACTTGACAGTCATTTGGAGTGTTGGACACTACACCGTGATTTCTGGCAACAAAGACAAAATAGGAGATTTCTTTTCTTTTACTTAATGTGCAGTTTTCAGTTGTAGTTATCTATTTGAAGCTTATTAACCCATTCTTTAGTTTTTAAAACATATTGGTTTCGACACTAAAAAGAAGAGAACCAAAAAAAAATCTGTAAAACCAAATCAATCCCCCCAAAATACAACCTTCCCTCTATAGCAACAAATGAAAAAAAAATTAAATGTTAAATATTTTTCTTCCTTTTTTTACTCCAAAGTGTTATCTGAAGTTGTAAAATTAGCCTCAGTTAGACTGAGAAAAAAAGGAAAAGAGAACAACGGAACACAGTATGCACCTAAAACTGCTCCTCAAGTCAGTTTAATTGAGTTTTCTGAAAGCACTTTTTAAAAAAGGCTTTACTGACCCATTAAATTTAATGTGAGGCTAAGTTTGTTAGTTGGGAGGTAAAAATTTTAAGTCCTGCAGCAAATGTTAATGAGGGCTTTGTCTTAACTAACCAAGGAGACTGCAGCAACTGACTACAGACCAGGACAGAACACATGCCTTTCCAAAACCCAGCCCACTGAGCTGCATTTTGTATGAAGACGTTACAGATTAATAAATGATAGCACCATGGTTTTAGAAATTAAGTTAATGTTTCAGTAATTAACATTTAGTCCAACTTTTTTTTTAAACATTCTAGTCACAGGCCAGAAATTAAGTTTTTAAGAACCCAAATTATTTTTATGTGCAAGTAAGAAAATCTTAACCATAAAAAGAGAATTAAATTCTGCATAAAATTCTAAAATACTATCCCCTATTTTTAAAGGAATTAGGAACAAAAAAACCCATTTCATTTGACTTAGTCAAACAGGGCACATTGTTTATGCTTGTCTCTTTCAATCTTGATCACATCAAGATCTTGACGAAGGAAAAAACCAATGGTTGTCACTTTTTAAAATCTCTTTACCACAACACTGAGTATTCTATGGCAGAGGCATTCTCACATTAAAGGCATCTCAATGAAGATGCAAAGGAAAAAAAAAATAAAACAACGCACACACACACCTCAGAAGAAGACAAAAATGGCAGGCAACTGGTACTCTGACCCTCTGGAGGCAAAAAAAAATAAAAAAATTTAAAAATATTTTTTATATTAAAGAATGTCAAGTTAACGAGAAAGGGTATGGAATGGGGGAACCCATCGTGTTTGAGAGAATTAAGCTGACCTGCTGAAATTCAAAGTGCTAGAATTAAAGGTCTAAATTAAAACATAGTCTATGCCTCGAGAGTGTAACACTGGAAACACAGTAATGTGGTCATGTCTCAATCCTCTTTCCGCTCCAGAGTCTGTGTAGTGTGAATACCATTGCTGTACACAGGAAATGGAAGAGTGGAAAAAAGTCCCTCGGCCGTGGTGAACACGTTCCCTGCCGGCATTTGGGTCAGGCTGGCCCCGCTCACTGCACTCCCGAATGGTCCCGACATATTGAGTCGGTGGACGTGGTGGTAGAGCATCTCCATCGGTGTTTTGGGATCCAGCCCGAAGCCAGGGCTGTTGACGTCGACAAAGTTCACCGCGTGGGTGTTGGGGAGCAGGTTGCCTTGCATGGCTAAAGTAACCTCGGCGGGCGCGTAGCGGATCGTGCCAGTGGTGTAGACCCTCTGGGCGGCCGTGCTGGTGGCGGAGAGGGTGCCCGTGACCCTGTGGACCAGAGGCAGCACCACGTTGCCCGCCTGCAGCCTCTGCAGGGCCTCCAGGTCCCCAGTGTACAACAAAGAATTGGAAGACGTGCTGGGACCGCCCCCGCTGCCCCCACCGCCCCGCTGCTCCCGACGCCTCCCCCGCCGCCGCCCCCGCCGGGGTGCTTGTCCCGGGGGGACGCGGACAGCGGGGGCGACAGGGGGTCGGAGGAGACGGGGGCCAAGGCCGAGTTGGATGAGGTGCTGAACTGGGATTTGCGGCTGGCAGTGTTCTCGGTCCCCGGCGGGGTGAGGACAGAGTCTGGAATGGAGACGTGTAAACTACTGCTGGCTTGGGGGGAAGGGAAGTGCTCGGAGTTGGGGGGCTTGGTCATACTGTAGGGCGATTCGTTCCTTGAGATTTCCCGGTTGGGCGGGTAATTCCAAATACTGCTATCGTTATCAAAATTGATAGGTTCTGAGATCTCAGTTTTGATTTTGAGCACTGAGGCACTGTTTGGTGACGAGAGCAGCTGCGGCGGGTCCACCAGAGCGCCGTCCAGCCCGTTGGGGCTCGAGGTGCTGGATAGCCGGCGGCGGCTCAGGCTGCCCCCCTTCTGCTTTTTCCTCCTCTTCTTGCGCTTCTGGTGCTTGCTGGAAGACTGGGCGCTCGTCTCGCCCGCGCTGTCCGAGTCCTTGGCGCTGTCCGAGGTCAGCGAGTCGCAGTTCTGAAGCCGCAGGTCCGTCTCGCTCTCCACGTAGCGCTCCACCTTGATCTGCATGGAGCCCAGCGTGCCGAAGCTGTCTTCTGTGGCCTTCTGGGTCTCAAATCCGAGTTCTCGAAGCTGTCATCGCTGTCCCGGCTGTCCTGATTGCTGGAACTGTTGCCATCGTCGTTACAGTTCATTTCGTTGTCCGACTGGTGGCCGGACTTCTTTCGATCGGACTCTGGGTCCTCGCTGTTCTCGGATTGGTTCCCCTTCTCGTCGGACTTGGAGTTTTCGTTGTCCTCTGGGGAGGGGGTAGGAGGGGAGGAAAGGGGAGAATAGCAGAGTGAGAACGTCAAAAGGAGCCAGAATTACCCATTTAACAAGGAACCCCAAGAGAAAAACAGAAACAAACAAAAAGCCCACCCCCACCTTTTCTGGGGGTACCCTGGGCAGCTCTGGGAGAAACTACTTGGAAGGAGGTGGGAGGGGTGGGGATTACTAGTCTCATCTTTACTTCTTTCTTTAGTCTCAAAAGACTTCGGGTTTAAGGCAGCTCTAGTGTATAAAACATTAGATTGGGAGTCAAGTCTTGGCTCTGTGCGCCTGGGGGCAAGTCACTTAACTTCTCAGGCCCTCAGTCTCTGCTTCTTACTACCTGTGTCACTTAGGGCAAATCCCCTGACCTAACCGGGCCTCAGTCACCTTACCTGTAAAATGAAGTTGGACTACATGACCTCCGAGGTCTCTTTCTAGTTTTAAATATGAAAGATTTAAGGCTTGGGTGTCTTGTCACAACCCCTGACTGTGGAAAACCCTTTTTGCTATTAATGAACCAGAGCAGATTTGAGTTGAGATCCTAAGCTCAAATGGCTTTCCCCCCCCCCTCATTTTTAAAGGCCTCTTGCATTCAGCTCATATTTATCATCAAAGCAGTTCATAACTTTTCACATGAAAAAATAGTTATCAGACAAAAATCTTCCTTTTCTTATGAATCAATTAGGCAATCCAAAAACTCCTAACCACCTACTATCTGTAGCAGGGCATTGTTGCTAGGCTTCCTCAAATCACTTAGTTGCACTGTGAACAGGCTCTAGAAATAAGGGGATGGACAGACTATCAGTGTTCTATAAACTCTTTTCTCTCTTTTTTCTCTGATAGGAATAATATTGTGAAATTCTAAGTTTCGCTCAGATTTCTAAGAATTGCCGCAGTCTCTAAAGGCCTTTGCTACACGCTGTATTGGTCAGCAGCTTGGGTCCCCCAGTGGGGAAAGGAGTGGGGTGGATTGTTGGAGTCCTCTTTCCATTGAGAAGCTCTGAAAACAAAGCAGTGGATGATCAGTCCCAGAGAGGAGAACATGAGAACAAGAAAAAATGATACTGGAAAAGGGGTGGCTGCTCCAGGAAATAGATTCCATTCATGAGTGCTTTTAAATTTTAAAATGGCAGCTCCAGGTGTTATCAGTCAGTCAATAAATATTTATTAAGCACCTACTGGGTGCCAGACACCTTGCTAAGCACTGGAACCAAACAGGAAGATGGAGTTCAGGAGTGTATGCAGTTTAGACAAAGCCTACTCACCTCATCTGGTCTCTTTATGCTTTTATTTCTCACTTTCTAATGAAAAACTCCCCTTGCCTGGGTAGTCTATAGAGGTCTTGAGCTCAGAACTAAGCTATTATACTCCACTAAAGTCTTCCTTTGCTGCCTCATCTTGGCATGGACCACTGAATAGCTGAAAGGGACCACAGGGATCATCTCATTCAATCCTCTCATTTTACAGAAAAGGAAACTGAGGCTAGGAAAAGTAAAGTGGCTTGCCTAAAATCACACAGGTAGTAAATGGCAGAGGCAGGATTTGGAGCCAGATGCTGTGAATCCAAATTCAGCGCCCTTTCAACTGTGCTATGCTACTGCCTTCCTGCCACCACTTTCCTACCCCATACACCATAATGCTCTCCTGTTTTAGATATTTTGCTATTTAATACTTAAGATATAATTCATATTCACTATATGAAAGTCCTTGTTTCTCAAAACAAAAACACCCAAAACAAAACCTGGAGCTTTCCAATGGAAATATACAATATATTAGCTAATTGTATAAACAGAACTATGCTGATAGCATAGGGAACCCTTGTCTTGGGAGCTTTTGCCACCAATCAGATCACAACCCTTCAGTGATTTAATAGTGTAACATATAGAGGTTGTGACTTGTCCGAGGTCACACAGCTAGTCTGATACGAAGAATTTGAACACAAGTCTTCTTGCTTCCAAGTCCAATACTTGACTATGTTCTACATTATCTAGTTAATACTTTGTTAATAAACCTAGTGTTAACTTTGTCTTTATTGACTACGGTCTAAACCACCTGGGCATTTTTTAAGTTCTCTTTGAGATCTCAGTGATTGAGCTCATTGAAATTTTGAAGTAAAGGCAACTTTTTTTTTGGTGGGGAAGGAGGGGGAAGTAATTCTGACCTACATGCAATCATTTTTATAAATACACAAAGAGGAGGCAAGCAGCTTATGTAGGTATAAAAATTTTCTTTTTTTTCTTTTTTCTTTCTTTTTTTTCCAGGCAGTTGGGGTTAGGTGACTTGCCCAGGGTCACACAGCTAGTAAGTGTCTAGTGTTTGGTCTGAGGCCAGATTTGAACTCAGGTCCTCCTGACTTCAAGGCTGGTGGTCTAACCACTGCCCCACCTAGCTGCCCCCCATACAAATTTTCTTAATGAGCAATAGGAACAACAACAAAAAAGGATTGAAGTTGGGGGTAAAGAGGGGGATTTTCTTGGTCTTCCTGGAAGTCTGGTGTTATGTGTATATGTGTATATCTGTGTCTGTACATATGTATATATATGCATATATATGTGTTTACAGTGTATATGAATTGGTCTTCTGGATCATAGCTAACATTTTCCTTAAAAAAATAAAAATTTTTAACTCAGTTCTACACAACAGTGTAATTATATGGTGTTTCTTGAAAGGTTTAAGATGGCTCTTACATCCACTCACAGGGTCTGCTTGGCATGAAGTTGCTCTTCTATCCAGAGCCAAGAACCAAAGTAGCTGGATGGCTGCCTATTGTTACTTTTTTTAAAATGTATTTTTTAAAAATGATGAATTTATAGACATCTCCAAATCCTTCATTGTGAAAGACAGTATCCATTTCTTCCACAATGGGCTTTTTCAAGAACAAAACTAACAAACGAATTGGTATCTCCTACATGAGGCCTTTCCTGACCCCTCATGTCGCCAAATGTCTTCTCATCCCTTAAAATATTGTCTTATATTGATTTTGTATATACATATTTTGTGATTTCTTTGAGCACAGAGACCATTTTATTTTTGGCTTCCTATATGTGCCAATTAGCACAGTGCACTGCTTAAATGCTTGCTGTTTGATTGAACAAAACAAAGCATGCCTGTATTTCTCTTTAAATAACTTCTTTGTCCTGGTATACAGGGAATTAATTATATGGACCTTGTATGTATTACTTTAACTATTATTACTGCTGCTTCATATTTCTTAGTGCCCTGGTTGTAAATTACTCTAATAGAATGGAGGCTCCCTGATGGCAGGGTTAGATTTCCATCCCTGTAGCTTTTCGAAGTGCTTGGTACATCGCTGATACTTAACAAACACTTGTTTATTGACTCCTGGATTACTTTCACATTATCTCACTTTATCTTCCCAACAAACTGTGAGAAAGTCAGAACAGGCACTAATATCTCCACATCTGGTTTCATGGGTTGTAACTGACTCTAACTTATAAGAGAACAAGGGCAAGAGAATGTTGACATACAGGGAAGAGAGAGGTGGATGGGTCGAGATATGCATTGTTAGAGGAAGCCTTCACATTGATAACCTCACTGATCCAATTTGGCATTATGAATATCTTGCCATAGCAAACTGTGGGCTTAGAGTGGCCGTGTGTATCAATCAATCAACCAATCTATTAGGTGCAAGGTGTTGGGTTTACTGAGACAAAAATGGAGCAGTCCTGCCTTCAAAGAGATTACAATGAAGGAGATAATATATGCATATAAAGGTATATAAAAATAAAAGGAAGGCATTGGGAACTGGGGAGAGGGTTAGGGGGCCCAGCAACATCTCATGAAGGTGAAATGGAGCTGAATTTTGAGGAAAGCTAAGGCTTCAAGGAAGTAGAGATGAGGAAGGAGTTTATTTCAAGTATGAAAGAAAGCCAGTCCATAGACAGAGTGAAGGAGAGTAATGGATAACAAAACTGGAAGAGAAGGTTGGAGTGAGGCTTTATTCTATATCCTCACTGTTTCTTGGCTCCCAATGCCAAAGTAATGAGTTTGTACTTATTTCTAGAAGCAATAGGGAGTCATTGGGATTGACTGAGCAGGAGTCAGACTTGGTCTTTAGGAAAGTCATTTTGGTGGCTGTGTGGAGGATAGATTAAAAAAGGGACAGACCTGAGGCAGGGAGATCAATTAAGAGGCTAGAAGGCCTGAGTCACCCTGAATTACCAAGTCTGTTTTTAGTGTCCCTTAATATTGGGGGAAGAGATAACATTGTTGAATAGCCATTTCAAAGAAGGTACCCCAAGAGTGGATAGAGTACCTGGAATGGAATCAGGTAGGCCTGAGTCAAATCTGGCCTCAGACACGTACTTGTGACCCTGGGCAAGTTATTTAACCTCTGTTTGCCTCTGTTTCCTCCTCTGTTAAATGGGGATAATAGTAGCACCAACCTTTCAGGGTTGTTGTGAGGGTCAAATGAAATGTTTACAGCACTTAGCACAATGCCTGGCACATAGTAAATGTTTATAAATGTTAGCTACTATTATTATTAGATGTCTTAGGATATTTACGAGCATCCAGTAGGGGAAACGTCTATCTTATTCCTATGGTGATGACAATAATATTAAGGAAGAGAATATATATATGTGTGTATACACATATACACATACAACAGTTGTGCATATATGTAATATATATATATGTAAATATGAAAATATATTTTATATACTGTGGTTATGTGCTAAGAATAGTATATAAATTATATATTTGTTCACTGTTATATATGACATCACATATAATAATATATAATTAGTATAGTATATAGTTCATCTCATATGATAATTACATATATACTATAATTCATATATATACATATTTTTTTCAGATTGAGAGGATAGGAATTAGGCTTCTGTAGCCTCTCCCTTGTCTTTAAGATAGGAGAACTTTCTGCAGATATTTCCATCAAAGAGAATCTGAAGTGACATATTTAGACATCTACCTCTTCATCAGAGTGCAGGACAAGCAAAAAAAGTTGGGAATGACATTGTTATAACTATCAAACAAAATTACTTAATTGTATCAAAGCCCTTCTTTGATTTAGCTTAGTCTGAATTTTAATAGCAAAGCCCTCCCACGTATTATAAACCTACTGCACTATTAAAAATCCTCACATGGAATCCATCACAATCAAATACAGTATTCAGGGACATGCCCATTCTAAGGGGACTAGTCCTACTGGACTGTGAAATCTCAGTGACTTAGGATGGGCTTAGAGAATCATCCTCTGGTCTCTGGAACAGTTTACCTTTTAAATGTGATCTCCTGCTTCCCACCCAGAATTTATGGGTTTTCATAGCAATTCTATCTCATATAGATTAGAATTTAATGAGAAGGAATACTATCTTCTCCCATCCTCCCTCACCAAATACAGCATTAATTAAACAGGGAGATGTCACTGGGCCTATGTGAGAACTAAGTGAGAACATAGAATTACAAAATTAGAGCCAGAAGGATCTCAGTGGCCATCCTGGCCAACTCCATCAGTCACTAAGCATTTATTAAGTACATACTCTGTATCAGGCACTGTCCTAAGCACTGAGGATACAAAAGAAAGGTGAAAACAGTATCTGCCTTCAAGGAGCTCATGATCTAATTTTATAGTCGAGGAAACTGATATCCAGGGAATTGTCTATAATGATTCTGGCAAGTGTCAAAGGAAGGATTTGAATACAGGTCCGTTGACCCCAGAATCAATGGGCTTTCTCTCATACCACAATGACAAAAGCACTGTCTTAAAATTTATAAAACCCTGCGGATATACCAGGTATCTGGATTTTGGGGGACAGTGGAGGGCTATGCTCCCCAAAAGGCACCTAAGGTGACCTAATCTCTAAGATATCAGCATGATCTTTGGGGTCCTCAGCCAGGATTCAGAAGGAGTTTGCAGCCCAGTAGCCATTTTTAGGACATTTGTATTTTATCATATTAGAATTGGAAATGAGGTGCTAAAAATCCCTGACTTAATCTCACTAATGATGCATATCATGCAGAGAAGGGAGAGTTAGGAGAATCCTTGCTCAGTCAGGATGAATTGGAGTCATCTTGTGTTGGGGATACAGAAGAAAACAAGGAATTGCCTGTTCCCAAAGAGCAACTGAAGAAGTGTTTACGAAGAAAAAAAATCAAAGGCAGAAAGATGGCACATGGAATTAAGCTATAAGTTACATTTATATCTTTCAGAACAAGAAGCCCCCAGATGCGATTAGCGACTCCAACTTAAAAGTCTCATTGCCAGTTGAGGTTGTTGCTTACATGCTTTGATGGGGATGTTAATATTTTAATATTTTAAGTTAAGTACTGTCTTCATGGGGAGAAAAAAAAAAGACCAGGCAGGGCTGCTTATGTCAGCATCCTCTTTTTTTTTTTTAGGCTGCTTACTTCAAGAGGGTAGGCTGTTGGGTGACTGGGGGGCAGGGGAAGAAAGGAGGGTTCATTCTGTTCCATGGGGTTGCTAGCACAAAGCTGAAATATAACCATTGGTAAATAATTATGAACTTGTTCACTTCCCCCTTTTCAGAGGAGTTCATCTACCCTGCCCTGTGGCAGGAGTTTGGAAAGGCAAGACTCAAAATCATGGAGTCAATGGGCTTGGGTTCAAATCTAGGTTTGGATGCTTACTTACAACCTGCGTGACCTTAGGCAAGTCAAATAACAACAACAAAAAAACCCCCAATAATAACTGACACGTTAAAATAATAACATAGCACTTACTATATGCCAAGCACTATGCTAAGTGCTTTACAACTATTATCTCATTTTCATTTGATCCTCACAACAACCCTGGGGAGTGGGTACTATTATTACCACACTTTATAATTTGGGAAACTAAGGCAAATAGAGGTTAAATGACCTGTGAAGGGTCACAAAGCTAGTAAGCATCTGAGGCCAGATTTAAACTCAGGTAGTCCTCATTCCAGGTCCAACATTCTATCCATCTAAAATTTGAAAAGCATCTGATTAATATTATCACATTTAAACCTCATAATTCTTTTTTTTTCCACTTTTTGGTGAGGCAATTGGGGTTAAGTGACTTGCCCAGGGTCACACAGCTAGTAAGTGTTAAATTCTGAGGCCAGATTTAAACTCAGGAACTCCTGACTCCAGGGCTGGAGCTCTATCCACTGTGTTACCTAGCTGCCACTAAAGATATATATGTATATGTGTGTGTATGTGTGTGTATATGTGTGTATGTATATACATATATATGTGTGTATGTATGTGTGTGTGTGTGTGTGTATATGTGTGTATGTGTATATATATATATATATATATATATATATATATAATATATATATATATATATATACACATACACACATATACACACACACACACCTACACATACATACATACACACGTATATATGTATTTTTTGGCTAGGCAATGGGGTTAAGTGACCTGCCCAGAGTCACACAGCTAGTAAGTGTTAAGTGTCTGAGGCCAGATTTGAACTCAGGTCCTCCTGACTCCAAGGCAGGAGCTCTATCCACTGCGCCACCTAGCTGCCCCAGAGATTAGGGTTTAAATCCAGGTCTAGACTCTAAGGGCAGCCCTCTAGCCACTATTCCAAGGTCATTTGTTAAATCAGAGGGCTGGGCTAGATGACCTTGAAGGTCCTTTCTAAATCTCAATCTATGACCCTTTCTCTAGTTCCCAGAGGAGGAAAGGTGGGAGAAGAAACTGAAGTCTTTCCCTTACCTGAGTTGTCTTTAGAATCTGATTCGGAATCGGAGGTCTCTGAGGACTCAGAGGTTTTCTCTGGCAGATGAGGGAGTTGTGCGATATCCATTGGAGTGTCCTTGTATTCTGGGTTGCTGTGGAAGAGGACATTAGGGGTAAGTGCAAATCAACCAGTGCCGAATGATTTTTTTAAAAAAATCTCCTCTTCCCTGTTTTCCTGACTCGATCATCTGAAGTTAAGAATTTTAATAGAGAAACAAGGACATAGGACAGTAAAACCTTCCTCTCCACTTATCACAGCATTTTTTGAACATTTAGTTTTGGGATGTGACCCATGTAGAAATATCCTAGTATAGCAACTAGACAGCTAAATGCTACATGAAATAATCAAGAAACTCTGGGGACCAGAGAGTAACACGGAGAGAGTGACAGCTAGCATTCCCAGTAAAGAATCCAAGATAGGGAGAAATAGCTCTTCTCAGATTCCTCATGCTTCTACAGTGTAAAAGCCCTTGTCATGGACCACTGATGTTGCTGTTCACCTGTTCACATATCTAAAGCTATTTGAGGAAGGAAAAACAAATACCCCTCCAACCTTAACAACCTAACTCTATGACAGATGCACAGGTGTACCTTGGGATGCATGCATTATGGCTACCAAACTGTCAACACACCCATTACAATCACATTTTCATCTGCTCATGTGGTGCACACCTGTGGCTTGTTAGCTGGAAACCTGATTGCACTGGGGAAGAGTCCCAGTGACAAAGTGGGCCTGGCAGATCAGCTCTGGCCCCATTAGAAGGGGGGGGGGGAAAGAAAGTGCTTACTTTTTATTCTGTGCTAAGTTGCAAAGCAGATCTCTTCCACCAAATGGAGGCCATTTGGTTAGTGTGACTCACTCCCCTTTTGGGAAACTCTTTGGGAAAATTTCAGGGCAAGCTTTACATGTAAGAGATTACTACCACTAACTCATATTCATATAGAGCTTTATTGTTTCCAAAGGCTTTCATGTTCTCAAGACAATTCTGTGAGGTAGTGAGGGAAGATGTTGTCATTCCCATTTTGTAGATGAGGAAACTCAAATTCAGCTAAGTGGCCTGCCCAAGGTCACACAGCTAATAAGTAATAGAACCAGGGCCTGAATCCGAGTCTTCTTCAAAACTAGGCCCATGTCTTAGATTTCTCCTCTTATTCCAGCTGTTCCCCTCAATGGCTAGGAGAGCATATAGGACCTCCTCAGTAAAAACTTGTTGACCAATCAACCAACACTAGTGAGCTCCACTGAATACACTTTCATTCCTTTAAGCCTAATTTACATTTAAGTCAAGACATCATCTTCATGATGTCATTGGTCATCTTTAAGAAGGAAGGAAGAACTACAACAGAAGGAAGCTATTCTCTTTTTCATTCCTTCAATAAATATTTATGACACGACTACTGTATGGTACTGTGATGGGCTGGTAAGGTCAATGTAAAAATAAATGAGAAGGGGTCCCAGATGTGAAGAACCTTATCATCTAGCAATACAAATATCCCCAGGGGAAGGAGGGGGGACAGGAATCAGTCATTCATCCCTTAGCAGGACTTACTTTCCTGGAATGCTTTCCTTTTAATAATTAACTGAGTTTTTAGGTGGAAGGTTGGATTGACTTTTCAAGTCTTTACCATTCATAGGGTTCTGTGAGTCAATAACTACTAGCTTCCTTGACAGAATAGGATTTTGATGGGGTTGGGGTAGTTAGGGAGCTGTCTGTCTATTTCTCTATTTGCACTCAATGTCCAGGCAATTGGGACTACCGACTGTGCTTGAAAGCATTTCAGGCTTTCCTGCCTACTTGTCATCGCTCATATTCTTTTGATTAACTAGATTGTTTTTTGCTTTTTTCACTTGCTTTTGTATCCCTAGCATCTAACACAGTGCCTGCTACCTAGTAGGTACTTAATGAATGTTTGCGCTTATGTGTGTTTGTTTCATTCCTCCTCCCTTCCAATTTACTGTTTCCCTTTGGAGCTCCTTGTAGGTAAGGACTTTGCCTTACTCATCTTTTCATTCCTCTCAGCAGCCCCTGGATATACCTTCCTTAGGAGTAGCAGACATTCAGTAAATATTCATTGAAGTGAATTTCGCTAGGACTAGCACTATTGCCATAAGCTGTATTGCTCTGAACAGTGTTAACTGGTGAATGATAGAGCCTGTCTGTGGATTCTTTGCTAAACCCCAGACAGCCTGGCCTGGTGCCACTGGCATCACTCAGTTCTGATATCACGGGGATTCCTGGGCCTTTGGCCACACAACTCCCAACCTCTTTGGCCACTGTTTTCAACCTTGCTTCCAGGTACAGCTAAAACAGGTCCTCTGACCTTGTGATAGTAACCTTGGAGTCAGAAAGCTGGGTCATGTTACATTGCTGTCACCCAAACTCTTTCCCTTCTCACTCCTATTAATCTAGGGGGAAGAAACCTGTGGAAATCAGAATGGGATTTCCCAATTACCTTGCCCAACCCCGGGCAAGATGACTTGAACTTTCTTTGTCTTTCTTCCTTACTTCTAGTCATACCTTTAATCTTCAAAAAAGAAAAATCAGAAGGCAAATTAAATAAGAGGATTAAATGAGATTGTATATGTATATAGATAGATACATGTACATTATATATAGTGTTTTCCAAACCTTAAAGCACTTATTAGTGCTAGGCATTATAATTATTACTACTACTACTACTATACTGCTGCTGCTCCTGCTCCTGCTACTACTACTACTACTACTACTACTACTACTACTAGTTGTATGGGCAGAGAGAGGGTAGGGACCTTTGCAATCCACTTGCATGGGGAGGGTAAAAGGGGAAAGGACAGAAAGTACTCAGAAATAATGTCTTTATGTATTAGGGTTCTATGGGGGCAGACAGGGATAATCCGGGTCCTATAGCAGCTCATAGTTTAAAAGGCGAGAAAAGATAGATTTGACAAGGTATGATCAGTGCTTGATAAATGGTCCAGTTAAAGACCAGGACCAGGAGTGGAGACTCAAAACCATGGCATAAGAGAATCAGTTAGAGGAAAGAGGGGTGATTAGGCTAGAGAAGTAGGGGCAGTCTTTAGGTTTCTTGGGCAGTTTTAAGAGGCAGCAGATAAGAGCATTAGGATTAGAGTCAAGAAGACCTGGATTTGAATCCTGCCCTAGACACTTGCTAGTTGTGTGACCATGGGAAAAATCACGTCACCTCTCCTGGCTTGTTTTCTCATCTGAAAAATGAGGGGGTTGGACTGAATGATCTCTGAGGTTCCTTCCAACTCCGAATTGATGTGATTTTATAAGTCTTTTGAGATCTCCCATATGGAAAAACTGAATTTGCTCTACCTGGCCTCAGAAGAAAGAAGCTAATTAGAACAAAGGAAGGATATTGTAGAGAGAGGCAAATTTCAATTCAACACAAGGAAGAATTTCCTAAAAATCAGACCCATCCAAAAACTACAATGGGTGGCTGACTGCCTTAGGAATTAGTGAATTCATAAGCACTCTAGGAAGACACAGTTCCAGTTTGATGACTGCAGAGGGGATCCCTACTGAGATATGGATCAGGCTAGATGTCCTCTGAGGTTCCTGTGATGTTTAAGGTTCTAGGATTCTATCCTCAGAATAACATCCTGGAATGGAAAAATTCCTTGGAAGGGAACAATGAAATAACAGTAGTCTGGCTACCAAGAGTTATATAAAAAGCAATTTGATAGGATGGTTATTTCAGTTGTAGAAACCTGCTTCTTCTGGTCTCTGATGCATCTCTTACATATTTCTAATAAGCACCAGCAGTTTAGTAATTATTTTTGTTTCGAGCACAATTTAAAAAATTTTTTTGCACGTGAAACTAAAAATCTATTATGTACAACTTTCTATTCTATTTACATATATAATACATTTCTTTTCTTTCTCTTTTTTTCTTCCCTTTTCCCACCCCCTGCTAGAGATGGCTACCATTAGACACAAATACATAATACATACATATATATATATATACATATATAATATGTGTACATATACACATATACACACGTAAATATATACGTAAAATCATTCTATACATACTTCTATTTATTTTTTTTCTCTTGATACAGATAGCGTATTTCTTCATGTGTCCTTTATAGTTAATTTGGGTATTTATAATTGTCAAAATGACTTATTCTTTCAAAGTAAATTAAACATATGAAAGCTTTTTTAAAAAAATTCTCATAGGATTATAGATTTAGAGCTGAAAGGGACATTAGAAGGACATCAAGTCCAATAACCTCATTTTATAGGTGAAGAAAGCAAGGTCCAGAGATTTTCAGTGACTTGCCCAGGGTCACACAGCTTGTAAATATTTCAGGCAGAATTTGAACCCAAGTCCAGAATTTGACTCCAAGTCCAGCACTCTGTTCAGTCTACCAGGCAGGCTACCTCTGAGCCTGGACTTTTTTTTTTCCTGCCAAATTGAAATAGTGTTGTATCTAGTTACAGAGTTTCAAATGCACGATATTTTTAGCTATTGCTGTTTAGAAGATGAATGTTATGACCTACCATAGTCTCTGTCCTGTAAAAAATGCATATAAACTGGAGATCTGTTGATATCTAAGGCCATTTGGTTATATCACAAAAATAGTGCAGCTCACACATACTAAATTGGGAAAACGTCTGCATTTATCACACTCACGGTACTCTCTCACTTTAGTGAAAGAGTTAAAATTTCCTTCCAAGTGGAGGAAAAGAGGTCGAAAAAGCAAAAAAAAAATCAAGATCTATGAGGATTCAGTAAGTGATGCACATTAAGGTCTTCATAAAAGTAATAATCATTAGTCTCTGATTGATATGCTATTGGCAGAGAGCAAATCCTTACCTTCAAATCAGAGACATCCCAAACTACCTGAAAACAACTGAAGGGGTCAGTGAGCAGATGAGCCAGGATCCTTAGCTCCTTGGCTCCATTTGGCTGTCTTGAAGAAAAATGGGGCTCAGCACTCTTCCGTTTATAAGCTCTGCTGGAAGTTTCCCAAATCAGACTATGAGCAGGCTTCATTTTGTGGCTGCAGGCCAGGAGAAGCCCAAAGCAGAAGGGCCATTTTAGGAGTAAAAGACAGTGGTGCATTTGGAATAGCTTCCCAGTGGTTGGCTTGAATATCAAGGCATAGAGAATATTTGCCCCTGGGTATTAAGGTATTTAGCAGTTTCCTTCTGGTCTGAATCCCAGGGGTAGGATTGGAAAGAAGTTTTATCTATTGCTATTTGGTTAACTTGTGCATCTGACCTCATCTTATCATGGGTATAAATTTGAAGTCATAATGATATGTATGACTTTAAGCAAATGATTTTACCTCTCTGGGCCTCAGTTTCCTTATTTGTAAAATGGGCCACATAGAGCTTCTGCAGTCTCTTCTAGCTCTTGATCTGGGATCGTATGATTCTATCCTCAGCTTATCTCGCCAAACCTGTATTTCTAATAAGTTGTGAGATTTTTCCACCTCAATATCAACATGTTCAGAACTGAACTCTGATCATCTTCCTCCCAAGACCTGACCCAGATCCATCTTCTAACAGTTAGTAACTATGTGGCTTTTGTCTCTGGGGTCCCTCCCAGTTTTTAAACTTATAATTCTATGAGACAATGTAGGCTGAAAGGATTTTGATAAAAAGCCTTATTCAAGTGTAAGATAACATAGTTATTGGCTTTGTAGAGTATTTTAAGATTTATAAAGTGATTTCCTTATCATAATTCTCAGAAAAAAAATTTACCAAATAAGAAAGTATCAAAAAGTTACATGAGAATTATTATCCCCATTTTATAGATGAAGAAACTGAATCTCAAAGTGACTTGCCCAAAATCACACAATTAGCCAAGTATTGGAGTGAGATTCAAATCCAAGTCTTCTTTGTCTTTCTAATATACAGACTGTCCCTAAGCTCTTAGTACAGTTTTATTACAAATATGGTCCTGCCTTTTAACTATTAAAGTCACTAATATATCGCCTACCAACAATCGCAAATGCCCAGGAAAATAGGCACTGGCCCATGTACCCAAAGGAGTTTGGGCTTAATGAGGAATAATATAATATGCTCTGTCCCTCTTTCCTATCCCCTTTTTGTTCAGTTTCTGTGACTGGATGCATACACATGCTATATGGATGGTTCAGTGTATGTATTTCCGGTGGTGCTGCTCTGAATGTGTTTTGTTGTTTGTAAGTGCTCCTGTTTTCTTGTCTTAGGGGGATGAGGAAGGGTGGGGAGGATAGGAGCTCAAAGAGATATCCCTGTTAAAGGTGGAGAAGCCAGTGCAATAGAAAACGCACAGCTTGGCAATGATGGGCAACTGCTAGCAAGGCAGATCTGGAACAGCCTTTAGCTTCAGCTTGACTCTATCGCATCCGCAGGGGTCTTTAGGGACGAAGAACCCCTTTCCTGTGCCAGGATCCCATATTCTTCAGCACCAAGTACTTCTAAAAAGCCAGGGCTTGCATCTCATGAACTACCAGCCAGAGCTTTATCCGTGCTGTACGGTAAGGCCCCACTCAGGTAACAGGGACAACAGTGGAAATGACGGAAAAGATTCGATGACGTACCTAAGGAGATAATTGACCCAGATGATGTTCTTCTCGTTCGCATTCTTGGCGTTAATAGCTATGGTAGCACTCGACTGTATCCAAATGTACCCTCCGTTCTTCTGCATCCAGCGATAGTACTTAGTAACACACTGACCCTTATTCAGCACTGAAAAGAGAACAGAAAGAGCAAAAGGCGTTGTGTATCAACACCACAATCCAGTGACTCTCATCTCTGCAACCCCCCCCCCCCCGCCCCGTACAGAGATGGAAGGCACTGCACAAAGGCGAGAGGCGCCCCTCTGTATGCTTACTGTAGGACGCCATTAGTACGACAAACAAACCCGACAATTCGCCGGAGCGTCGGCGCGGGAGCTGTGCGTTACTACCGCCGTAGCGAGATTTTGTTCCATTTTTGGCAGCTCTGGTGCGGGAGGAAGAATAAGAGGACTACAAATCTTTTTGGCTCAGAGAACACCTAATGCTGTGTGGACATTTTCAATGGGTTTGACGTGAAATTGTAAGAAAGGTAAATTTGTGTGTGATTTATTCGTAGCTCCTAGGTAGACCTCTTTGAGATTCTGGATATTTGAAAGGTTCAGGAGTGGGCTTTCCCTTTCACTCTTTGATCATTTCTCCTCATTGCAAGCAATAGCAACCAGTGAGCTTATACATCTGTTCCTTTTGATCTTGTCAAACAGAATTTATAGTTCTCCGACGAACGAAATCTCCATTGGTCAGTAGGGGGAAAGTCCGGTGAGACTTCGCTTAATACTGGAACAAAATAAATCCACCAAAGGGATCGGAAAGAAGCCGTGGCCTAAGGGAGACACAGAATTGACTCGGTTCAAAGCCAAACAGAGTGACAGCTCTATACAGCCTCTGAAATATGGCCAAAAATGAAGGAACAAGTAAAAACAATCAGTAACGTGAAACGCCGGCCATTAAATACCCTACTGAAAGGGAGCTTTAAAAATGCAGATGTTAAAAATGATACTTTAACCAAAATGTTGCCAAGTTGAAATTGATTTGATTTGTATCTGGGCCCTCCTGAGCTAGTAAAAGGAGAATGAGCAGTAAATCATGCCCTGAAATAAAGTGCTATAGATTGGAATGCTTTAAAAGGATGCCTGGAATGTGCAAAACCTGGGTGATATTACTCAAATCTGGGTTCGCTTTGGCTGTGTTTCTCTGCAAAGGCCACGAAGGCATCAGGCGCTAGGGGGCAGTGTGCATTCATCTACGTCTCCTGCTTTTGGCATGTCCTTGTCTCCGTCTGCTAAAATGAAAAACCTCTAACTGCTGTAATAAATTTGGCTAAATTAGCTGCTAAATGGTTATCTCAAGTAATATGTATTTGCATTAATCATCTTGCTCTAAACCAGAACAAGCCAGAGTCCTAAAGACGTAGTAAATTCATATTGTCCATTTAATTACGGCTAATAAGTGCTCCATATACAATAGTTTCATGAAGTACATTTTGATTTTTTTGGAGGGGTGGGGAAAAAGAAAGAAGTCACTTTGGAAAAGAACAGTGTTCAGCGCTGTTAAAGTTCTTACCATAAAACCAGGAGCCACTTTTCGCAGTTCCTAAGATAACCAAATGTCAAAGCCCCAGAAATATGTTCATAGGTAGATGCACGGTGCCTGACCTCATACTCACACACATTCCTGTGAGCCCATCAGGACTCCCACAACCATCCCTCGACACTTTAACTGTTGCAAAAAAAAAAAAAAGAAAGAAAGAAAAGAAAAAGGCCCGTTCTAAAAAGCATTTCAAACAGCAGGGAGGTCTCCCATAGTCTCTATTTGCTGATGTTTTTGGCGGCTCGAACCGGGTTGTACTGCTATCATCTGCTCTTGGTCTAGATACACCAAGAGAATCCCCGTATTTCCTTTTCATATGCCATTCTAAGTTTCTGACATTCCGCACGCATGGCTTCACAGGCTACGGAACTACATGGTTAAGCTGAAAGCAGGTAAAATACTAACCACTGATGATACAGCTTTTCTATCAAACCACTGTTGCATGCAACATGACATGATTTTATTCAAATCCTCTGAACTCTGTTAACAGTTAATATTTAGAGAGAGAAAGAAAATGAGATAAAGGTCTTGTCCAAAGTTATGTGATTCTACCCCCTATTTCCACAGAGTAATAACATGGCCCCCCAATCAATAGCTGATATGATACATACATACAAGAGTGTGTGTGTATATAAACACTTATATGTGTGTGTATATACACTTACGCGTGTATATAAACACTTATGTGTATGTGTACATATGTACACATATATAATATAAAACATATGTGTATATACACATATACATGCATATGTGACATGTGGGTGGGTGCGCACACACACACACACACACACACACACAAACTTGAGTTTGGAGTATGGAGTGATTACAAGTAGCTGTTTCCCTTAGCTGAGGATCAGAGACAAGCGAGCTGCTTTCTGTACGGTTTAAAGAGAGAAGAAGGAGAGATGGTGGGTAAACCCAAACCTGCACAGATTAGATAGAAAGCACTGGTGTTGTTCCACTGAAGGATGATGCCACAAGAAGTCTCTTGCAGTAGCTGGGCTGCCTAGTGGATATTGTATTCAACTTAGGGTCAGGAAGGCCTGAGTACAGATTCTGCTACAAATAATTGCTTAGTTGTTGTGACTCTGGGTAAGTCACTTAAGCTCCCTCAGCCTCCATTCTCTCATCTGTAAAGTGGAGATGACAGCACCTACCTCATAAGGTCGTTATGAGGATTAAATGAGATAATACATGTAAAGTGCTTTGTGCGCGCACACACACACATACACATATGTGGGCAAATGGATATGTGTGTGTATGTGTGTATATATACACATGTCTATATGTATATACTAGATGGCTCACTGGATAGACCATTGGGCCTGGAGTCAAGAAGACCTGAGTTCAAATCTGGCCTCAGATGCTTACTAGCTGTGTGACACTGGGCAAGTCCCTTAACCATGTTTGCCTGAATCTACTAGAGAAGGAAACGACAAACCAGTCCAGTATCTTTGCCAAGGAAAACCCATGCTATGGTGATGAAGAGTCGGACATAGCTGAACAAGAACAACGTGTATGTATATCACACATACACACATATGTAGTACAAAGTACTATTTAAATGCAACAGTAATAATTATTATAGTTATAATAAATAATAGCAATAACAGTTGTTATTTTCCTCCTTGGGTAAGTCACTTCATCTCTCTGGGCCTCAGTTTCCCCATCTGGAAGATGGGAAGGTTGGCCTAGAAGGCTTCTGAGATCTCTTCCAGCCCTAGCTCTATGATCCTATGGGCACAAAAAGTTCAAGTGTAAAAAGTTGGAAGAGAATTCAGAGAATCTTTACAAAAGTCACTGCTTGCTCCTTTAATAGCTTCAACCACTAAAGCTTAAAAACTGCACTAACACCTTTAGGACCCTCTGTTTGACCTCTTTTGATCCTCACAACAGCCCTGTGAGGGAGGTCCTGTTGTTATCCACATTTGATAATCAAGGAAAACAAGGGAGGAGAAAGGTTAAGTCAGTAAGTATTCAAAGCAGGATTTGAACTCAGGTCTCCAAGTTCAGCACTTTATCCACTATTTTACCACCCAAGTGCTTGAGAGGACCTTCCCTGAGTACTCCAAGGCAAGTAGAGGGTCCTATAAAGTACCAGAGTAAGGGTTCTAGAGTTCTAGAGTAAGGGACCTGAGACAGACTATGTCCATTAACTATTTTTAAAACTTATTTATTTATTTGAGGCAATCAGGGTTAAGTGACTTGCCCAGGGTCACACAGCTAGTAAGTATCAAGAGTTTGAGGCTGGATTTGAACTCGGGTCCTCCTGACTCCAAGGCTGGAGCTGTATCCATTGTGCCACCTAGCTGCCCTCATAATTTCATTTCTGATATTTTAAAAGAAATGTCTAGAAGTAGCTAGGTGGTGCAGTGGATAGACTTCTGAGCCTGCAATCAGGAAGTTGTTGTTCAGTTGTTTCAGTCATGTCTGACTCTTCACGACCCTATCTGGGGTTTTCTTGGCAAAGATACTGAAATGGTTTACCATTTCCCTCTCCAGCTCATTTTTTTCAGATGAGGAAACTGAGGCAAACAGGGTTAAATGACCTGCCCAGAGTCACATAGCTAGTGTTTGAGGCCAGATTTGAATTTAGGAAGATGAGTCTTCCTGATTCCAGACTCAACTATCTGAGTTCAAATCCAGCCTCTCACACTTACTAGCCATGTGACCTTAACCAAGTCACTTAACCTCTATTTGCCTCAATTTCTTCAATTATAAAATGGGGATAAGAATAGCACCTACCTTCCAGGGTTGTTGTGAGGATCAAATGAGATCACACTTGTCAGACACTTAGCACAGTGCCTGGCACATAGTAGCTGCTACTACAATTATTATTAATATTGCTCTAAATTCCAATAACACTTTGTGCCTCTTTTATGGTGCCTTCACATTATGCTTTGTATTATAGCTATTTCTTCTGCTTCCCTCTTCTTACAGTACTAGACTATAAGCTTGTTGAGGGCAGGGAGAGTGTTTTATTTGTTTTTGTGTATTCTTCCCCTTGGAGAGCCCCTTGATTTTAAATTCTAAAATTCTAAAAGCGTTATGAGCAACCTAGATAATGGTTCTTCTTTTTTCCATATACTTGCTCAATAGATAATTGAATGGATGAATGAATGAATGATTATCATTTGCCCTTTCAGAAACCCTATAGACCCCTAACTGGAACATAAATATAAAAATAAAACCCTGATAGAATAGCTAAAACAAATATTGGGAAATGAAGGGACCATTAAAAAAATCAGTTATCATCTGTAAGGTGATAGGCAACTAGGTAGTGCAGTGGATAGAGCACCACTCTTGGAGTCAGGAAGAACTGAGTTCAAATTTGGCCTCAGACACTCATCAGCAGTGTGACCTTGGGCAAGTCATTTGACCTCTATCTGTAAAATGAGGATAATAATAGCACTTACCTAACAGAATTAGGTTTTAAGGATTGAATGGGACTGGATTTGTAGGACTTTAGCATAGTTCTCTGCACGGGGTAGGTATTTAACAAATCCTGGTTCCCTTCTTCCCCTTTCCCTTTCCTCATCTTGTCAACATCAACAATTTCTCCCAGAGAGCCCACTGGCACTCTGCACACACTGATCAGAACACAGTTTAGGAAAGTTTGCATTAGTTCATTAACAACCTACTGGCATACATTGGTAGACCTCCATGTCAGATTAGCTAACTGTTATCCAGCCCAGCCCAGCCCAGATCAGAATTGAAAGGGAAGGGAAGGGTAGGGAAGAAATAATAGTAGATTTGATTTGATAATGGAAGAGGCTAGAAAAGGGCTTGATAGTTGGGACATTGCTTAGGAAAGAAAGGCTAGGTGACAAAGGGGAGTCCACAGGTGGGGGTGGGGTTAGATGTGCTGCATCAGGGTCCTTATAAACTCCTGATGGGAGCTTCTAAAAGAGAGGAGGGGGCGCCCTTGGGGAAGTGACTGCCTGCAGAAGACAAAGTTTGCCTACTTCACAGTTTTGCCTGGGGCTGGCCCTGGAGGCCACCATACAAACAGAATCTTGAAAAGGTAAGAAGAGTTTAAACCCTGCTGCTGGATTTTCAATCAGAGTCAGATTTATTTGGGCTATATTATAATGAGTATTTCCCTAAGATGACAATTTCCAGCCTGAAACATCAGTGGATCCCAATGGCCAGGAAGGCCTGCTGACCCCAAGACCAGGCAGCAATAGAACCCAAGCTTCTTCAGTATTGCATTGGACTAACACCAAAGGCAGAGGCTGAAGAAGGTCTGTTTACTTTACAATTAACCAAAGGGTTTCTGACATTTTCGCTTAGGGGCCTAGAATGTAAACTCTTGACACTAGGATGAAGCTATTCCTTTTCCAAAAAAAAAAATCACATTGGCAAATCAGCTGGATCACTCCAGCTGTGCCCTAGGCAGGATCTGACAGTTTTTCCTGAACTCATGCGGTCCTAATCAGCTCAAGAAGAAAAGCCACCTTGGTAACAGCTTGAAAGAGATTTTTAGTTTAAGTTATAAATGAGAGAACCTGAAGGTAAAAAAAAAAACTCACAAAAACTTTTTTCTATTCTCTTTAATCCAGCGGCTGTTATTTTTTATTTTATTTTTTATTTTTTAATTTTTGAGGCTTAGCCTCAGAGATCAGAAGGAAATGAGGAGAAAATGCATGACACTGAAAAACCACACAAATCCCTCTTGGAAATAAATGATAGAATTAAGGAGCGAGAAAGTTCTTCCTGATTTAAGTCCTTTAAAATAGTTTATTGTCTCTCAGAAGCAGAAAAGGGCTAATCAAATTAATGAGCCTAAGAATAAATTAAAAACCATGTTGTTCCAACCTACAAAAAGGAGGCAAGAAGAGGAGGGGAGGTGATACAGATGCTTAGTTAAAGATCTTTCAGAGTCGTGGACCACATTTTTCAGCCTTAAATCAGTGATAGGGTCTGGCTAAATAGAAAACTGAATATTAGAATCTGACTTAGGCAGTCATAGAGTGTTTGTAGTAAGGACAGCCCAAGTCCAAGGTTCGATATTGATGTTGAGTCGTTTCAGTCTCTCCATGCCCCATTCCAGGTTTTCTTGGCAAAGACACTGGAGAGGTTGGCCATTTCCTTCTCCAGCTCATTTTACAGATGAGGAAACCCAGGTAAACAAGATTAAGTGACTTGCCCAGGGTCACATAGCTACTAAATGTCTGAGACCAAATTTGAACTCAGGTCGTCCTGACTCCAGGCCTGGCACTCTATATACTGTGCCACCCAGCTAGCTGCCCAACTGGAGCTGGCTGGCACTTTCATATTACTTTTCTACTAAGATGTGGGTTGAGTGTTAGTGTTTTGATGGTAGAGGTTGATATCATATTATCCTTGTCAAAATTCTGGATTCTCTGAAATCACCTTGTGTCCTTCTATCTATTTCCATGCCTTCATCTAATACGGTTGGATCCTAGGTGACTGGTTCCATTGTCCCTACTTACTTCTGTCTCTGGTCTTGAACTAATCTTTCCTATAGAAAAATGTAATTTTTATTGGAGGATTTCAAAGCACTCAAATATTAAATTTTATAGGTATAGAAACAAAGATAATAGCTATAACTTAGATAATTTAGTCTAAAATCATACACACATACCAATGAATAGTCATATATTTCTAAAGTCATGTACACACACATACACACTTACCAATGAACAATCCCAGATAAAATTCTGAATGCACCTGCACTGGCCATTAGTTTGTTCTACTTGGTTTTGACCACGGTATTTTCTTAAGGAAAAAACAGGGACATGTCACCTTTCTGGGAATGCTTTGTTTATTGTCCTTTTCTGCAACAATATTTCCCTGTAACTATCATAGATAGTTTCCATAAGAGACTAGGTCTCAAAGTTGTGAATGAAACACATGAGGCCAGATGAAGAGGAGCCTTTGAATAAGAGTTGGACTGATTTGGCACAAATCATTCTGAAAACCAGGAATTATTATGGCAGATACCAGAGAGAAGGGGAAAAAACTCATACAACCCCAAACTGTGAAGTGGGGGATGTCAGATAAAGCTTAATGAAAGGAAAATTGTAGAAAGCCAACATTTTAAAACAAGTGACCTTTACATCAAATATACATTTCTTTTCCCTAAAATGCTGGGTGTTAAGTTTTATTGAATTTCATTTTTAAAATGTTGCCTTGACTTGAGCTAGGTAGCTAGCATGCAAAAATACACATGCAGTTTATAAGGAAGAACGGGCCAAAAAAAAACCAAACCCAAAACCCAAAACACCTCGCTCCTCAAAACCCCCCACAAACCTGAAACTAATGGTAATTTCCCCCAAGCACAAATCTATTGCTCTGTCCATGGTTCCCACCAGAGGGAATCCAGTTTTCCTTGGGAACTTTGTGGGCAGCAATATACTGGTGCAGAGGGGACAAAAAGGGAGCCAGTGTTCATGGCAGGAACATAATTTTGTTAGTAAATCAAAACAAATCAGTACAAGCTTGTCTTCAGAAATATGGTGAAAAAAAGGGAACATGGTTTCTTTCCTGTTAGGCTTCTCCACCAAACTAAAGCCAAACATTCTGAATAGTGAGCTGTGTGTCTGAAAGAAGGAAGTCAGGCTAATTCAGTTTGAAGAGGAGACGGAGGCTTCTATCAAAAGCAGCCTTGTCAGCAAAGGGTCTAACAAAAGGACATTTTTGGTGGCTTGCATGTGCATTAAAAGAGCTGCAATATACATGGTGCATTCAGGTAAGTATAGAATAAATAGGAAATGATGACATCATCTGAGATTTAACACTTTGAATTCACACAGTCAGACAAAGGGTTCATTATCTTTAAGGTCTATACGAGGGCTGCATCTATGGCTCTCTGTTCAGTCTCCTCCTAGAGGTACCTTTATCAATGACTAGGGAGCATCATTCCATTCTCCTTCTTCTGTAAAATGGTAAAAAAAAATTTTAAATTTGCTGCAACAGGGTAGAGGTAAGGGGGGGACTCTGTACTTAATACCACAGTTGGGTGCTTAGCTGTAGCCACTAGTTCTTTTTTCTACATTCACAAAACTGGCAGATGAAACATGAAAAAGAATACTGACTCTTTAATCTCTGCTTCTCCACCTAAAGCCCAAGGCAGGCTGACAGGGTAACTTCATTCTGGAAACAGAGGGTTTTTTTCCCTCTTTTTCCCTCCTCCCTTCTAAATTCCAGATTACTTTTTCCTTGCTTTCGAAACTGTGGGCTATAGGGGAATGAACCTGGCATAGACTTAAAACATGAACAAGTTTCTTTATCTGAAAAGTTATAGTCCTTGATGCTTACAGGAAGGTCATTTTGAAAACCCACAGGAAAAATAGCATCACAGCCGGAAAAAGTGCATTAAGGCCTTTATTTGCTTGAAGAAGAGATAGTTTTTCATTTATAAACTGTTCAGAGGATCAACTGAGCCTTTGATGCTGTGGAGACTTTTCTATAGATTTTGCAATTAGTGAGTTAGATGTTTTAAATAGCAGGCAGGCATTCACAAATCGTTTTTTAGTTAAAAAAATCCAAGTGCTGAGCAATATTTAGTAAAGTTTAATGATGTTTGATACTTAAACTGAATTATGAGCAATAGGACAGGAGACCTGTGGATGTACTGGGAGTGACTGTGTATCATGTATGGATTTCCCTCACTAATACACTAATGACAGGCCCTGCTTGAATTGCCATACATGTGATTTATATCCTCAGAAGAGGTTTTCTTAACACCACTGCCGATTGATAGACTTTTATTAACTGTTAATATTGAATCATGCAGAAAACTTTTAATTGATTAAGAACATGCCAATTTGATAGGTTCTTTCTCATGTTCTCTCTCTTGGCCCTAGTGCAGTGATTTGAAGGCTTAAGCTTTCTTTTAAATGTGGAAAATATTGTGTCCAACGATAGAAAGAAATAAATGAACCAGAGAATTCCTAGTTCTGGGATTCACAAGTTGTGTTCAGACGTGGTGTTCTACATTTCCTGCTGCCCTTATGAAAGCTAATGGCAGATCATTTATTTATTTATTTTTTAGCTTCCACAGTTCTTTCTGCCATATAAAGGTCACCTGTTTTAGATTTAGCCAAATTCATCAATGCAGGATGGTTCTTAGTGGAAAGTGCACTGGGTTTGAAGTCAGAGGACTTAGGCACAAACCACATCTCTGCTGTTTCCTATCTGTAGGCTAGTTCCTTTACCTCTCTGATCCTCACTCTCCTTATCTGAAAAAAGATGGAGCTGGATTGAATGATCTCTAAGGTTCTTTCCAGCTCTAAGCTTATAATGCCATGAAATTTATTGGCAAAACTATCACCCAAAGTATAGCATCCATTTGGATTAACCCTCCACCCCCATTCTCATTTACTATTAGGTTGAATACCTCAGATGATGACTACCCCTGGCTTAAGGTAGGCTAAGGTTGCAGTACTAACACTATAGGTTATGAGCCCCTACTGAGTATATTTACTTTATTTCTAGTCAGTCAGAAGAAACAATTAGCTCAAAAAAATGAGGGTATTTATTGAAAACCCCAAGTGAGACCAACGGCAATATGAGATCTCTCCTGTAAACCAGATGATAGGTTATAACGCTCTCCCCACCCCAAGCACCAAAAAAGAGTCCAGTAAACAATAAAACACATTAGCTGTTGACCTAACCACTGAACTTCCTGTGTTCTACAGGGCCCAGGATACAATGTAAGCAAGAGGAACAGGAAGAAATAAAGGGAATTTAGGGAGCTATTCAGAGAAGTAACAGTAGGAAATTATGATGTGATGGACTTAGTGGCAGGAAGTATGACTGGGGATGAGGGAAAGGGGCCAAAAATTTAGTTTTTCACTTTCCTCTTAGAGTCATTAGTAACAGACGGATTTAGATAGTTTTAGAGTAGGATAAGGAAGAAGGTACCAGGTGAATTGATAGTTGTGGTACTGTCTTAATGAAGATCTTAATAACATTAATGTTGCTCCCAAAACAGGTCTCTCATGGGATTAAAGGATCATAGACATGGAACTGCAAGGTACCTTAGAAATCATCTAGTCCAAGCCCTCGTTTTATTGATGACATATACATACATACATACATATATGTATATATGTATGTACGCATATATATGTATATGTATGTACGTATATATGTATATGTATGTACGTATATATGTATATGTATGTACGTATATATGTATATGTATGTACGTATATATATGTATATGTATGTACGTATATATATGTATATGTATGTACGTATATATATATATATATATATATATATATATATATATATATATATATATATATATATATATATATATATGACTCCAGGTAGTTTCCTCTAAAAAAAATAAGTTAAGATTACTACTCTTATACCTTAAAACATAGGAAGTTACAGAGATTATGGACCAGTAAAAAGATTTAACCACTGAGAGGAAGCATGACTAGTGGTCAAAGCCTTAGAGTCAAGAAGACCTGGGTTCAGCTGCTGCCTATAATTCCTACTAGTTATGTGACCCTTATCAAGTAACAACCTCTCAGCACCACAAACAACTCTCTAAGACTCTAAATTACATATGAATTGCCTTTCTACTCCAGTAGAAGGAGGTTCAAGAGGGACAGCATCTGATCCTCTTTTGTCTATGAATTTATTTTTAGGTTGACAAAATAAAAAGTGTGGAAAATGTATCACTTCAACCTCATGCCTATAAGGATAATTTACAAACAAAGCAAAATTATGAGAACCAAAATTTGAGGCCTTTTGTGTCATAAAGAGGATAATACACAGCCTTTAAGAACTATTTTAAAAAGAAAAGTTCCTTTTGTCTCATTCCAGTTTAAAGGATGCATTAAAGATATGAGGTACACTGGACACTCCGTTATGAGGGTTTTAGAGTTGATTGGTGGGGAGGTCGCAGAATTATGGGACTTTGGATTCTGAAGAAATATCAGAGGTCATTTAGTCCAAACTCATAAGTAAAGCCCAACTCTCCTCTATGACATCCTTGACAAGTGACTGCCCAGCCACTGCCTGAAGACCTCTAGGGATTAATTTACTCACGAGGTGGCCAATTCTGCCCTTTGGACAGTTCTGTTCATTAAGAATTTCTTTCTTCTATGGAGTAAAAATATGACTTTGTTTAACTATCACCTATTGCTCTTCTTGCACCTATTGCTCTGCCCTCTGGGGGCAAGCACAATAAATCTAATTAATCTTTGTTCTGCATGAAAGCCTTTTAAATATTGTAAAGTTTGCTATGATGCCCACTCTTTAAAGTATTCTCACCCTTTCTTCTTATAACCAGTCCTCACATGATTTAAAGAATCCCTCAATTAGGCCTATTCTAGTTGATGGTCTCATCGATTGAGAGAGAGAGAGAAGAGCCATTAGTCTCTCCTTTCACATGTTTGCTCCCCCCACCCCACCATCTACTCCCTTCCCCGATTTGCGCCCGTGCTAGCAGGCTGGGGTCCTAGGATGAGTGATTGCTGTAACTAATTTGAGGATTCTGGTGTGGGTAGACAATCCTGGTGGGTTGCCACTCTCTTAGCACTGTAGCCTCTGAGTTCCTACCAATGTGCTTTCCAAAAAACAAGTCAGCCAATTGACTCAGTTACCTCTTAATTAAAGTGTTTACTCAGAAGGCAAAGCAAGAATAAAAATCACCCCCGATTCCACCTGTAAATATGGGGTGCACCCTCCTACCAACACATATTGTGTACACTAGACAGAGTGGGAGCAAATTTCAACTGCCATGGTAGGTAGGCACCTGTATAGGGAAGTCATGTGGCTAGGGCACCTTTCAACTCTGTAGTGGTAGGCCTTAATGTGTCTTTTTCCTTTATTGAATGAACGTCTTCACAAAGTTTCACTGGGAATGGGTGGCTCTGTTGTTAAAGTGAACTGCACTGGATTGTCAGTCAGTCAGTCAATAAGTATTCATTCAGCTCCTACTAGGTGCCAGTGATGGGGATACAAAAAGAAGCAGGAGTCATTCTGTGCTCTCCAAGAGCTCACAATCTAATGGGAGGTTGCTCTGCTTCTAGGCTGGGCTGCTTACCTGCTGGGCCAGGCCTCTCTGATATTGTGGGGATGGTCTGCTTTCCTCCTGGACCTTGCCACTCCTGTTCTAGAACTCAAGATTACTTCTTCGCTGTTAGAGTAATGTTTTGCTGTTTCATAAAGAGCAGGACCCTCAGCCTGGTATTGTAGAAGCTCCTCTACTTCTGTTCTGTTGAATAGGTTCTGAGGGGCTTCCAGAACTTAGGAAGCAGGTGGCAGGGCAGAGAGATTATAGCCTCTATTTCACCAGGCTCTGAAGTTTTTTTGTCTTTGACCAATCTTCCTGACTTAGAGCTAGATCACCTCACTGAGAGACCTCCCTCTAACTTATGGTGATTACTAACATCATGCCAAATCTTTATCTTTGCCAGCATGGCCACAATCAGGCAAAACACATGTGTAAGATAATCATAAAACAGTTGTGGGGCTCAGAATTTCTAAATTAATTATTCCAAAGTTCTCCTGTTGGTCACATAGGACATGGGTAAAAAGAATTGATGCTATCTTTGCCCATGGTAAGTGCACTGTCTCTGTCTCTCCTAATGTTTTTCATGTCTATGTCTTACATTTGTTTTGGTCTTGCTCCTATAAATCAGCAATGTTACCTAAGTCTGAAAAGAATGCCCTCTTATATGTAGTTGAGGAAACTGAGGCCCAGATAGATTAAGTGATTTACCTAATGTCATACAAGTCATGAAAGTCAGAATTGGGATTTGAACCTAAAGTCCTCTGACTTTAAAACCACTTCACTTTCTACTATATCATGTTGCTCCCCATGTTGTCAATGTCTTTCCTAAAATATGGTGCCCAGAAACAGACACAGTACAATGGACATAGTCTGAAGAGGGCAGAGTATGGTGAGATAAATTCTCTCCTCTCTTGTTCTTAACACTATGCTTCTATTAATATAGCCTAACGTCACTTTTTTTTGGCTGCCATATAAAGCGTGACTGTCTCATATTGAGCTTGCATTATACTAAAATCACCAGATTCTTTTCATATGACTTTCTGCGTAGCACTATTTCATTTATATATATTACAGGAGAAATATATGATAATTTAGAAATATTTTAAAAGTAAATTTCCTTCTCTACTTTTTCCTGTTTGGTGTTGTCTGCTAATAGCAGGAGGCTTCTTCTTTCCCCTTCTTCCTAAAAGATCAGGCAGGATTTAAAAAAATAGTATAGAACTACTGATTGATTAGGAAGACAAAGGCAAAAAATAAAGCTTCGGACAACACACACCAGAATTGTATCCTAATGCATCATGTCCAAGGATAAATGCTACAGTCAGAGGAGAATTTCCTGTGGAAAAACTAAAACCATTTGAATAGCATAATGAAACAAAACCCACCTCTTACTAAGTTCTTCAGTTAGCTGAAAGGTAATCCCACGGACATCACCATTGTATCAAAATGAAAATGTTTTTTCTGATATTTCTCAGAGGAGTTTTCTGTCCCTTTACAAGCTCTGAACTTATTTACTCAGTCAGAGAGGCAGAGGCAGGATTGGTTTGAAACTGGGTTTCCTGATTGCCAAGTCCAGTACATTCTCCACAATATCAAGTGGTGCAGTGGACAGAGCACAAGTGCTGGAATCAGCAGGACTGGAGTTCAGATCTGATCCCAGACACTTCCTAGTTGTGTGACCAAGGGCAAACCATTCAGCCTCAGTTTCCTTTTCTGTTAATAGGGGATAGCAATAGTAACTACCTCTCACAGTTGTTGGGAGATAATTCTAAAGTGCTGAGCTCAGAGCCTGACACACAGTGCTATTTAAATATTAGCTATTATTAATTATTATTGTTATTGTTGTTGCTAAACTCCTTCTTGTAGCTATACATGTAAATCTTAAATGACAAGATAATAAAAATAAAACTCCTTTATATGTTAATCCAGATGAGTGCCAGCTAAGATTTACTTTTGTTAACTTTCTCCATGATCTATGAGCCTATGTTCCTTTGTTCATAACTTTTTGGGTCATTGCTGTTAAAAGGTTTAATCTGCCATGAACTAGATCATTCTCCTCACCTTGCTCAGCTGAATTTGAGTATTGACTTTAAATACTCAAAAAGCCTTTTTGTCGTTACATAAGTGTTGGTTAAATGTATTCAAATGGAATTGGAATGAAGCACCTCTATGTCCAAGGACCTAAGAGTTCACTCTCTACTCCCCAGGTGTGAATGCACTTTAGATAACACTCTCTGGGAAAGAAACCATTTGGAATCATAATTGACCCCTGTCAAATTTCTAACTATAATAACATCGTTATATTAAATGAAGCAATGGAAGGAGATATGCCTGACCTACAACATTTGGCTCCTGCGTCTTAAGTCTGTGAGCTTGCCACGGGCAGACTTTTACATCGACAAAGATAGTAGAAATTCATTATCTGTGTGACCATGAAAACTCACTTTAACTTTCAGAGCTTCAGCTTCCTCATCTGTAAAATGGGTATAATGTCTGTACTACTTATATCCCAGGGCTACTGAAAAGTAAGTGCTTTGAGAATCTTTAACTGAAACTATGCAAATGTGAATTATCAGTATTAGTATGCTTGGAGTCAGGAAGATTCATCTTCCTGAGTTCAAATGTGGCCTCAGACACTTACTAACTGTGTGACCCTGAGCAAGTCACTTAACCCTGATTGCCTCAATTTCCTCATCTGTAAAATGAGCTGGAGAAGGAAATGGCAAAGCACTCCAGTATCTTTGTTAAGAAAACCCCAAATCAGGTCAGGAAGAGAAACACATGACTGAAATGACTGAAAAACAAAATATTTTTTATGTTGTGTAGTGGTATTAAGCTAATTTAACTTGATGCTAATAGTGCCGTAGAGCAGGGGTGGGCAAACTGTAGCCCGAATTGGACCTATTCCTGTTTTTGTATAGCCCTGGGAGCTCAGAATGGTTTCTCCATGTTAGAATAAAGTCTTATTGAATTTAAATATGTAAAAAAACCATTCCTTTCTTGCAGCAGGCTATACAATAATAGCAGGAGGGCCCTCAGGCCATAGTTTGTTGACACCCTGTTGTAGGGCATAGAAGCCTACTGACACGTAAAACAGGTGGCACCTCTTTTACATAGTCTGGGCTGGTCCTTTAAGGGATGGGGGGGGGGTCCATCTGGCTTCCTTGATGCCTAGGCATGAAAACTGAATTGGTATTAGAATTGGAATTGGTATGAGAGGTTTTAAAGGAATTCTCATTGCCCTGTGGAGAATGCCTTTGTGATCTAGTAGAAATTGGGGGCTGGGTCCACCATCAAACTGGATATAGGGGCCATGACGCTATGTTGTGGAGGTACAAGACCATATGTTGCCCTCAAATGAGGATAATACATGGAATTCTGCTCAACGGTGAGCCTCATGTCAACTTAAGCATGCCCCTTTAAAAGATCACTATGGTATGATCACATTTGGTTCTCAATCTGTCTCTGACTAGCAAATTGCGTATACTGTAGTTGCTACTTATTCAGAATATAGGATTCTAGTTCCATGAAATCTACCACCATGGCAGCTCCTACCATAGAGCTTACCGAACATATCCTTATTTCTTATTGGCCCCCCCACCACTGATTTTAATGAGACGACCCATTTTATTGCAAAGGTCTGAAATTAGGCTCCTCATTATCATGCTTACTGGGTCTTCCATCTTCTATTTTTAGAGAAGGTGGTATGGTTGAATGCTGGAATAGACTTTTAAAGCAGTGATTTTACCATGACATCCCTAATTACTGAGGTTGGGTAGTCTATCTCCCAAAGGATGTGTCTTTGAAAAATTACCACTATTCCAAGAAGTAGGAGGAGGGATCCCCTGGTCCAATGAATTCTTGGATCCAGCCTCCAGGAAGTATCAACTTATAAGGATGAACTGCATTTGCACATAGTCCCAGTTTATGCTGTTCAGTCCTTATTCCACTCCCTGGGTTAAGTTTCTCAGGCTTTGAGGTGTCTGTCCCCTCAGTTGGTTCTATAAGTGATGGTTCAGGTCCCCCTTAATTGGTAGATTTCTTTTCCCCTGAGTTGAGGTGAGGGACCAAGGAAAAGAATTACTGGATGGTGGTTTTTTTTTTTTTTTAATGAAATGGAGGAAGACAAAATTGTTTTTTCATAATCATGATGAATGGGAATTCTCCTGGAAGAAAGGGAATCCTTTAACAGCCTTGGTGGTAAAGTTGATTTCCTGGATGAAGTAATAGGGAGTCTCTATCTGAACCACACAGAATAAGTTAATAGCCCCTCAGCAGAGACTTCTAAACGGATCAAAATGTAGGACCATTTCACTGATGGGGCTCTTAGGGATAGGAGGCTATGCCTAGTGGCTAGAGAACATTCAGTCCTTGGGGCAGATGGCATACAAGAGTCCTATGACCTCTTAGCTAGAAATGACCTAGACCTTCATCAGAAGTTTTCATTCATGGTGCTACTCCAGGTCATCCTTGTCATTTTTATTACAGGAGAATTACTCTGAACTGCTCCTGACATAATGACTCCACTATGTAGCTTGTACTTTTAAGAGGATGTTTGTGCTATTTTTATCTTTTAAAAAATTTTTATTTAGCTCCTCTTCTAGTGCACCACTGAGTTTAGAGTTTTCTCAAGGCTACTTTAGCATGCTGTGTCATCATCCTTTTTAACGTTTAGAATTGTATCCTTCTTAATCATTCTAAGGAAAATTGTTTTCTTCTTTTTTTTTTTTTCATTTTTTCATTCACGAGTATCTCACTGCATTTTAACCCTGAGCCTAAATCACTGGACTGGCCTGAGTTAGGCCTGCCTCAGAATACTCACATAGGACTAAAAGCAATTTTCTTTATCTCTGTTCTTTCTGCCCTCCTATTCTCAAAGCACAAAGCATATTTGCAAACAAACAAATAGAATATCAACTCATTTCTGCATAAAAACACAGCCCAATGTTACCTCCAAACGAGAGCCTTTTTAGTTAATGAAAGGAACAAAATGAGGCTGCCTGGCTACTGAAGAAAGCAAGGTTTGGTTGCAATTATATATTTTTTCTATCATGGGATTTTTAATATTCATGGGGAAGAAGTGGGATGACTAATTTGCTTTGGGAAAAAAATCCAGCAAGTGACCATGCAGTTAAGAAAGCTCTGAAGACCCAGCTTGGAAGAAAGGCTATGAGCAGCAAAATATTCCCTTTGGAAGCTGCACTTGGCTCATCCACCAAACTTTCCTTTTCCCCCCTTTTCCTTCTCTTGCAGTTTTCATTTGCTCTGAGGGACAACAGAATACACCCAAATCAACAATTAAATTCTCTCTTTGTTTTTGTGGCATATGACAAATGCATGGAGGACATCTTCTGTTACTTAGGCAGGCCGGGCACTTACTTTGATTGATGCTCTGGGGTGGAAAAAAAATGAGCTGGAAAGAATTACAATGGAGTGCCTACAGACTGGAATGGGGATAGACTAATTAGTGCTGCATTAAACAGTAGGATTGCATTTGGCAAAGAGGCACCACTAGGAGCAAAGTATAGGGGTTATTGATGCAAAACTGCAAAGGATGCATTATACTCCATTGCTATATATTTGTTTGTAGAGAAGCATTGAAAATTTTAATTAAGAAATGGGAAGTATAGTAGCCTAAATGTTTAGCACCTTCAGAGATTTGTGAGGGAGGCCACTCCAGTATCACTCAAATGCATGACCTAATTGCGTTTTTCTTTCTCAATCTGAGACAACCATTCTATAGTTTCCCTCTTCGTAATTATTTCTAGAAAGGGACAACTGCTGCCATGCATCCTTTCCTCCACCATCTCTCTTTGTGGCTCTTAACCACTAGAAGTCTTTGCACTCTAGAGGACATGACTGTTGATGGCTAAAAGCATTAAACAGAGGGGTAAAGTTTTCTTCGTCCACTCTCTTAGTCTCAGAAGGTCATTACTAACTTGACATCTTAAGAACTTTGTGAACAACGCAAGGCTATTTGACTCCTTCTCAAAACAAGCAGAAATGGAGAAGCAAAGCTTGTTTTTATTTTCTGATTTGCCAGTCCATCTCAAAGATTCAGTAAGATGTTGGCAGAAGGAAAGGGGGAAATGATCACCAGGTCCCAGGAGCAGGATTCCTGATTCAAGAGCTTGGCCAACCTCACTTTTCTAGCTAGAAAAGGAGGTACCACCGGAGAACCAAGGCCCCAGAGATTCACCAGCCAACCACATTACTAGAATTTATTTCACACTTGGGAAAGGTTCAACCCAGCATCTTGAGCTCCATGAATCCCATGAACCCCATGCAGCCCAATGGAACCAGTTATCTAGTTAGAGATAAAGAAGGAAACTCCCCAATAAATTGAAAAAAAGAACCCTCATATAATCATCAGAGTTATGGTCAACTGAAGGACCAAATATGTTGGAACGTTCAATTAAATGATTTCAGGGTAAGAGAGAAAGAGAAACTATAAAAATATGAGGGCCTGTTATGGAAAAGTTCTCAAAACCATCAGCATGAAACCTTGAAAAGTTCCAGCAATTCAACACACCTTTGTATCTTTGTATCCCCAAGACCTAGCACAGTGCCTGGAATACAGCAGGCATTTGCTAAATGCTTGTAGAATGAATGAATGTAGCTAAAGTTGCCTTGGGATGTGACCTTTGGAACTTTTCTACTTCATGGAATGAGAGCCCTGGGAACAGTTGTGTTAAGCTAATGAATAACCATTCTGGTGTCCTGGTGTAGTTTTTCGGAATTATCTGAAGATCTCTTATAGTTGAGATTCCTTTCTATCGCTCTGTTCTTACCAAACTCTCTCCCTACCCCAGTCTTCTGATCGGGTGGTTAGCATAATAACCAATTCAGAAGATTTCATGTAATGGATTTCCATATGCCTATGTTATGAGTAAATACATTCCCAAAGACTGCCCAGTCATCGTCTCATTCATAAAAACAGCAGGTGATTTTAGCTCCTTCGTGGACAACAGGAAGGGGACTAAGTCACCAAAACATTAGGACTGTTATCAAATGGCTAAAACTTTCCTTTCATGAATAAAATCCAGGAATTATGCCAAAAGCTCAAGGAACAAATCCTGAATTGATCACGGATTTTAAAAATCCCCTTGATTAGAATTCTATCTCATTTCTGAACTGCTTCTCTGCCACCACGACCTTCTCCTTCCAGGACACCAGTGAGACATCTCTTAGTGATAGCCTAGGCTTTAGGACAAGCTGGATGCTGTGTTAAATCCCTACTCTTCTGCCTTTTCTTTCCCTTCCTTATAAACCAACACCTATTACAAAAACCTGTCATTTTGTTACCAGGCTGGCTTTGGCTCAAGAATTAGGTAAACATCAGTCATTCCAGCACACACATTTAGACTTCATCTTACTTTATAGTGATGTTAATGTTTATTGTACAAAAATTAGATGCATCTGTATATTTTAGCATTTTATTTCAGTCACAGAACACACAAACCCCCCCCCCCCGACATTGGAATCAGTTTGATTTTTTTGTGATTGAAGATATTAAACACTACGAGAGCGTGGAAATTTCAATCTGATTAGGATCAAAATTCCTCAGGATCAAAACACTTCTTTTTTCCCCCTACAGTTTTACTAATTGTGTGATACTTGACATTGCGGAGTTATTCCACAGCATGATAGCTAAATACGTGAAGTGTATTTTACTGTTTGGAATTATCAACTCATTCTATTTGTTTTTAATGTGTTTAAGGTTATTAAAAGAACCCAAAATTAGAAGTTGCGTGTATGATTTAAAAGGGTGAGCTCAATCATTGCAAGCAGGCAAAATCACAAAACAAGAGCTTGGATGACAACAGGAATTTCCTTTCCAAATCGTAACCAAAAGAAATAATGAAGAGGCACAAAATTTGAAAGCAGACTTTTCTGTGTGTTAGGGAGCATGACACCCAGAAAAATCAGGGGATAGGGACCATCGGGAATGGAATGATTATTTATTTTTACAAATCTCAGATTACTTTGACTGCTGGAAATGAGATAAAAATAGATTTGAGAGAAAAGAATCCAACATATTTGTTGGGGAACTTTTGTCTCATGGGTTCACTGTTTCTGAGGAATTGTGCTATAGCTACAAATCAAATCCCAGAGAGATAGTGCAATATTTTCCAAGCAACAGTGAAGGATGATAAGAATCTTTGTTGTTGTTATTGTTGTTAGTGTCAGGTTTATGATTTTAGACCTCAATTAGGATTCCAAAATAGAAAAAAAATCCATCCAGACACACAGAGACACAATGTCTATGAAAGTCTTTTTGAAATTCTAGGACACTGGCCTATACTTATCCAAAAGTATATTCATGCTTTCCTCCAAAGGTCCTTCTGTCTTGAATCTCAGCTACAAAGTACCCATGTTTCTTCTCAGAGAGCACCATTAATTTTTTTCCCAGTTAATTGAGGAGGCATATACTTGGGTGATACATGACACCTAAGGAGCAAATTCATTCTAAGGAGCAAATGTATTCTCTAAGTTACTGACCTGCTCAGGGCTAAGAATAGACTCTGAGGAAAAGCCATCATACAAAGGGGACCTATTTGCACAGAGAAGTACTTCCACAGAGAGCTTTGCACAATGAACTTGGTCCTATGTTTACTAATACAGTAATCATAATAGCAGCTAGCATTTCTATAATGCTTTAAAGTTTGCAAAACTTTAAAAATGTTATCTCATTCCGTCCTCACAACAATGCTATTATTAACCCCATTTTAGAGATGAGAAAATTGAAACTCAGAGATTGTGATTTGCCCAGAGTCAGTAAGTGTCTAAGGCAGAATTTGAACCTGGATCTTCCTGACACCAATTCCAACACTTTATGTAATACTTCTTCCAGCCATATCAACACCTAATTCCATTAAAGATAGACAAGATGGTTGAATTTGGAGGTGGGGTGGAGGGTAGTGGTGAGGGGATGTTTCAGCCTTAAGGAGATCATCACTGTGTATAACTACCACTATGGAACTTATGGTCTTAGGGAGCTGCCAAGGGCACTGAGAAGTTAAAATGACTTTCCCATAGTCACAGAGTTAGCATGTATCAGAGGCAGTACTTTAATCTAGACCATTCTGACTTTAAGACCAACCCTCTTTCCACCAGTTTTGTGAGGTTTTTTTAAGGAAAGGGAGTGTCAGTTTACACTTTTGTGTGCTATTTAGGGTTTTAAACCTCATGTTTCATAACTGAGCTTCAGCAAAGCAATTGAAAAAGAAAGAAAAAAAACCCATTGAACTCAATTTCCCTTAACAAAAGCACACAGGTACTGTCTATTTTGTTGGATTTTACTAAATGCATTTTTTTATTCCCAGTTTATTTTATCACCCCAAAAATTAATTTACAACTCCAGATATGAATTAGGAGATCTAAAGGGGACTTTAAGATATATGACTAATAGTATGAGTTTAGAGTTTTAATAAGAGCCCCCCCAAATGGCAGAAAGGCACCCCCTTTGTCCACGGGGGTCGGGGTTCAGGGGGGTGGAATGGAAATCCCAGGTTCCCTCAAGGACTATGAAGTGACTGACCCTTGGCCTTGTGAGGCTCTGGGGATCCTTCCCCAATGGCTCCCGGTGCATCTGCACAGCCAGCATTTAACAGAGACCTAGGAAAACCGCCTGTGAACCACCCTGAGCAGGTTATCGCTCTCACATGTTTGGTTCTGCCTTGCTCATATGCTCAGCTATCTTATGTGCCAGAGAGTTCAATCTCAGGGTCAAGATCTTGGGATCAGATTCAAAGAGCTGAGATCAGTTTCTACCCCCCCAGGAGAAGGGGGATGGAGGTGTCCGTTAATCTAAATAATCCTCTCTCCAGAAACAAAGTGAACAGACAGTGCAGTTGAGCACGGCTGTAACTGCGGAAGGACAAAGGAAACACTTTGATATGCTATGAACTACTCCTTCTGCTGTCTCCCCCTCCTCCCAACTTAAATGCAAAGATAAGCAGGGATTTTTATGTGGTTCTCACCTGTTTGGATTTTCAGCTTCTTTCCCTCCCTCCCTCTTTCCCCAAGCAGGTTTACAGCTGAGGTTGTGAGCGTAGAAGCTGGAAGGGTGAATATCACCAGTCTCCCAGGCAGAGGTCCCTTTCATTGTCTAGGCCACTTGGAGTTTACTGTTTGTTGCTGTCATTGAGCTCTTTCAGTCGTATCCAACTTTCATGACCCCATTTGGGATTTTCTTGGCAAAGACACTAGAGCAGTTTGCCATTTCCTTTTCCGCTCATTTTACAGATGAGGAAACTGAGGCAAACAGGGTTAAGTGACTTGGTGTCTATGGCTGGATTTGAACTGAGGATGAGTCTTCTCGACTTCAGGTCTGGTACTCTATCCACTGCCCCACCTAGCTACTTCACTTGGAGTAAGCATCTGGAAATCCGAGTCCTGTAGTCCTCAGACTCCACTTTCAATTAAATTTTGAAAAGAGCAAAAGTGTTTACACCTCTTACTTCTGGAGAGATCACTGGCTTCTCTTTTGGAGAAAGGCCTCACCAAGGGAATAAAAGAAAAAATGAGGACTGAAACCAAACACCAGTAACAGCAAGATGAAGGCACCGGACCAGGTTATTTTGACAAAAAGGAGATACTTACAGTCTAAGTGACTGTGCCTGATTCCTTCCACATCTTCGGCGTGGATGAAGTGGTAACATCTCTTCCCTACAATATCTACAGGGGTCAGATCCATGTAATCACTAATCCTGCAGAGAAAACACACACACACACACACACACATACACAGAGGCTATAATTTAGAAAGGATGAAAAATATAGGAACCATCAATGACTTAGAAAAAGAAGTCCACCAAAACATTTCTCACTACACCAAGTATATCTATCTATGGAAGTTGCACTTATTTATTTATTGGAAGGAGAAATCTGCAGAGATAAGATTGCTTGTTTAAAATATAATGGATATTTGCATGTTACAAAATGGGAAATGTACTGGAGTAAGTTAATGTGTTTTTAATAATTTGGAAGTAGGATGAAGCAGCATTTTTTTGGGGGGGGCTGGTAGACTGCATTTAGTCAACATAATTCCATGAAATTGGAGAGCTTCAGCAACAATGCAAAAATCCTCATTAAAGGCCAAGATAATTCAAGGTTACATAATAAAATAAAAACATGTTATGTTTTTACCAAATGATTAAAGACACCTTTCATTTAAACAGATTGGTCTTCTATTGGGTATTTTCATGAAAAAGAGATCCCAAACGTTTCTTGGCACAAAGTCCAAATTGACATTTCAAGGGATATAATTTAAATGCTGAGACATACAGATGCCTGGGGGTGTTATCTTTTTTAGTCTGAGTCATTTGGGAACTCAGCTTTCACTCCTGGCCCTTTTAACTGGGACTTTGTGGTTGATTCCACATAGAAAGTTTTAAGCCATTTTTGCTTCTTTTCTTGGCCTGGGTTCTACAGTATTTGTTTAAGGCACTGCCACTGATTGTCCAGATGTCAATGTCCTAGGGCAGGAGTACAAAAAAATATAACCAAAAGTGGAAAACATGTTGGGGAAACCTGTCTGGTTTACACAGACATTTCAAAATGTTCCGTCCTTCCCTAAAACCCCCAGGATCAGATTCTGTTCCTCAGATCCAAAATCTAAAATGGTTTTGTTTGTTGATTCCCTCCTCTCTGTCCCCCTTCTCATCTTCATGCTTTTTTTTTTAAAGGAATAAAGCCTATCTATTCAGGTATTTGTCCAGGTTTACTATAACTTTATATACATCTGTACAAATGTGAATGGACTGTTTTCCAAGAGGAGATGTTTGGGAAGCCAATGACACTTTATTTTGCAGTTAAGTGGTTCTGGACTGTTCCTTAAGCTGGGACACTTAAATGCTGTATTATACACACACATACACACCCACACCCACACCCACCCACACACACACACACACACACACACACATATATATATATATATATATGTATATGTGTGTATATATATATATGTATGTGTGTGGGTGGGTGTGGGTGTGTATATGTATGTGTGTGTGCATATATATGTGTATATGTATATGTGCATGTACACACCTATATGTATATGTATTTATGTATGTATGTGTGTATGTACACACATACACACTATCTTCTCAGTGGCTTACACAATATCTAGACATTCTAAAAATGTGCTTTGACTAAAATAGAATTCTTGGCCAAAGTAGGACTGGTTTAAAAAAAAAAGGGATAACTTTTTGATGCTCTATGGGTTCAGAGCTGAAAAGTGGTATTTTAGGGTAGGTGGGAATTTTACCAAAACAATATGGATTTTGTTTTCAGCACAGGCTACTTCCTCTTCCTGCAGTAGAGAGAACCAGAGTGCCATTTAAGAAAAATGCATGGTGGGTTCTTTGAAATTTCCTTGGTATTCCAAGAGTTGCAATTTGGTTTGGGAGTCAGATTGCCAACCCCCTCCCCCAATCAAATCTTACTTAGTGTTCGATCTCAGGGAAATCACTTGTCTTCCCTATCTCTCAGTCTCCTAATCTGTAAAGCAAGGAGGTCTAGATGGCCTTTGACATCCTTTCCAGGTCTAGAGCTCCAAATAATTCCAAAGTTTAATAACCGCTTTGCATGAGGTCAAGCATAGGCAATGTTATAAAATAAGAACGATAAATTCAAATTTGGGGAATAAACTACAACTTTAAAGCAATAATTATAAGCTAATAGAGGGGGCAAGCATTTATTAGGTGCTTACTATGTGCCAGGCACTATGTTAAGCACTTTACAAATATTATATCATTTGCTCAGCACAACAACCTTGTGAGTGATACAGAAATTTCAGTTTTTATTATTAAAAAATTCTGTGGGGTTTGTTTTAATTAATTAATTGCTAGTTTTTATATACTGCTTCAAGTTTGCAAAAACACTTTACAAATATCTCATTTTATCATCACAATAAACTTGTCAGGTAGGTACAACTATCATCCTCATCTTACAGCTGAACAAACTGAGGCAGGCAGAAGCTAATTTACTTGCCAAGGGTCAACAGAGTGAATAAATGTCTTAGACTGGATTCGAACTCAGGTCTTCCTGATTCCAGGCCCAGTGCTCTATCTGCTGAGCCACCTATCTGCCTCTAAAATTAAAGTAAAAATAAAATCAACCCATGAAAGATGCCATTCCATTTTAAGCTCTAGAAGAAAAGTTATTTTTTTTGTTTATTCTCAACACTTTGGCAAAGTGCCTTCTATATGATAGATGCTTAATAAATGTTGAGTTGAGCTCAATTTATCTTCTTTTCGGGTTGACGACTATGTTCATCCTAATATCTCTCATATTCAGATGATCAAATATGCCATCTGATATACATCTTCTTTTAAATAGAGATGTTTTTCCTGATCACTTTGTCTTTAGCTAGAAGATTCTGTTGCATTGTCCTGGCTGACACAGGCTCACAGAAAACACAGCATCCCAGATTTTGAGCTGGAAGGGACCTTGTCAGGCATCTAGTCCAAATCAATTACAGATGAGGAAACTGAGGCTGAGAGGAGTCTGGGACTTTTCCCAGAGTCTAATGGGCAGTAAAGGAGCTGGGTGGGGACTGCAATCCAGCTTCTCTGGCTTCAAATGAAATGCTACATTTTTAGTTCAATTCAGTTCAATTATCATTTATCAGGTGCATACTATATGTGCTGCCATGTTCTAGGTGCTGACTTCTTGCCTACAATGACTCAACACTAGAAGATGGGTAGGTTGCTACACTAGACAGAGAGAGACAGAGAGAGAGAGAGAGAGAGAGAGAGAGAGAGAGAGAGAGAGAGAGAGAGAGAGAGAGAGAGAGAGAGAGAGAGAGAGAGAGAGAGAGAGAGAGAGAGAGAGTGACTACCTTATTTTAAACAACTACCTGTTTCAAAACCCTTCTGGTCCCAATGACACTAACATACAATGCTGTTGTAGCTCAGTCATTTCAGTCATGTCTGACATTTCGTGACTCCATTTGGGGTTTTCTTGGCAAAGATACTGGAGTGGGTTACCATTTCCTTCTCCAGCTCATTTTACAGATGAGGAAACTGAGGCCAACAGGGTTAAATGACCGCCCAGGGTCACACAGCTAGTGAGTATCTAAGGCCAGATCTGAACTCAGGAAGATGAATCTTCCTGACCCTAGGCCTTGCACTCTACCCATTGTGCCATCTAGCTGCCCTCACACATGATGACCTCCATCCTTTTACAAATTAGGCTGAAAAGGAGATTTCTTAGGTGCTGATTTCTTGGCACTGCCTTATTCTCTAATCTCATCGAACCTTAAACAGGTACTGGACCTCTGATTTTGCTGATATAGAGAATTCTCAAATAAGGAAACTCTACTGATTCAGGTGGCCACCTTGTCTACAAGTTACAGAATTAGACAGCTATCTAGAACTCTGAGAAATCGGGTGACTTGCCCAGGGTCACACAGCCAGTATGAGACAGTGGCAAGATTTGAACAAGTCTCCTTAGCTCTGAGGCCAGCTTTGTATCCACTGCTTTCATTAATGCCATAAATGGCTGAAAATTCATTTTAAGAGCTTAGTGATGAGGAAGAGATGCCAATTCATTTACAGGATGACTCATCTCTTCAATTTATAAGCGTGAAATACTCCGGATTATGTGGTATTACTTAATAGTTTTGCAAATTCCCTTCTCTTTTCTTCCTTTCTCTTCCTTCATTTCCTCGTTTGTACTCCATGTACTTAAGTGCTCTTCTGAAATGTTTACAGTTAAGAGGCCAGAGACCTCACATTATATCCAGGAAACAGGCCCAGCTGGGTCGTCAGCAGGACACCTTTCACTAGATTGCTTCATCAGTGGGACTAAACCTCATCCTGACTTCTCCTTGGCTACCCAGTCAATCAGGGTTTCCATTATAGCAAGGTGGTCCTGGTGCTTTTCTTTCATTGTATCGTGAACCCTAATGTAAGTATTAAGTAAAAAGCATGTTTGGTGTCAGTCCAAAGAGCTATTAACAACCTCTATCAATGCTCCACAGGAAAATGGGATTTCAGGCAAGGCAGAAGACACACAGAATACACACGCAACACTGAAAAAGGCAAAGAAAAATGAAGTACCTATTTTCACAGTAAATGATATTGAGGTCCATATTTACTCGAGTAACAAACATGTGGCAGTCAATCCGGACTTCATTGATCGTAGGAGGAGGCAGAGCATGGGCAACCACTACCAGACCCATGATTTGGCTGGGGACTGTCCGACCGTGGGACAAGGATACTCTCAGACGTAACCGGCCTGTTATGTGAATCACCTGGAAGAGAATGCAAGACAGATGATGGGATCAGTCCACTTAAACACGATGCAAAGTACTCCATTCGAGAGGAACAGAATTTGGCTTAGAGCAGTAATTAATAGCTTGCTCTTATCATAATGGCCCTAAATGTCCTCACAGCAAGAGACAAAAGAAAAATGGTGTTATACCTACAGTCTCCAAGTCAGCATCTTTTGGGCTATTGATGCTTTTCAGGACTTTTTTTAAAAAGGGTTTAACTAGGGAATTTATTAGCTTAGTCTTGAAATACATAATATAAAATTCTTGAGGTCATGGATTGTGCTTGGCATATAGTAGGTGCTTAATAAACACTTTCCCTTTACCCTTCTCCCTAGCCCACAGGCCATTCAGACCTGAATGGGGGTGAGGGGTGGGGGGGAAAGAGTATCAACAGGAAGTCCCACAGTCCCTGCTCTCAAGTAACTTTTAATATCACAAGGGGCCCGGCTCTGTAATTGACCGAAGTGACAAATAACATTATTTAGGTTGTGATCTTTCTTATAAAGAATAATAAAAAATAAAATGGCACAAGGAGGACTTACAGTATATACTGTGGCAATTCAGTGATTCTTTCACAGAATAAGGACTTTTTTATACTTGTTTATAGCAAGAGTATCATCATTAGCATAATCATATAATTATATTATTAATACCAATACATTATGTTTGCATAGGTTTTTTGTGGTTGTTGCTGTTTAGTCATTTTCAATCTTGTCCCATTCTTCATGACCCCACTTGGGGTGTTCTTGGCAAAGATACTAGAGTGGTTTGCCATTTCCTTCTCCAGATCATTTTTCATATGAGGAAACTGAGGCTTACAATTTAGAAAATATCATTATACACAATATCTCAACTGATATTCACATGCCTATGAGGTAGGATGGGTGTTAAAATTGGTGTCTCTTTTTTGTTCTTTTTAGTTTTGGGTCTGTGATTTCATACATGTGGGGAGGTCCTGGTGGAAAAAGAACTTTCACCAATGCAGATTACCAACTCATCTGTAACTTGTAATTTTAGAGCACTTTGAGGTTGAGACTTTCTCATAGATCTTCCCCACAGATCTCTCTCTCTTTCTCTCTTTCTCTCTCTCTCTCATTCTTTCTCTCTCTCTCCACTGCCCACTCTCAAATACATTTTAATATATTCTCTTTTTTGATATGATTGTCACTTTTCACCTTTCCCTCTCTTCCAGTACACCTTTCCCCTCCTCTCTCTCCTCACCTCTACATCCCCACACAGTGGGGATATAAGCATAGGGTTACTTAACTTTATGTCTTTTATGTCTTGAGTATAAAAGACATAGATCTAAAGCAAAAATAAATCAGTACCCTTGTCAGGTTCTGAAGACATATGCCTCATTCTGCATCTAATGCCTACCAGCTCTCTGCCAAGAGGTGAGAAGAATGTTTATCTCATTTTATAGATGGAGAAATTGGAGTCTAGAAAGTTAAATGATTTGCCCAAAATCTCATAGATATTAAATGGGTCTTTTGGTAGCAAATATACTGATTTTTCTACTATAGCATATTGGCTTCTCTTGAGAACTTTATTAGAGGTAGCCAGAATACCTAGAATGAAATAAATTCTATTTCTCAACCAAAATATTTTAAACAAAATTTTAATGTTTACTAAAGATTTTTACATGAAAGCCTGTAAACTATGGGTTCTTAACATGGGGCTCATGAACTTATTTTGAAAAAATACTTTGATATCTCTTCTGATATAATTGGTTTCCTTTGCATTTTAGAACATTACTCTGAGAAGGGGTTATAGGCTTCAACACACTGCCCTAGGGGTCTGTTAAAAGGAAAATTATTTGGGCTTTTATTCTGATTAATGAGGCAAAATTCGGGGCAAAGAGAATTAAAAGAGTTTATTTAAATATGTCAAGGTAGCAATACTGGAGATCAGCAAGGGTTTCAAAATGGAGCCAGCTTTTATTGATAACTTTTATAATGAGATAAAGACAATTCAGATAGGTCCACATCAGTAAAAGGAGATGGGCCATTGCATCTCCACTCCTCTCCAAGGAGGCAGATGTATGATGTTAAACAGGTCGGGATACAAACATCACAGGTAGGGGCAGACAATGAATAAAGAGCAGGAAATACAAAAGCTGCAGACTAGGGAAGGGCTCCTTAAACAGAACCTCCCTCTACTGATTTACAAGGAGGGCTGGGAACAATGGACCACTAAGTCCATATGACTTTCCATGGGTTCATGATACCACAAAGGTTGAGGACCCCTGTTATGGACCAAAGCTATTTGTTTACAGATCACAGTCAAGAACAGACCCTTGCATTGGCTTCCTTTCCTGTGATTGTGCCTCATAGAGAAAGAGACTTTCCAAGGAAAGATTTTAAATGAGAGGATCTTGGCTCAACTTCTAGTCTTGCCACTTGCTTCCTAGTCACTTAACCTCCCTGGGTCTCAGTTTCCTGATCTGTAAGATGAAAGGGTTATACTATATGGCTTCTGAATTCCCTCTTGCTCTACACCTAAGATACTATAACTAACACCATCCCCAAGGGTTTTAAACTCCAGCAAACCTCATTTTATGCTCCTCCCTCTTTTTTGCCCCATTTCCCTCTTAGCATCTTTATTCACTTAACAGGAAGGAGCTGTGATTTCATAACTATGGGTGACTACCAGTGTGGGAACTCCTTCACCAACCCATGAGTGCTTTAGTAGAGGAATGTTATGAAGTTACTTAAGACACACAGAATCTATGGGATTTGTTTATATAGTAAAAGAGGCAGTGTGATGTAGAGGGTAGAGCCCCAGCTTTGGAACTGGGAAGATATGGCTTCAAATCTTGCTTCAGACACACATTAGCTGTATGACCTTGGATAAGTCATTTAACTTCTTAGTCCTCTGGGCAGTTCTCTAAGACTATCAAGTTGTAGAGAAAGTGACTACCTATTTTGGTAGAGACAATTTTCTCACCCCGGGAATTGTCTATGTTAGTGAAATCGGAGGTCCAGTCCCTATTCCCATCCCTATATAGATAGCACATGTGAAAGGTGGAATTTGAACCCAAGTCTTCTGATTTTAAGCCTCACATTCCATCTATTATTCTATTCTATTCTATTCTATTCTATTCTATTCTATTCTATTCTATTCTATTCTATTCTATTCTATTCTATTCTATTCTATTCTATTCTATTCTATTCTGTTCATACATGTGCTAATTAGGTTAAAATAAACATTAAGGCTCATAGAATTATAGATTGGAACTGGAAGGGAACTTTAGAGGCCTTCAAATCCAACTCCCTCATTTTAGAGATTAGAAGACTTTGTGACTTGCTCAGTATTAACATACTAGTCAATGCCTGGGGCAGAATTCAAATCCTGGTCTTCTTGACTCCATCCACTATGCAGTGCTACCTACATGTCAAAAAGAAGGCATAAAAAGGACCACCAGTAGTCTGAGAGATGTGTGAAGGAGGGGGGGGAGCAACTCTTTGTCTTTGCCTCTGGGATGATAAGGGTGGGGTGGGGCAGGTTGTAGACTGACCACATGGAACAACAGATGATGTAGCTACCTTGTTCTTTCCTATCAGTTTTCTCCCTGGGTCACCCACTGCCTAATTGCCAGTCCTTTCCATAATGAGAAAACCTGGGAGTAATTGTCTTTATTCACCATATCATTAGAACAGGAGGTCTGGTGAGCCATTACTTAGTGAAGCCTTTGGGGAGCTCAAGGTCAGAACACACCTGAAAACCAAATACTTAAGGGTCTTCTCTGACTTTGCTCTCTTGCTATGAGTTACCAAAATTGGGGGGTGGGAAGAATGTATCAGTCATCTGGTCACTGCTACCCTGCCCTGGGTGGGAACCACTCAGTCAGTCTATATTTGATTACCATTGGCTTTGAATTATTTAGTTTTTCAAACACAAACTGAATTCTTGTCTCTGGGAAGCAGGATCAAAGCTGGAAATAGCTACACTTTAGAGTTCTAGCTATATTAAATAATACTTCTCCCCTGCTATATTTTACATTTGTGCCCAGAGCCGATGATCTGGAAATGCCAATGAGAATGATTATTTAGTCAATTTCAGCAGTAGTTTTCCGACCACCCACATTTGAAGTTGACTAAATTCATTCTTAATGCACCTTCAGTCGGTCTAGCTACTTTATGAATATTTGAAGACGTTCCTAGAGGCAAGGATGCTAAAACACCATCTCAGACACACATTTTTGCAAGACCTCATTAACTAATAAAGAAATAGCTAAAAGAAACCGGATTAACTTCACAGGAGGGGCGCTAATAGTTTCCATTCCTCCTTCTAGCTAGGCTTACATAGATGCTTATTTATCATTATCTGTCTCGTTTTATCATGAACATTCAGCTTTCTGGAAAAACACAAATCTATGAATGTCTGGGAAAACATACACCCAGCAACGATATGCTAAATAAATCCCCACTCCGCACTCTATGCAAAAGCATCTTAAGTAGTACAGACTGGAAAACATTTTGAGAAGGCATCCTGGCAATGAGAGAAAGCTATGTAGTGAGTCAGATTTTCCATACATTTACTTTTCAAATTAATTTCATAATGCTAACAGTTTACATTTGGCAAGATAAATAATTGGTTGATTTGTTTTTTCACTTTTCCTCGGATTTTTTTCTTTTTGGATGACATAACATTACGGCCTGACTCTGATTCCCTACAAAGCATGGGGCTAAGGAAAGAATTTGTGGCTAAGGAATCAGAAGCTTTGGGTTCAAACCCTTGTTCTGTCACTTCCTGTACGACCTCTGGGCTTTATTTTCTTCCTCGGTAAAATGACAGCATGGGACTACATGACCTTTCAGGTCCTCTCCAGCTCAAAAATCTATAATCTTATCAATAAAAGATTAAGCAGGTGAAGGGATAACAAGATTACATTAGTATTTATGCCTAAATGGTGATGCCATTTTTGAGAGGAATGGGACTAATAAAATCATAAAGTTTTTATTTAGAAATAATTGAGTGTGATGTGGTGGAAAGAGCCCAAGTCTGGAAGTCCAAAGACAGGAGTTTTGTTCTATCAGGGTTGCCACTAATTAGTCACATGATTTAGGATTAAGTTGTGGCCTCCTGACAACTGCAGTTTTCTCACAAATAAGGGAGAGCGTCGGACTAGACTATGAGGTTAAAAGTTTTTGAACAGAGATGTTTTCCAGAGCCCATTAGGTGTTCCCTTTCCTTCTTCTTGATATACTTATCCATTCACATGTTATCACCCTGGGCAGCATGGTATGATAGTATGTGTGCAAGGTTTAGAGTCTGAGGGTCTGGCTTCGAATCCCAGCTTTGCCATTTGCTAACTATGTCATCTCAGGAAAGTGGCTTAATCCTTTTTGGTCTTGGCTTACTCATCTGTAAAAAAGGGAGTTGGACAAGACTGTCCCTAAGGTCCTTTCAAGCTCTAAATCTGTGATTCTATTATCTTTCATAAGCCAATAGATGACAAACACTTTCTTCGGTGCAAATCTAGGTAGCAACATATCTTGGAGAATTCAACAAATAAAATGTATCAGAACATTTTCATTGACAAAGAATGTTGCCTGCACTCATCTGGATGTAATATTGACCATAAAAGTGAAAGAAAAACATTTTAAATAGCTGCTGCTCTACTGAACACTTATCAGCTCTAATCTATGTGGAATAAAGAGCTTTTGAAACACAGCGACCTAATGGAAAAACATCAAAACCATGTGGGAATAGGGTGAAATACTTATCATGGCCACGAACCTGTCTGCTGTAACATTTGCCCTGAAGATGCTTTCAGCCAACCTACAGAAGATGAGTTTATGTCCTTAAACTTGTATTCAATTACAAAAAGCAGTCACTTTATCCATCCGGCAATAGTTTGCAGGACATTAAATCTAAGAGAATAATAGCAAGATAGTGACCTGTTCCAGGATAATTTCTATCCAAACTCTAAGATGAGAAGAACGAGATAATAGCAATAATAATTGATTTTATATAGCACTCTGGGACATTATTCCAACCAAGTCTCACAACAGCCCTATGAGGCAAGTATTCTTAGCATTCTAATTCCCATTTTACCCCTGTATCCTCAGGTCACATAAGTAATAAGTGCCAGAGGAAAGAGTTGAACCCAAGTCTTTCTGACTCCAAATACAGCACTCTGTCATGCTGTGTCATCTCAAATAATTAATTAATTCTCATTAGATTGTATTAGACTGAATTCAGCTCTAAGATTCTATGACCAAATATTTCACATGCAAATAGATTTCTTTTTTTGAAAAATCTAGACCAGAGGGAGGAGTTTTTAGAACATAGCAAAGCATTGGTAAATACAGAATTTCCCGTAATTTTCTGTTGTTCTGCGTAAGAAGTTGTGATGTTTCGAGTATTAACATTTGAATGGGATTACTTTGAAAAGCATCACACAGATTTCTTCCACTCTGAGCACCTCTTCATCTGGTCTCTGAGCTCCTGGTCCTTGACCATACCTTTAAAAGAAACTGCTGAATCTAAAAGATTTGTTGGTGATTTTGTTATGCGGACTTAGGGGGACTCAGTGAAACCCATGGAATTCCATTTTCCCTGAACTCAACTTTATAGAGGTGAGAGGGTAATCCTCAAACTTCCTCTCCTGTCCTAGTGCACAGTTTCACTGTGTAGATTTGCATAGACCAGCTACATCCCATAGTCTTATTCTAAGCCCCTCATTCTAGCACTGTTGCCAATCAGAACACTGACTGTGGTGATGGAGAACAGTAATAATAGCTGACATTGATGGAGCACTCTGAGGTTTGCAAAGCATTTTACATACATGATTTCATTTAACCCTCACAACCACTCAGTGAGATATTACTATCCTCTCGTTTAGGGAGATGGAGATTGAGGTTCAGTCAAGTCCAGTGACTTAGCCATGGTCATTCAACTGGTAAAAGTCCAGAGGAATAATTGGAACCAAAATCTCTACTGATTCTAAGTTGGTTTTTTTTTGTCCCTACATTGCACTGATTTTTTTTTTCTTAACCAGAGCTGCAGTTTTCTTGATATAAGGATTTCTTGTGGCTTTCTACCAATGCAGATCAGCATTTGCTAGGCTGCTTATGGTCTTAGAGAACTGATTGGAGGTACTGAGAGGTTAATCAAGGCCTCTAAGTGGAACAATGAATAGAGCATTAGACCTGAAGTATGGGAGACATGAGTTCAAGTCCATTCCTAAACAACTACTGGCTGTGTGACTTTGAGTAAGTCATGCAATTAAATCCATTTCACGAGCAAGTCAAGACATCGTCCTAGTGTTGTCATTGGCTCTTTTCAAGAATGAAGGACAACCAACAACAGCACAACCTTTGTCTGCCTCAGCTTCTCCAACTTTAAAATGGGTGTCCTAGTAGCACCTGCCTCACGGGGTTGCTGCAAGGATCAAATGAGATCATATTTGTAAAGTTCTTGTCACAGTGCATATAATAGGTATTACATGTTATTGTTGTTAAGCCCTTTCAGTCCTGGAATACTCCTCATGACCCCATTTGGGGTTTTCTTGGCAAAGATATTGGAGCGGTTTGCCATTTCCTTCTTCAGTTCATTACAGATGAGGAAACCAAGGCAAGCAGCATTAAGTGACTTGCCCAAGGTCACACAATTAGTAAGTATCTGAGGCAGGATTTGAACTCTGGTCTTCCTGACTTCAGGCCCAATACCCTATGCACTGTGTCACCTAGTTATTATTTTATGTACCTTGCTCAGCCTCACAGTCAGTATAATAACAATAATGACAATAGCCAGAACTTCAAGGTTTTAAAAGCTCTCTCTCTCTCTCTCTCTCTCTCTCTCTCTCTCTCTCTCTGTCTCCACACACACACACACACACACACATACACACACACACACACACACACACACAGACACATACATATACATTACATCATTTGATCCTCATAACTGCAGAGTGAGGGAAATGCTATTATTAGCCCCATTTTTCAGAAAAGGAAATTGAATCTGAGATAGGCTAAGTGATTAGCCCAGGGTCACACACAGTAAATGTCTGTGGTAGGAAGTGACTCTGGGTCTTTTTGACTCCAAGAATGACTCTGTCCACTATTTCCATCTTGCCCCTCTAGATAAGAACCATTTGACCTGAAATCCCATGATCTTTGGTAAATCTGACCAAATAAGCACAACTTATCCCTTGCACACTAAAGAAATCATTGTGTGGTTTTTATTTTCCCCTTGTCTCTGATACAAAAAGCGGATGTGCAGAATGCTGTAAGTACACGTAAACAGAGTTTATGATGAGAGTGGGAGTGTTAACAAGCCACATTGCTTGGACAAATATATATTTCTCTTCCTGCCATATGTTCATTTCCGTCATCTGTTAGTGATAAGCACTTAGATGTGCTCCACTCATTATAAACAAGCTCATCACAAAGACCTTGATAAAACCTTTCTTCTATCAATACTTAAGGAAAAGAAAAGGCAGAAACAAAACAAAACAAAACAAAAAAACCCAAAACAACAAAAATCCCCAAACAAACAAAGAAACAAACCAAAACCACATCTGGAAGCTATTTTCTATCCTTTCTGTACTAAAACTCACCTCTGGTAATAGGAACTCCTTTCTTTATCAAAAGGAAGTACTAGGGATTGTGGGCATTATTTCTCACATAAGAAGAGGAAGGACCAGATTTGGGGGGGGGAGCAAAAAACCCCAAACAAACAAGCAAACAAACAAACAAAAACCCCTACAGGCACAAAAAGGCTGCAAATTCCTCATATTTAGAATAGTTTCTGGGATTTTTCTCCTTATCCTTTAAAGAGAATCCAAATTTCCCTTAAAAAATAAGTTTGCTTCTGGCTCCTTTATTTCTTCTGGAAAAATCTGGCTTTCCATGCAGATTATCAGACCCATAGCTCAAGCATATAGTGTCACTCTTTGTTTTCAGGGATTGAAGTTTCTAAATATGAAAGACAAGGGTTTGGCCCCCTTTTTCGAACTCCAACTCTCCTATTCTGTACAGAGCACAGAAACAATGCAAATTCTGTGTGGGAACCAGATCATACCATAAATTATTTTATGCTAATTGCAGGTGTGGGGGGAGTAGTTTTCAAGGTAGCCCTTCTCACTTTTTTTTGGTTTGTGCCTGGCCACAGCTTATAGCAAGTACCTAAACATGTATCTTTGTTCAGGGATTGAACAAACGTACCGTACTTTCTTATTCCTGCCAACAATTTCCCCCTGGCAGCCTTCAAGGTAGGCGATAGGAGAGAGGGTATGCACAACTGAAAGGATGAACTTTTGGGCTCTCCGAGGTAGGGTCTCATTTTAGTGGAATTACAGGATTGAGTTAGAAAGGACCATTGTGTTCATCTTATCCAACTCCCTTATTTTTACATTTGAGGAGACTGAGGGCCCCAAAGTATCATAAGCAGTGGCACAGTGCACAGAGTACCAAGCCTGGAGTCAGGAAGACTCACCTTCCTGGGTTCAAATCTGGCCTCAGACACTAGCTATGTGACCCTGGGCAAGTCACTTAACTCTGTTTGCCTCAGTTAGGTTCTTTGTTCAGTTGTTTCAGTCGTGTCCAATTCTTGGTGACCCCATTTGGGGTTTTCTTGGCAGAGGTACCACAGTGGTTTGCCATTTCCTTCTCCAGCTCATTTTACAGATGAAGAAACTGAGGCAAACAGAGTTAAGTGACTTGAGGGTCATAAAGCTAGAAAGTGTCTGAGGCCAGATTTGAACTCAGGGAGATGAGTCTTTCTGACTCCAGGCCTGGCACTCTATCCACTATGGCGCCACCTAGCTGCTCATGCCCCAGTTTCAACAACCTCCTTATTCCCAGTCTGATGCCCTATCCATTGCACCATGAATATCTATGTACATAGAAAAAACTCATATTTTTTCTGGAAGCCATATAAATAGATAATTCAAATAACTGGAATTTCCCATTCCCTATCCTCCGTATCCCCCATTTTCTACACTCTGAGAAGCAGTATGGCGCAGTGTGTAAAAATCTATCCTTTTTTAAAAAAAATGTCAGGATGACCTAATATCAAATACTAAGATCTGACCCATAACAGCTGTGACCCAAGGCACAGTCACCTTACCTTTCAGTATCCCAGTTAATTCTAAGACTATAAAGCTATGACCTACAATGACAGAGGAAGTTTCCTACACCTGTAAAATCAGAGATCAGGTTTTAAAAAAATTTTGCTCTCTAAGATGCAAGTGACAGGGGATTATTTTATGTTTTAATGTATCATCTAGTGTAAGCCAAGGACACCCTCCTGATTGAAGCTCAAGCTACTGCATCTTTTTCACCTCTCTACAGGGTTATACGAGAAGAAGTGGGATTTGAAATGATGATAGAAATACCAAAAGATCCCAAGTAATTGCTGGAATCAAAAGAAATAAGTTCAAAAATGATACCAAACACAATTTATTGTATTCTCAGGTAGGAACTTCCTAGAATCCAAAAATACAATAGGAACTGAGATTGGATTTCATTGGTCTAGAGGGCTCTTGGATAAGGAAGCTCTCTTTAAAAATGCAGGTCAACACTGTGGCAATTTATACTCTTCCAGAACTACCTTGAGTAGCCACTGTCCAAGGGTCACACTGCCAGAATGTGTCAGAGGCAGAAACTGAACCCAGGTCTGCCTTTTCAAGGTCAGCTTCCATTATGCAATGCTTTCTCTCATATTGTTTTCTAATTCTTTGAAAACTGATAATTTTTGCACGATACAAAGAAAGATCTCAGGTGATCTTAATGCTTCCCTTCTCCCTCTTTGACCAACTATTTCAAACAAGAAGGAGTTTCCTATATCCATACTTGATTGAATGACAAAAGTAGGGGACTCATCCAAACCCCTTTGTTTTTAGAAGGCCCTGCCACTCCACCTCTTAGGGCTGAGGCCAGCTTGTAGGGATAGTGCTGTTGTTTCATAATCCTATCCTCTAGGGGACAGAAGACACTGCAAGTTTCCTGATTAATTCAGGACTACCCAGACAATTTTTACCCTTAATTTGAAGGCTCCAGTGGAGCCTTCTACCACAAGAGTGCTGGAAATTTATCACCCTTAAGTCTCTTATGCAAGAAATAAATAAATAAATTCCTGGCGCAATGGATAAGAAATTATTTTAAAAATCCCTCATGTTTAAAATACATTAGTTGCAGCATTCCATTCTCACATTTCTACATTCCCAAACATAACAGTTACATCCTATCAATCTATTTAAAAGATGCTTCAAATATATAACATAAAATAGTATGTAAAATTACAGCTTTGCCTAGCTTCTTAAACAATACAGGATGTCATATTTCTTCCTGGTTTTTCCCTTGGAGAAAACAAAGCCTTCTCTTTTCTTCTAGAGATACTGTTTTAGGTTGAGAGACATTTAAGGAAACTGGGGAGATCGCTTTAACTAGATTATGCAAATGTATGCCAAGGATATAAGGTTTTCTCAGAGAGGGGAAACACTTCAAATATCATTTAATAAAGCAGGGGCCATGGGTAGAAGAAATGTCTTGACAAACTGTTTAGGAGTGTATTGAGGAGGACGGAATGCATGGGTCTGATCAAATTCCACTTGATTCAGTTACTTTATTAAAGAATATAAGTTCAACCTCAATGACCTGGAGAAAATAGGCTACTCTAGCACAGTGGAGGACACCTCTGTCCTGCCCTCTCTATGGTTTTCACTTTGGGAGAGGACATTATTCCCCTCCCCCCATCCCTAACCAACCATCTCATTTTTAGCATAGTACCCCCACCTGGTTTAGTGCTTGGAGGAGATTTTTTTCCCCCTCTTCTCAATGAAAAAATTGTGGAGCTGCATTTTATTATAACTTAAAAAAACTAATCAAGTAAAATATGAGGCTTAGAATAGAAATTAGTATAACAGTCTCTTCCTGGGAGAACTCCTAACTCATATTGATATGTTTTCTTCTGAACCAATGGGCAATTATTGTTTTATTAGCTGGTCTTGGGCTTTAATTTATGACTCCTGAATAAATGTTTCCTTCTGTATATGAGGCTTTGTACTAAAACTATTTTTACAAATATTATTATGTAATGTATAGTGTTGCCTAGTGAATAAAAGTGCTGCCTTCAGAATCTGAAGTCTTGGATTGAAATCCCACCTTTGACCCACATTGTTTGTGTGACTCCAGGCAATTGCCCTCAGGCAATTGCCAAGAAGGTGCCAAATTGAACTGGTAGAGGAAGAGTCCTCTCTGGGAGATCCCAACACTGATGAGGTTACTGATGAGATTTATTCATTCAGCTGATGATGATTACTGATGAGATTTATTCTTTCATACAGGTGTGGAAAAACAAAACCCAAGAGCTGGCTGGACTCAGCTCATACTGGAGCTGGTTGTTAAACATTCAGCATGAGCATTTACACCTCAGAAATTGGCAAAACCCACAATTGGGAGCTTGATTTATTGTTTTATCGACTGCCTAGACTCAAGAAAGCGATGGAGAAAAATATTAATAAAGCAGATTCGACTTAAAAGTGTGCATTCTCCCTCACCCCTAGTTGTTAAACCTTTACCAACACACCCTGAAATAAAACCAATTAAACTATTATGCAAATACACATTTTTATTAGGAAATCTTATATCATTTGTTTTCTGTATTTAAAATATGCATAGATTCTCTTTCACTTATATTTCCTGTGGTTTATGTTATTCTCGATCCAAAGTATTGAACCTGGTCTTTATTGCCACCACCCTAGTTGATGCTCTGATTACTTCTTGCCTAGATAACTTCTAGTGGTCTTCTAATTAGTTTTCTTGTCTCTAGTCTCCAGTCTCTCCCCTTCCAATTCACCCTACAGACAACAGACAGATTGGTCTTCCTGTTTCCCATGTGTGATCCCATCCCTCCACTCCTCAGAAATCTTCCATTACTCTTCATTGCCTACTGAATAAAGGCCCACTTCTTCAGCCTGGCATTTCAGACCTTTACAGCTTGGCTCCAGCCAAGCTTTTTAGCAGTCACACTCTATAACAGCCAAATTCGACGAGTAACTACTCTCTAAACACTTTTATCTCCTTCCCTACCTGTAGACGTGCTACTCATCATTCTAGGCCAACAAATGACACCTTCTCCAAGTAGTTTTCCCTGATTCCCCCCTGAGCTGGAAATAATTTTTTCCTTATCTAATCTCAAAATACTTTATGCTTCTCTACCCATTTAGAATATTTATATTTATCTGTATATGTGCCTTTTCTTTATCTATTAGATATAAACCATTTGCCTCAGTTTTCCCAACTGTAAAATAAGAAGGTTGCTATTAAGTTTCTTCACAGGTTCAAATCTTATAATTCTTTTCATGGGGCATAAGTCATGTCTTATTTCATTTTTCTCCTTTAGCACTTGACTCAGTATATGTAGAAGACCTGTGATTCCTAGTTGAATGAATAAGTAAATGAATGAATTATTTGCTTTTGAGTTTGTTAGTATCACTCATGTAATCTAAGATACATATCTTTAATATCAGTATTTCAGTACTTTAAGGATTTGTGATTTCATCAGTGAGGGTACCATCAAAGTTTGCAGTATAAAGTTTCCTAGAAGGACTATTATCAGTCTGGTAACTAGACTTTCCAAATTTTGCTAGACTTGTCCTCATATGACAGATATAAACTCCATCACCAGACTTGTACTTAAAGTCTTTCTAGCTTGATAGGATATGTGGGACTTGCTCTTTCCTGGCATAACCTTTGAGTCCCCAATGTTAACTAACTCTATGAGACATTGAGGCACTGGAGTAGGTCTTTAGTAGAAGCTAATACCTAATGGAGGCAAATACTATTAGCCAGTTTGGCACAGCTGAATGAATAAATCTATGGTAGTATCATTCATAGTTCTTTGGGTACTAAAAAATGTCAAGGCAGCACCCCCAAATTCCTAAAGAATTACCTTTTCCTCTCCCTCTACTGAAATCTGAAAAGGGATGATTGTACATCCATGTTAGGGTCCCAAGATGTCTGGTACAGATATGCTGGAGCAAATAGGACAGGACTCAGGTGTTGTCAAAGATACTCCTATCAATGAGTATTGTCCAGCCCTTTGGGGTATTCCATGCCAGGAATTCAGGCAGCCTACAGCACAGTCAAATGCACAAGACTGTCTTGAAGGACTCAAGAAATATAGGGAAACACAAATACAAGGAGAAAGACACCCAGGTAACTAGACTCTTTGGAACTCCATTGGTTTGCCACAAAGACCTGGCTCTCTTGCACTCACTCCTTCTAAAACACATAATTCAATTATCATGGTATAATGGACTAACCTAGCACCATGCCAGAGGTTCAAGATTTTAAAAATATTGTCTATAGGGATGTTCATATTGATAGAAATGCTAGTTTCTCTTTAGGACTCCTGGTAACAGTTGCTGACTTCCTCCTCCACTGCCCAACTATCCTACCTTCCTAATTGTGCTCATCAATCTCCCTTTAATTCTGGGAGAAGAAAGGAGAGGTTAGTGAATAATATAATCCTGTCTTACCACGTAGGTCTATTGTGGGAAGTCAGAAAAGTCTTTACCTTTTTGCTGCATTGTGTCAATGATGCTCTACTGCCTTCTCTTGAGTGACTGTTCCATATATGTAAAGGTCTTTAAGGACTTCCTCAGAGCATCTCAAGGTAGCATTCTCTGCATTTTATTTCTGCAAGAGGTCTTTCTTACTCCTCTCCTGAAGGATTTGTTTGTGCTAATGGCCACTCTAATAATTTCTCTTACCCTTTTTATATCTTCAGGGCTCTGACAAGTAGGTAGAAACTGCAAATCTAAAAATGTTATATAAATGTTAGCCATTATTATTATAATTACACAAGGGCAGAGGCTTGACTTAAAGGTTTTTTTTCTTCAAGAAGCTTCTATAATCCTATGCAAGATATAAGCAAAGTTTCCTGTATAATCGTCCTCACAATGAGGATGATTGGGATTTTTCACTAGGTCTTGGAATTTGGGATTGCCAGAAAAAGATATATAGTTATGTGCCCAAAGCTGAGGGTGCATATACCTGTCCGTTGCTGTCAGAAGGCATTGGGACACTGGTGGGAGATCTAACCCCTGGATGTGTTAAAGAAAGGGCTATTGACTAAGGTTAGACATTGTTAGAAGCTCCTTGGGACTATTTCATTCTTTGTATTTGCATCCCTAACCCATGGTCCAGTGCTTGGCATATGAATAAATGCTGATTGATTGATTTTCAACAAGAGTTGTTAAGCTGATGCAGAGAAGAGTCATGTGAACAAAGGAAGAGAGGGAGAGAGCAGTAGTATGTCAGTATGTTCAAGAGGACACATACTTGTAACCCAGGTGGCTTATGCATGGCTGGGGTAGTAGATGTGGATGGGAGATAGGATGAGTGAATTAGATGAATCAGATAAGAATACTCAGTTTGAGTCAAAGTGTGGATTTGCAGCTCAATGTGGACACAGAGATTAGTGTGGCTATGCACTTAGTAGGGGCTTCAAAAAGTTCCCACCCCTAGCCCCATCCTTGTTCAATGATACCTGTACTAGGGAAACATGTTAGGGAAACCTGGTCAGATTTGATATCTGACCAGTAAATTTCTGAGTTCCCAGTAATCTTTGTAAGTGAAGAAAATGTTCTCAGTTGGTTGGGTCCTAAAGGGGAACCTAGAACACAGTGCATAAGAAGGCATCATGATTAGGTGTGAAAGGTCTCTAACATTGGATGACAGGGCAAAATTTCATTGGTCCTTCATTTTCGCACTGGAAAAATGAGGGGACTGGACAAATGACCTCTGAAGGACCTTCTAGCTTGAGTACTTTGAGGTGATAATGTTTATGTTCTTAACTCCAGCTCTAACTACTACAGTGGGGTGTTAGAGAGGGCTGAAGTCTGGTTCCTGTGAGTTAATTGTGATGATCACATCTCCATTTAGGCTAGAACCCAGACTTGGGCTGGTGATGGTGCTGTAGAATGGGGTCTACTTTTCTCTATCAGAGGAGCTGTCTAGTTCAAGGGTGCCCCTCACCCTTACTTGATTATCATAAAGGGCTACCTTAATAAGTCTCTTGAATAGGTCTATGGGTAGGTCTCAAAGACTACCTGACTCTGTCTGACCTAGGAAAGCCAATATTTGCTCCTGCTTTCCCCACGAGTGGTAGAATAATAGCAGGCTTAGGTAGCAGCAGCAATGACCCTGCAGCTCTGGGTGCTGACGGTGGAGCCCACATAGTCACCTGTAAAGGGCACTCCTGTTGTGACATATTGTGGGCAACCACCATTGTAGGCCTTGCAGCTGTTCACCCAGCCCCTATATAAATGCCATCTATAGTTCATCTCTTTCTAGCTTATGGTGGGGTAGGGCTAAAGACTTATAGTCTATGGTCTTATAGTCTATAAGACCTATAGTATAGTCTTACTTGTCAATGTTCCATGATCACTGACAGGGTCCCATGACCTCTAACAAAGAATACTTGAGAGCATATTTAAGTCTAAGAAGGTATGGTCAAGGAGGAGGAGGATGCTGACCTTTTGGTATTGATTCATGACTGTTTGGCCCTTTTGTGTAGCCCAAGACTTTAAGCATCTTCCAAAGTAAGGATTTTGGTCCAATAGAAAGAACACTGGATGTGGGGTCAGACAGATGACCTGGCCTCAAGTCTTGGCTTGGCCACTTCCTGCTTATGTGACCTTAGACAAATCACCTCTCTATTCTCATCTGTAAGATGAGGAGGCTGGACAGGATGCTTTCTATGCTCTCTTTCAGTTCTAAAATACTGCAATACCTATGATGTAATGTGTAAAACTTTTCCTTGGGATACATACATCATGTGGAATCAAATACAGAACACAAGAAAAATCATCTAGACAGAGTCCTTAAAGCTAACCTCCTCTTTTGCAAAGAGGTCTCACCTAACTCTTTTGCCTCCTTCTATTACAAAGCAGCTCGAACCACCAGAGCATAAAGCACAAACCTAACACCAGTCCAGAGGTTCAGGCTTTTCTTCCTTTAGTATGGTGTTTACAGCTGACCTCAAATTGGGAGTGAGCCTGGTGACTTCTTAGGGTTAATGACAACAACTGCTACTTTTCTGCTGCCCAGATCAATTGCCCTGCCTCCTTGGTTGTGACCCTATTCAATATGAAGAAAAGAACATTTACGGGGATAATTATTAGAAATGGGTCCTATTTACTTTCCTTTTTTTCAAGAAGAACAGAATGCTAATTAAAGGCAAAACTGTCTAAGATGGGGAAACCAGTTCTTTAGGACAGCCATAAGCTGATATTTTATTGGAAAACAGCAATCATCTGTTAGGAGACATATAAATATTAATAATCACACTCTGGAGTATGAACATTATTTAAGGCAAACAGAACTCAATCTGTGTGGAAAAATATTAAACTCCCTTAAAATCCCCCAAACTTAGGCATTAAACCCCTTAAAGCTACCACTTAAAATGAACACTTCCCAGGAGACTACAACAGCCTGTGAAAGCTCTGAGGAATAGCAAAGAGAGCAATTTTAGGACCCAGGGTAGTGTAGAACCCTGATGCCAGAATGAGGAGACCTGGATGCTAGTCCTAGATCTCTGTGGGACCCTGGATGAATCCCAAAGTCTTCCAGCCTCAGTTTCCTCATCTAATATTATGTATCTCCAAGGTTCCTCCTAGCTTTCCACGGATGCCGTGGTTTAAGCTTTCAGATATGAAACCAGATTATAACTAAGTGACTACAGCAATTGCACCATCAGTGCATTTTAATCCTCCTTGTCTGTTACTCCCAGAGCAGCAAGGTGGTGCAGTGGATAGAGTGTTAGGCCTGGAGTCAAGAAGATCTGAATTCAAATCATGTCTTAGTCACTTAGTAGCTGTGTGACCCTGGGCAAGTCACTTAATCCTGTTGGCCTCAGTTTCCTCATATGAGGTGGAGAAAGAAACGGCAAGCCACCCTAGTATCTTTGCCAAGAAAATCCCAAATGGGGTCACCAAGAGTCAGACACAACTGAAAATGACTCAACAACAACAATTCTGTTATCCAGGACACTCCAAGAAAAGTTTATATTAAGGCTTTTTTTTTAAAACCACAGGATATTTCCCAATAATCATATGAACCTGCCTCCCTCCCAATGCCAGGTTAACATCTCCTTATAAAACTATTTAAGTCAAGCCTAATTTTCAGCCCTCATGAGAGTAATCTCTAGTAATGGCATGCTTATCAAAGCATTCCTATATGTGCCATTTTCCCCTCTGTATGGCAAATGAACATTATGCATCTACAGAAAACTCCTTGGATTCAGGGTCATAGAATCGAACAACTTCAGAGGTGGAGGGAACCCAGGAGTTCACCTACACAGCTCTGCAATGAGATCAGTTGAAATGATGGAGGCTCAGAATTGAAGTGATTTACCCAAGGTCACTCTCCTGGCAGCCCTGCGAGAAATAGAACCCAGGCCTCTTGACAGAGGTCCAACATTCTTTCTTCTTTTTTCCTCTTTCCCTATAACCCAGCTGCCTTTCACAAGAGGCATGCCTCCCTATTTCCCAATTTTTTGGGGGTGTCTTTTTGGAAGACTTGATCATAAGCTTAGGTTTTTAACCTCTACAATGCAACGTGGAATTGATCTGAATGATTGCCCATTCCACACACGCATTCCTGGGCCACTTGCTCATTTGCTCTGTTTGGTTTGCTTCAACCATGATTAGACATTGTTGTTAACATTCTTATATTCAAAACTAGTTAACAAGCTTCTAGCGCTTCACTTTCCAAAGCTGCTTGAATAAATGAGGGTGTAATGTCTGTTACTGGACAAATCTATTTCTCTGTTTCTATCTGCATGCCTTCACTGGGGCTTCCACTTGGTTTGGGTGTATTTAAGGGTGATGGCGGTATGGGGGAGATACACATTCCTTAGTCTATAAGTCAGCAATTCAGGAAAATCAATTGTAAAAAAATTAAAATGGAAACCACCACACCACAACCTGAAACAGTAGCCCTGAGTTCTTCTTTCTTTCCTTTCCTTTCTTTCTTCATTTTTTTTTTAAAGTAATTGAAGTAATTGGCACAAAGGCTGTTCCAGTGCAGATTGCTGCAAGTGTGCTCTTGGCAAGAACGTCATAAGCGCTAGAAAAACTTTAATATGCTCAAGCAGCTAAATACAAACTGACACCAGGAACCCAAGTGTGGCAACAAACAGGAAAAAAAGAGAGAGCATCTCAATTTAATATAGACCTACATACAAAGGGATCAATTTTTACAATTCATGGTTTAGCATACAATGTAGCTGTCCTCTGAGTGAATATAGAGTAGTTATACATAAGAAATTAGAATTATCAATTCGACGGAATTTCTCAAGAGTCCTTTTGATATGTACTACCGCAAATATAATGACTGAGAAACCAGACATCAATGCATTCAACGAGATCAGGTGGAGATCTATTTAGAAAAGATGGGTTTAAACTGGGGAAAGTGTCTCTGCTATGACCTCTAGAGCAGACCATTTGCAGAACTCAAGATGAGAAGATTTGCCCTTACATATCTTGCTTCCTGGGTCTCTAAGGAAGGGCATCAGTGCAGAATTGGTCCTGAGTGGGAATTAAATGATAAGAATTTGGTGTATTCTCTTTCGTACCCCGTGCAAGATAATGGGAATGGTTTCTATTTTTCCCCTTACTTTGTCATGAGAAATAAGAAAAAAGAGCTAATTAAAAAAAAAAAGTTTTCCCAAGCCATCTGTTGCAGAATCACCTCCTTACTATTTATGGTAAAGCTTTGGTGATTTTTCTATGGTTTTCTCTACCCACATTTCAAATTTATCCTCGATAAATTTGACCAATCCTTCTTTTACCCTGCAACTTTCACAGCCTTGCCTAAGTAGGATTTCTCCTGCAAACCCCCTGGAGTTCAAACGTGCTATATTTTTTTTTCCTCGGGAACGTTTGAAGTCCCCTTTAAAAATAATGCCTTGAGGATATTTTCCCCTAATACCATTTAAAGAAACTTGAAAGCATTTGGCTCTTGAAGTGTTCAGGGTTGTAATGAAGCAATCAGCAATAGGGCCCATACACAGGCTTACACCGGCAGCTTTGATGCCAGGACTCTGACATCTCTTTAGTATGAAATTAAACTTTGCAGAAGGGCCTCTGTGTGTGTGTGTGTGTGTGTGTGTGTGTGTGTGTTGCCACGTGCACAGGTCTGCACCTGTGTTTATCTGTGAATGCAAAGGTTTATGAACTGCCACACTAATGTGGTCAGTTTCAACCTTTGAAGGACAGAAGGTGGTGAAAAGGTCGGACTGGGCTCAGAAATGTCAGTGGCAAAGCAGATCAATGAGGAAGCTTGTAAGACATCGAAAGATAAATATCCTTGTGAAATGGCATCTCATTCATAGCATGGGAGGAGAAAGTAAAGTTTCTTTTCTAGAACTGTATTTGATGTGGTCCTTGGTAGCCCCATAGTTACTTCAGGTGATTCTCCACACAGCCAGCAAGGACTGAATAAAACAAAAACATAGGATATTAATGCTGTTTCCCTGAAATTGGGTATAACATGCTGCTTTCCTGCAGTTTTGCAATGGAGTCTCCAAGTCTGCTGTAATTAAAATTATACTTTGTAAGGTATAACCTCATTAGTGCTGAAATATCATGCCTTGTGCTATTTCCCTGGGATTTTAGCAAAACAAGTAACAGTTCTTTTGATTATTGGACTGACTCGTGTTATTGTGGCTGCCAAGGAGGTAAACAAATGTTTAAAAGGCTCCGTATTAGCACTTGCTTTTTCACCTTACCTTGTTTAAATTAGGTATTAGAATCAGGGTGGATGGTGGGATTTTAGGCAGCATGGGAAAACCTATCCACTTAACTACTCCATTCCTTCTCCTCTTTGAATAATATTGAATGAAGGAAAAGACTGAACTTTTGATTGACATTTTTCAAGAATGGGATGAGATAGTTCAGGAAGAGCAATGACTAACCAATAGGACCTTCATACTACACTGGTATCCAAGCAATATGAAGAAAACTAGAGCTAGGGCCCTAACTTGTTTCCCATAGAGAATTTATGGGTGGAAGGGCAAGAATTGTTCAGGAGGAATGGCCATGGATAGGCAGTCTTCTGTATGACTGGAGGAAGAGTAGCCACAAATTAGTGAGTTTGGAAATCCATTCAGGTATCAAAGTTATTATGGATAGCTTTTTTATTTTTTGGTTTGTGGATAATCTAACTCAAGCCAATCCAAAGTAATGCAATCCAATCCATGCCAATAAAATGGAAGCTCCTTGAGGGCAGCAGCAATTTTTATTTTTGTTGTATCCTGGCATACAGGACATCCTTATAGAATGGAATTGAATTGATTCCTGGAAGCAAGCACATTTGCCTGTATGAAATTAGAATTACCCATTTGAGGGAATTTCTCAAAAGTCCTTTTGAGACTTTGCTATGGACTTTGACTATGCTTTTCCCTGTTCCTTTTTTGTCAGGTGATATTTTAAAAACAATCACACCAGGCATGTCTGTCTCACTGATATGAATTACTATAAGTATGTGCTTCTTCCATGTGCCCACTTCTCACAAAATATTGTTGAAAGGTGAGTGGATTTGAAATGAAAGGGTCTGGGTTACAATACTGGCTTTGTTCGTTGTGCTACCTGTGAGACCTCAGAAAAGTCATTTCGAAGCTCTGAGCCTCAGTTTCCTCCTCTGTAAAATAAGGCATGAAATTAGATGACCTCTGAAGTCCCTTATGGCTCTAACACTATGTTCTGACAAGTTCTCTAGGTCTTATCCAGAAAGGCTGCATAACCTGAAAATAAACAGTTTTAAATAAATGCCTAGATGATAGTTTTGATGGAGTTCATTAGGTGGAGACCTCATGGATGTTTAGTCTCCATCCTAGGTAAGGTCATGGAGGCCAACTGCTATATGCCCTCCCATAAAATATGCCACCATACCACTTTACATAGTGGCATAGTGGGTTGAGTCCTGGACTTGAAATCAGGAAAAACTGTATCTGAATTCTGCCTCTGACGTTTACTAGGTGAGAGACTATGGACTTCAAGGTCACTTGACCATCATCTGCAAAATGGGGGTGGTCAGACAACCTACCTCATAGGCTAGTTGTGAGGATCCAAGGAAACAATGCAGATAAAGGGCACTGGAAATTTTAAAGTGAAGCAGCTAGGCGGCGTCATAGTGCACACAGGCTGGAGTCAGGAAGACTCATCTTTCTGAGTTCAAATCCAGCCTCACATATTTACTAGCTGTGTGATCTTGGGCAAGTCAATTAACCCTGTTTGCCCAATATTTTGCTTGCCATGGCTCATAAATGCAAGCTATGGCAAGCAGAATATTAGACTTTCAATGTCTAGCCTAAGACATTTCTTATGTCCTTATACACACCGTTGTTCCCGTAATTTCCTAAATTTTATAGTTAGGGGACAGATTTAGAAGAAGCTTAGGGGAAAAGGCAAGATGGGCAATACCTATCCTGTTTATTTGATGATGCTGCCTCCTTACTGATAAAGTAGGAGCACCAGCTCTCAAGTTAGAGGGTTTGGGTTCAAATTCTGCCCCTGAAGTTAACTAGCTGAATGATCTTGGCTAAATCACATAATCTTTCTAGGCTTTAGTTTCTTCATATGCAAGTGAGGGTGAGGGGGTTTGTTCTAGATGGCTTCTGAAGTCTCTCCCATTTCTAGATTTAATATACTATATTTGATGATACTAGCAAGGGCTCTATAGAGTTCGCTTCACTTTGTAAATGTCCCATCCTTGCCAAAGTACCATATGGACACACCTTTATTAACAATGTGATAAAGGCAGCCCAGTTCCAGAGCCATGACCTTATCCTGGCTAGCTACATGAGGTCAAGTGTTTATGTCTGGGTGACTTTCATTCAGCTAACATGGCAAAGGAAGGCCACTGTTGTAATTTTACTTCTAAGAAATTATAATAAGGCTTCAGTGCTTCGAATCTTGATATAGGGAAATAGGAAGCAGATTGTATCAAGAAAAGATATCTGAGCTGGGGCTTATGGGGAAGCATTAAAGCAATCTCTTGGTTTATCTACACTTGGAATCAATTTTGTCATTTTTAATTGACCGATTTTCCCTTGTTTGTTTAACATTTATTAATTGATTGTTATGCTCGTGCAATTAATTCAAAAGCTGGCAAGTTTAATGCAGAGAAATTAATTTTCTTTTACTAACATGCCACTTAAAATACGTTTTTGGAAGCCAGGGTTACCAGGAAATTACCTTCAAATTAATCAACAAGGAAATGAGATAGGAATGTCCCTTGACATCTGTCAATCCAAAATATGTCAAAATTTCTCCTTTGTTTGAGTGAGCTTTTCTAGCTGAGTAAGGTATAAAAGAAAACCTGTATGTCATAATAAAATGCTATAGCCTCTTGCAAGATAGAAGAGAAATAGTCACTGCTTATAAATATTTGGTCATCAAATGAGATGCAACTTACTAGTGGAAGCTCCTTAGAGGAAAGAGATGATTATTACATGAGAAAGAGAAAATAGGTTATTTATTTATTTTCAACTTAAATCCTCCACATATCTAAAACTAAATTCATCTTTTGCTCCCAAACAAACCCTTTCATTGGACTTTCTTTATGAACTAATAACAACAATATTCATCTAACTAGTAAGTAAGACCTGGTTGTTCTTCTTTCACAATGTCTCTCACTCCTGACCCTTCCTTTCCATTTCCACTGCCTCCACACTATTCCAGACCCTTTTCATCTCATGCCAGAACTATTACAGGAGGAACCTAATTGGTCTTCCTGACTGCAGCCACTTCTCAGTCTAATTTGGCCAGCATATATTTGCTATATCAGTCTTCCTAAAATAACACTTTCATCACATTATCCCAAACATTTAATGGTTCCCTCTCACTGTCTTTCAAATTAAGTTCAAACCAATGAGCATGGCATTCATGGTCTTTCTAGACATGGTTCCAGTATAAATTTCCAGTATTATTCTAGCATTAGGAAAGGCAGCCAGGCCAGGAAAAGGCAGAGTTGGGCTTAGGGGGAGGAAAACCTGAGTTCTGGTCCTGTCTTTGATGCATGTTGACTGTGTGACACTGGGGAAATTATTTAACTATTAAGTTCCTGAGAAAATTCTCTAAGACTCCAAGTTGCAAAGTGGATGCTGATCTTCATTGGTAGAGAGAATTTCTTTAACAGGAGTTTTGTTTAATAGCAATAACAGATGTAAAACTTTTTTGACATCAGACCCCAACATTCTTAATGATTTCATCTTCTTAAGTGCCGTTTCAACTTCCTCATGTGGTGTATTTGATACTGAGGTGTTATGGATTCAAATATGAGTGGTTCTACTATCACTAATGATGAGAATAGAATTTTATAAAAATTATGGCAAACAGGTTCCATTTTTTTTTGTCAATTTGTTGTCTTCCTACCAGTTTCACCTATGAAATTTCTTGGAACATCGTGCACCTCAACTGGATCTCAGGTCTAGCTTTCCATTTCTTTGTTTTCATTTCTACTTGCTTTTCCTTGTTTTGGAAATCATGTTGTTGACAAATGTCTTCTGAAGTGTTTCATAAGTGGGTTTTTTTCTAAACCAGAATTGCCTTTGGCTGCCATGTTTTTCCTCCCTGTACAAGGAAATCAAATATTTGCCAATTAAGATAGTTTCCAGGTTCTTTTGGTAGTCTTGTTGTGGCAACTGCTTTATATCAATTAAATTTTTGCAGGAAATGGTGATAATCAAGGTCACCATTTTTGCTCTTTTTCCATTTCCCATTTTTTTTGGGTACAAGTAGTCATTTGAATAGGCTAGAATAACTCTTTCAATAATTTTAAGCATTCTTCTCACCTCTATCTTTTCTTCTTGTTTGATATTGATTTTCCCCTTGGCTCTAAGAACTCAGTGGTACACAAACAGCTAATTCTGATGACTCCATCATAAACCAGGTGTTTTTCCTGTTTGGATACAGTTGGTTTCATTTTTTGTTATCATGCTGAATGCCACATATCTTGGGTCTTTGACTCTCTTGCAGAAGAAAGTTTTGCTTTTGAGTAGATGATAACCATTGAAATCTTTAATTTTCAAATGAAGTCACTGACTATCAAGGTATTAGTGTTAATTTGGTCATCTTGTTAATAAGGTAACTTTTTAAAGTTTTTGTTGTCTTCTTCTTCTTCTTCTTCTTCTACCTCTTCTTCTTCTTCTTCTTCTTCTTCTTCTCCTCCTCCTCCTCCTCCTTTCCTCAGAAGATACTTCATGTTTTCCTGTGTCTGAGCCACTGCTCATGCCTTTTGTGGGTCCCACCTTAAGTTCTTTCCTCTCCACTTATGAATATTCCACCCATCTTTTAAGGTCCAGCCTGAATTCTTCCAGAGTGAAACTTCTCTTGATAAGCCTGAAGTGTTGTTTCCTCCATCTGGACTCTTCAAGTGCTTACTGGTTATTCAACTCATTTACCACTTATGATATACTCTCCTGTATTTTTAGTTCTTTTCATATCTCCTCATAGAGTTCCTTCAGAGAGGGTATATTTTAACCTTCTCTGCAACCCCTACAGTACCAAGAAAATTGCCTTGAATAGGGTAGGCAATCAATAATATCAATTGTGGATGGATTCATTGGAATGATCTTTCATTTTGGTTTTTGTCTTATATGAACTGTTACTTAATTATTGGTTCACCCTCCAGATTTTTCTAATGGCAAGGTGAGGCTGGTACCAGTTGGGTATTTGGGGAGGTGGTAAAGATAGGCCAGCTCATGTCAACATTGTATTTCTGATGTTAGCTTTAACAAAGAGTTTGATTGAATTGTTAAAAATTGACCATTTAATACAGACAGAAAATTAATACACTAGACATCAGTTGATTAACATCTTTTAAACAGACATAGACCACCATCTCTCTCATGATGAAAATCATCCTATCCCAAGATATCTTTTCAAAGTAAGGAATTCAACAGAAGTTATTTCAAACAAGTTAAAGACAAAATTAAGCCTAAATATCAACATTTTTCTCTACAATAACTCTGTTATGGCTAGCATCAGAAATATAATGTTGAAATCTTTTATTAAAGTGTCTATTCTGCAATAACAAAAGTTATTTTGGCCATGGGGAAGGAGGCATGGGGGAAAACCTGATAACGGTGAATTCTCTCTTCATTCAGACCTTTTTTTACACAACTCAGTAAGAACTGTGTAAATGATTTCTCTCCCCCCAGGAAGCAACACAAACAGTGTTGGAAGTTTGCTAGCACCCCTGTACCCCTGATAATTCTGGCTTTCAAACAGCACATTCAGACTGTAACATGGCCATTGGAAAGAACAGATTGAAATCAAAACAGAAGTGGCAATATGCCATGTCATACCCAGAGCTATTTTGCTGGAGTTTGGAAGTGAGTTATTCTCAATGAATGCCCTAGAAATGATGTATGACTTGTACTCTTTTCAAGTGTGACACCACTTATTTTCTGCATTACAATGGGGCCATATGCCCACACTTAGGAGGATTCTGGAAGAGCTCCCCAAAGGTAAGTTCCAGTAATGATAAAGGCTTCTCCCATCAATTTTGGGGCACACTTTGGGAGGGACTTGCCTATTTAAATGAATGGAAGGAATATCAACACCAAAAAATGGCACTAATATATGGAATGCTGTCCTTTCAGCTGGGAAGACATGAGTTCAAATCCTGCCTCTGATATTTACTGGCTATGAGACCCTGGGTAAGTCATTTATCCTTTTATTGGTCTAGGAAGCTAATTTGTAGAGATGTCACTGATCTGTATTGGCAAGAGAGAATTTTCTGACCTGGCAATTTCTAATCCTCATGAAATCACAGGTCTAGTTCCTATCTCTAATCAGCTCTCAATTTCTTTCTTTTAAAAAACTTTTTTTTCAGCTTTCAATTTCTGATGATGGGTAACTATGGATTTCCATAAAGAAGTAAAAATGGTAAATGTCAATGTTCAGATATAGCTAGAATTATTAGTTTTAGTAATTTCTTGGGCAATAAAGAGTTGCCAAAAACTTGCATTTTAGATCTGGAGCTGAATCTGTCAATAATCCCCAAATGGCAAATTCTTTTAATCCTTGGGCTCTTTGAGGCATGGAAGTGTGCCATATGTGGTAGAAGAAGCAATGTTCTTAACAATTTGAAGATCAGAAGATGGATCAGCAAAGTGGTGCAGCAGATAGAGCACCAGCTCTGGAGTCAGGAGGACCTGAGCTCAAATCCAGCCTCAGATGCTTACTACCTGAGTGATCCTGGGAAAGGCACTTAACCCCAACTTCTTCTTCTCTGCTCCCAAACAAACAAAAGAATTAGAAGACTTAAGGACAAGTTCTAGTCCTATTATTTACTCTTGTAGAGCCCTGGCCTTTTGCCTTTAGAGGAAGCAAGGTGTCACAGCACTGGGCTTGGAGTAAGGAAGAGATGATTCCAAATTCAGACTTGCACTAATTGTGTGTGTGATCTTGGACAAGCCACTTAGCCTTTGCCTGCCCTAGTTTCTTATTTTGTAAAATGGGGATAATAATAATAGCATCTGATTCCTAGGATTGTTGTAAAGATAAAATGAGATAATATTTGTAAAGATCTATATGAATATTATTATTATTGCCTTTCTAAGCCTTGGTATATGTATTTATGATACAAGGATGAAAGGCCTGTATGGGACAGTAGATAGAGAACTAGTCCTGGAGTCAAAAAGTCCTACCTGGTTGAATATTCTAAGAAACTCTCTAAAACTGTCAAGTACAGCTGAGTTGCAAATCTGCATTGGTGGAAGAAGGCCCAGATCAATGAAACTGAAGATACACACACACACACACACACACACACACACACACACACACACAATAGGGCCAATAAGGAAATGCTTCTTAAATTCTGAACTGCTGTAGAAATGTGAGTCTTTATCAAAATGATTATAATAATCTTTGTGTCTTCCTTAGTCTTAGCATGGCACTCTGTACATTGCAATTGCTTGTTGTATTTGTTGACATTGCTGGTGAATCCCAGTAGTTTGATAGGTATGGTAGAAAATAGTGAAGAAAAACAACTCAAATCACAGAACTTTTGATGTTTGGCTTGGGGACAATGGGCCACCAGAGGTGCCTATGATAATGAGTTTCTATTGTGAGTGACCCTCTAGTGACCTTTTCCTTAGAAAGATTTTTTTTTGGGGGGGGAGGGTCGGGAATAGTCAGTGATGATTCCTAGCATTTATATAGTGCTGTAAGTTTTGCAAAGTACTTTACAAATAGTATCTCATTTGATCATCACAATAATCCCAGGAAGTAGGTGCTATTATTATTCCCATTACACAGATTAGGGAAGAAGGGACTCAAAGGTTAAGTGATTGCCCAGGGTCAAACAGCTACTAAATATTTGAGGCTGGATTAGAACTCAGATCTTCCTGACTTTAGGTCCAGCTCTTGTAGTATATAGTATAGTTGAAAGTGCCTGACTTGATCTGGATTCAGATCCTGCATCTGACAGTTGTTCAGTTATTTTCAGTCACATCCAGTTCTTCATGATCCTATTTGGGGTTTTCTTGACAAAGATACTGGAGTGGTTTGCCATTTCCTTCTCTAGCTCATTTTACAGATGAGGAAACTGAGGCAAACAGAGTTAAGTGACTTGCCCAGGTAAACTAGTAAGTATCTAAGGCTAGATTTGAACTCAGGAAGATGAGTCTTCCTCACTCCAGGCCTGGCAATCTATACACTGTGCCAAGCAGCTACTTTACTTGCCTAAACCAAGGGAAAGCAAAACAAAATAAACAAATAAACAAAAAAAAAATCTTGCTTGCTATGTGATGGTGAGAAGGTAATTTAATCTAATTAAGTCTCACTTTCCTTTCTCTGTAAAAAAGAGACAGTAATCCATCTCCAGTTTGTCTCTTACAGTAGCAATGAGGTTCAGATGAGATAATGTATAGAAAGCACGTGCCATACTGAAAAGCAGCTCATAGATATTAGTTACTATAATTTTGTGCATACAACTAAAAAAATTAGAGGGAATATTGCTGAAGGTAAAAATGAGTTGCTTCCTTAATCTTCATATAAAAGCTGCTAAAAACAAAGCAAAACAACAATAACAACAACAAAAAACTTAAGGAAAAGGTTTGGAGACTGTAGATTTTACTGGATCCAATTTTCCTGCTTTCTAAGGTATTGGCTGCATGATTTGATCAAAACTGTGACTAAATGAAGTCTACAATTTGTATTCCTACAGCCACAAGTTTATTGGCTTCTGTCTCCCACAACCCCCCATCCTTTGGCTCTGCCTCTAAGGTTCATTACTTATAGTTACTGCAGAATCAATCTGAACTGGCCAAAATCAGTGATGGAATTTATAGCACAATAAATGCACTGCCATACAAGTGCTGTTACACTTGAAGGAGCTTGGGAATGTTCTTTTCAGCCATCCTTCTATATAGCAAAATGTACTTTTCTTTTTTTTTTTTTATCAACTTAACAGAATCATCTCAGGCATATTTTGAGAGGTGTAATCCTGACAGCTACAGAGCAGATTTTCTCTGAGGCAGGTATTGTTACAGAAAAACAATATTATTGATAAAATCTTAGGATATCAGAACACGGAAGAGAATCTAAACATGTCATTTTCATTTTTCACATCAATTCTTCACAACTCATTAAAAAAACCCTATATATCGCATTCTGATTTTTTTAGCTATGATTTTTAAACACTTCTTGAAATGCCCAATAATTGTTTCAGAAGAAGATCCAACCACACTAATGTTTACAGCAGTTGGCATCGTGAGGTGGGCAGAATTGTTGATATGTACTCAAAAGATAATGCATAGACTGGAGGTACCAGTGGTTCTTCATTTTAAAGGTCTGCAAGTTAAAAGATTTACACTGTTATTAGGGCCATTTTTCTTACTGAGTACCCCTGTTATTGGTGATTCCTATTTTACAGCTTTTAGGTATGAAGAAAGTTGAATCTGAGCTTGAGACATTAGGGGAAAAATTATCAAAGAGACAGATGGTAGGCCACCCTAACCAAAACTCAATTTCATAATATGCATGTGATTGTTAATAGGCAGACACTAAAAAACAATTTTCCTTGACAGAGAAGAGCTGATGGATTGTCAACATAAAGTTGGTCTGTGCTTGCTTTAGTGATCTAAAGCTCTTCTGTGAATTTGGTCCCATCAAAGTCTGTTTCTTACAACTGCATCGGAATTTATGAATGTATATGACTATAAAGAGACTGAAAACAACCCGTAATGCATGTTTGTTTATTGTGCACTAGCCCTGTGCTTCTTCAGTTCATAAAAAAAAGTAAACCTGAATCCTTTGTCCAGTCCTCTTTTTGAGTGTCTATATGTGGTAATGAAAAAAAAAATAGACTAACCCAAAGTCAGTTGGGGATGCAGTCTTTTCTTGACAGCTGACTTAGACAAAAGATCTTCTCTTAAATGACTCTTGGATGGTTTGGGAGTAGACTCAATGGAGTAATGCTAGCTGAGTGGTCATGAAAGTGGATGCATGTGAGAGCAGTTGAGAGCATTCGATTATTTGGAGGAGGAAAAGATGCTGGGGCAAGAAAAAGAAATAAAATCAAGCAAATAAAAAGCAGCTTTATTAATGATCTGCAACTCAAAGTACCGGTGTTTCCTACCTTCTGGTAGAAAAATCAAGAATGCTCCAGCACTGTGAGATGAGGAGGAAAGTAGAGTCGTTTTTTCCCTTGACAAAAAACAAACAAGCAAACAAAAAAGGAATTCTATCCATAAATGCAAAAATTCTGGGAGTTGGAGGAGGGGGAGGAAGGAATTCAAAGCACTTGTGCATAAAATAAAACTTGATTATATTGATAAAAACCGAGAAAATTAATTTCAGCTTTGAACTCTCCATGATGGCTGGCTACTGCTGATTTAATTTTTGAATAGTTTATAGGTTATTCTATGTTTGAATTGCTGTAAACATTTTGATTCAAGTTTGTTGAATAATGTGTTTTGGGGAATTGTAGTCAATAGCAGATAAGCTGTGACTGATGTGACATACACATATATGACAGGGACAAAAGGTGATTGTACACAGATCATACATTTGCAAAGGATGCTATAATTACTAAAAAGAAAAAAAAAGATCATTATTAGAGGTCTCTAATTTAAGGATGTACTAGATAGATACATTTTTTTTAATAAGAAAAAGATTCAACATCAAAACCAGGAATTTAACCAATGCTGACCTTATGCTTCTGGACTGTCAGGTTGTGTCTATAAGATACAACGTTTCTGGATATTTCTTATTATATAGACTTTTAGTCTATATAAGCAGACATTGAGATGAGTGATAAAAGTTTGAAAGTTTCTGTTGTGGACACACATGACCTTATTTTAAATAGTCAAGTTTAATGGACTGAGAATGGACCCTATTTTTGTGGGATCTCTTTTCACCTTCAAAATCCAAAGTATTAATATTTTGAAATTTTTTTTGTCTACGGCTGGTATTCCTCTCTCTTCAGAACACATATTCATTCCAAGAGCCCACGCACGACCCAGAAAAAATCCACATATGCCACTGTTAACATGATGAAAGAAGAAAAACATGTTGTTGAGAACATTCCAGTTGTTACCATTCAAAGTCCTACTTCAATCTGCAGATTTAAAAAAAAATTTCCACTGACAAGCTGAAAATGGCTTTATTAGACGCCTTATACAAGTAAGTAATTTCTTTTGCAGTGGGTATAAAAAGTTAAAATAGAATAGAATTACACAATTTTGAGCCTTTATTGTCCATTTGGTTTATCTAGCATACCAATTAGTCAATTGGAACAATATTTCACTAAACGTCAGTTCAGGTCCACCTTGAAGGCATTCAAGATTTGTGACTGGAAGTATAAGAAGCACTTCCTTCTTCACTGCTTCACCTATAAAAGGCAGCAATACATTCTAAGAAGAGCATAATAATTCCAAGGGTAAAGGTCATGAACAGTATTTGTGTGTACGTAAGAGATGCAAAAAAAAAAAAAGAAAACACTGGGAATAATACTCTGTTTACCATCCAAACAAATTAATTGTTTGCTTATTTGACAAACTTTGTCTTGATAAAAGACTATTAATGATCATTAGTAAATGAAATTGTGTTTGAATTTCTCAAGAATGATTGACTCTTTTAAGTCTAGAACTATATACTAGGCAACCAAACTTACTCAGGACCAGACACAAAAGTAGCACTGGGGATGATTAAGGTAGAAAGGATAGCTTATGCAAACTAGCATTTCACCTTTTAACCTTTAAATTTGACGTTTAAATAGTGGGAATATGGTGTAATAGATCGAATATGTATTTGTGCAAACCAATACATTTATTTATCTTAACGCCAAAGATGAAACATGGGCTAATATCTCTAGCGGGGATGAACATTAAGCAAACTCACTTTTTATATTGCTACTGTTTATTTTAATCATTTGTTGTTTGAACTAAAGTCTCTGGCCTTCATTAGAGTCATTTGGGTCTGTCAGCAAATGAAGATGTACTTGAATTCTGATCAACTCTGGGAATTTAAAACAACTTTCATTTCACAGTAAGGACAGAGAGCTTCAGTCAACATTTTCACAAGGAAAGATGTCAAGGCCTGGGTCCTAAGCTACCAAACAGATAGTTAACACAACAGGGGTGTAAACAAGATATTGATTTGTGAATATATTTTTCAATTCCCCTGATATGAATGTTTCCTTTCATTCAGGCTTAAATTTTACTCTTCCATGTTTTATATGAAAGACAGCATGGAATACTCGATAGACATATTACTCTGGAGTCTGCACATCCCGGGTTCAAGGCCTGCTTCTTACAAAAACTAATTGTGTGACCACGGATATGCCATTTAACCACTCATTGCCCCAGGTAACAATCTAAGACCAAATTAAGATTAATCACTTATCTACGTCCAGGAAATTGTGAAATCACATATGCGTATATATATATATATATATATATATATAAAGTGTTTTATATTTATATACACATGTATTTATTCACATATGTACAATGTATATAAAAATCTGTGTATATATAAAATATATGTATACAATGTATATCCAAAATAATTTTATAATGCATGTATAAATATAGGTATACAATGGATGTCTAAAACAAGTTATAATGTATATACAAAATACATGTATGCAAGTATGTATAAAAATAATTTGATAATGCATATATGTAATTATGTATGCATACATGTATATATAGTTGATAAATGGGCTAAATTATAAATGTACTAATATTCATAAGTAGAGAGAGTTTTCGCAGAGAGTTCTCTACCCTGATGAAGTCATAGGTTATGACCCCTTCTTCTCCCTCCCCAACACACGTATGTATATTTAGAGTTTTCCTAAAGTGGCCACACACGCAATACAAAGACCTTCAGTGAGCATACATATATGTGCACACATATATACATGAGATCATTAGTAAAGTGATTTCTCCCTTTCCACAAATATAATTTTCTTATAATGAACAGGTTATTACAGGCCCTCATTCCTATGTCTGAATGTTTAGTACTCAAGATTTTCTGTAATATACTGTTTTTAACATTCATGTGTTTGAATAATAAAACAGTAATTGAAAATAGGCTTAAGACAGTTTAAGATATCTCATCTCCTTTATATACAGACAATGATAATTTCCAAAAGAATCACAGACAGAAACACCTATATACAATGTGCTAAGTGTCTCACTACTTTTACTTCCTAAGCAATTGTTTTGCCATCATGCATTCAGTCTGAATTGGCCCATCTAAGCTCAGACTTCTCCACTCCTCAGTTATTCTGTGACATCAATTCTCAATCATCTTGAGTTTGGGGAATGGGGAAAGGGGTTTGTGAGAGAAAGAATTATTCTTGGCAACAGCATACTTTTCCTCCTTTCAGATTTTCTATGAATTGGGAACAAATATTTTAGAAAAGTTTAAAAGAGAACATTTTCTTATATGCTTAAGATGTTGGCCTTGGGGAATAGTGACATTCAGAAAAATGTAGTCAGAACAATTAAAATTACTTATTTTACACCAGTTTCAGATGTATTCAAGTGGATAAGCTCTAGGGTCAGGGTAAGTCTTGCTCAGCTTTCTCTAAAAGCATGGGGAGTAATAAAGACTTCCATTTTATCTTCAGCAAAATAATATGGCTGAAATATCACCTCATTTTGATGTCAGCGATGATTTCTTTTTGCCTCCATGGTGTCAAAAGGGAATTATTATTATTAGAATGACAGATTACTAATGATACTGTAAAAAAAAAGGAGCATCTGGAATAGATATAATCAAAACATCTACAATGTCCCTTTTCCCTAGGTTAAGTTGGAAGACAGGATTAGTCTGAGCCTCACATTTCAAGTGCTGCTGGATAAAGTCTCTCCATGGATCTCATGGTTATATAAAAATTATTCCAAGCAAGCACTAAATCAAGAATTGGTACTTCTGAATTCTGAAACAGCAGATTAATCATCCTTTTATTTGATTTTATTTTTATAAAACTGGATGGCATGTTTAGTTGGTTTGATTTAAGTTGCCACAGATGGGGAAAGATGTGGCAAGGGCCAGAGAGGTCATGGGCTTTCTGTTTAAAACTGGAATGGGGTAGACTATGAGGAGGTTTGAGTATTTATTAAGTGTTTGTTGGGTGTCAGGTCAGTCTACCACGTTCCCCCAAATAACTTTTCATTCCTTTCATACCTTGGTTGCCCCTGATGTTTTTAGATATGCTCCAGTTTGTCAATGTTCTCCCTCAAATGTGGGCCCCAGACTATGTGGTTTGACTACTCAGAGAACATGTGTGTATAAATATATTTATACACACATGTACATACACATATACACATGTATAAAATACATATATTTATATATGTAGATGTGTGTGCATACTTATGTTAATATAAAATATATACACATATAGCTACATATATCTTTATGTATATATATGTATATATACATATATATATACACACACATAAATATATCTCTGTCTCTTTCTCTGTGTCTATGTCTGTCTGTCTCTCTCTGTCTCTTTCAATATCAGGACTATAACCTCACTCATTCTGAATGTTCTATTTCACTTAAGGCTATATTAGATTGTAATACCTTTTTCAAATATTATTTCACTTTTTTTTTTCAGGCATTTTTTTGGTCTAGGCAATGGGATTAAGTGACTTGCCCAGGGTAACACAGCTAATAAGTGTTACGTGTCCAAGGCTGGATTTGAACTCAGGTCCTTCTGAATCCAGGGCCTGTGTTCTATCCACTGCACCACCTAGCTGCCTCCACTTTTTTTTTTAAACCAGTTAGATGGAGCAATGGATAGAGAGCCAGGCCTAGAGTCAGGAAGACTCATCTTCCTGAGTTCAAATCTGTCCTCAGATACTTACTAGCTGTGGGACCTTGGAAATGTCACTTAATCCTGTTTCCCTCAGTTTCCTCTTCTGTATGAATGAACTAGAGAAGGAAATGGCAAACCACTCCAGTATCTTTGCCAAGAAAACCCTAGATGGGGTCACAGAAAGTGGACATGACTGAAGAACAAGAAACAAATAAAAAAATTCACATTTTTGAGTAATACGGAACTTGCTATCCACTAAAGTTTGCTCCTCCCCTTCACTGAATTACTATCTGGTCATGCTTCTTCTAATCAATACTTTTGCAGTTGATTTTTTAAACCTAAACATGAGACTTTCAGTTTAATCACTGTTCACTTGGATCTTAAAAGATTTAGTCCCATTGTTCTAGACTTTTGATACCTTTTTTGGATCTTGGTGATACAATGTATAGAGTATTTGACCCAGATGGAATCAGGAAGACTTGAGTTCAAATCCAACCTTAGATAGTTGTGTGACTCTGGGCAATTCACTTGACATCTGCCTCATTTTTCTCATCTGAAAAATGGGGATAATAATGGTACCTACTTCACAGGGTTGTGAGGATCAAATGAGATAACATTTGTAAAGCATTTTGCAAAACTTAAAGCTATACATGAAAGCTAGCTAATGCTACTACTATTTCTCTTATCTGCAAATTATATAAATATGCTACCTATGCCTTCACCTAAATACTTGATAAAAATGTTGAGCAAAACAAGTACACAGTATTCCATAAGAGACCTTCCTCCAGCTTGACATTGGTTCATTTGAATTAGGTCATTCCGACAGTTCCAAATCCAACTAAATCTAATATCATCCATTATTCTATTATCTATTTTCTAAACCTAATGTTATCTAGCCCATATCTCTATACCCTATACAGAAGGATATAATGGGTGACTTTCTTAAATGCCCTGCTAAAATCCAAGTATATTTTGTTAGTAGTGTTTCCCTGATATACCAGGCTGGTGACCTCATCAAACATGGAAATTTGACTAGTCATATATATGGTTTGTTTTTTATGAACTTATACTGGCTCCTGGTGACTACTGCTTCCCTTTCCAAATAAACACAAAGGATCCCTTTAAGAATAGGTTCTAGAGGGGCAGCTAGGTGGCACAGTGGGTAGAGCACTGGCGCTGAAGTCAGGAGGACCTGAGTTCAAATCCAGCCTCAGACCAAACACCTGACACTTATTAGCTGTGTGACCCTGGGCAAGTCACTTAACTTCAATTGCCTAAAAAAAAAAAGAATAGGTTCTAGAATTTTGCTTGGAATTCAAGTGAAGCTCACTGACCTTACTTTGAAGGACACACATGCTTCCCTTTTATGAAAATGATGAAAATATTTGCCCACCTCAAGTCCTAAGGCACTTTCCTCACAATTTTTCAAAGGCCACAAACAATCACATCCTCTGATCCTTTCAGTATCCTGGGATAGCTCAAAAAGACATGATGCCTTGTGCATACTGAGGGCAGTTAGATGCTTTCTTTCCATCCCACTAATCTTGGATTTCAACTACCTTTTAATCATTTCTCATAGCTATTTGCATGTTGTCTTCTGCATTAGTCTGTGAGCTTCTTCAGAGCAAGGACTGTCTTTTACCTTTCAAGGAACCCCCGGGGCTTATGACAATACCTGGCACACAGTAGGTACTTACTAAATACTTAATGACTGAACTCCTCAAAGAGAGGTGATAATGGCATCCCTTGATATTCTTCTCTGATAAGGGTTTTACAAAGTATAGTATCATAAGTCATTATAATTGATAGAAGAACATTTATTAAATAGTAAAGCCTGTGGCAGTAATCCAAGAAAGTAGACAAATACTGCCCCTGCCTTCTAGGACCTTATGTTTTGCATCAAACAACATGGATGTGAACAGACATAAATGAGATTAGAAACAATGGAGGAAAAATCCACTGAAGGAATAGATGGATTTAATAAGTAAAGTTAAAGATGGAGATTCTGTGCAAGCAGAAGAAAGAATGGGTAAGCACTTCATCTATGGGGGATTGTAGGGGCCCATGTCTTCTTTCTCACCACCCTGAAAACACTGAGCTCACTACAGCCAGCCTTAGAGAGATTAAGTGCTTATTCAAGATCACATGGACAGTAAGTGGCCTACGTGGGGCTCAAACCTAGGTCTTTGGGTTCCAAGGTTCATTTGCTATCCACTATACCACACTGCCTTTCAAAAACAGATCTCTGAAGAACTCCAAAGGCAAAAACTTTATCTGCAGTGGAAATGGAAACACAGAGTCATTAAAAGGCTTGTCCAAGGTTACACAGCCATTTAGGGGCATGTGCTGTTCACAGAATTAGGTTTCCCTGCTTCCCCTCCAGGCATCTCTCCTGTAGACTACTCTGCTTTCACTACTTTCCAAAGGAGAGATTTGAAAGAGATTTGAAAGGGGGATTGTAAAGTACAGTGAAAGACCTTCAGAATGACAGCATTAATTAACTGACTCTTGATTACATTATCTAGAGTTCCAGTCACTAGACCAAGTTCAAGTGAAACACAAGTTGATTTTAAAGTATGGATTATTATAACATGCAAAATTTTAAGAATATATTAGCCCCATGCATAGAGAGTTTTTTTAAATTTAAAAGGGAGAAAAATCCAACTTTTCATGACAACCACAGAAACTGGCAGCTGAAGAATTAGCCCTCTTGTCTAAAGCCATTGGCCACCCATTCTCATTTCTATTTCCTCTTTCATAGAAAGAGAAGCAGGGCTGGCACAAGGGAAGGATTCACTTCGTGGCTCCCAAGACCATTTGGACAGAAAAATCCTGCTGCCAGCCAAGGGAAAGCTTGTGTCCACTGCAGTCCTCAGCTGCCAACTGGGAGCTGAAAGTGCTATTTTCAACCCAGCAACCGGAGGTATTGATGGTCAACTATTATTTTAAATCAGTATGTGTGTGTATGTATATGTGTGTGTGTGTGTGTGTGTGTGTAGGTACAGGTATAATACATGCATATATATACACACATACAAACACAGATAAATATATTTACATATATGTGTATATATATACATATATAGAGAGAGAAATGATGGATTTTAGAGAACTACATAGGTACATACTTGTTTATGTAGTGTATGTATAATACATATGCATAAATATGCAATACAATTCAGATATACACACATGTGCACATGCATGCACATGAACATACATATATGGATATATACATATACACATCTGTATGCATGTACATCCTAAAATCCTTTCCCTAAAAGCCATCTCTGATGCTTTTGTGGTGTAGGTTGTGGAAGGCAACACTAATGAATCCCTACACACCCTAGAAGATGCTACCAAGTTGAGATCCTTCTAATATGGGTCTGACACTAAACTACATTTCTGTCTTCTGAGGACCAACCTAGTTTGGAGAGAGGCTCATCTCCTGAGGACTGACCACTGGTAATGAATATTTATAGCCATGGGGACTTATGTAGATCATTCACTAAGATGAAGATGAGTTGAGATCTGAGAAAGAAGAAGGAGTTTTAATAAGATAATTTAAACTAAATCCCAAAGACAGAAACTAAAGGATAAATATAATAATAACAATTACTACTACTACTACTACTACTACTACTACTACTACTACTACTACTACTACTACTACTATTACTATTATTAATACCCATCACCACCATAATCATTATCATTATTTTCATAAGGCATGGGACTGGAGCTATGATTTCATCAATTTAGGTGAGTCACAAGTAAGGAAACTCCCTTTACCAATGCAGGTTGGTATCTTCTCTGCATCTTATATCTTTTTCATGCATCATAGACCCAGTTGGCATCCAATGAAGCCTGTTGATTCCTTTTCAGAATAATGTTTTTCAAGTAAATAAAATAAAATACATAGCATTACAAAGGAAACCAAGTATACTGAAATAGAAGCAATAAAACATTTGAAAAAAAAAAGTTCATGGATACCAGGTTAAGAGCCCTTTTCTTAAAAAGAAGTTACTAGATGCTAGATTAAGAGGTCCTGTCTTAGAGTTTTCTGGAACACTGAAAGTTCAAATAATTCACATAGCCTGTATGTGTCAGAGGCAAGACTTATACATAGTTCATACTGGCTTCTCAGTAAGTTCTCTCTCTACCATGCTATGATGGCCTAGCTACCATTTATGTGGTACTTTAAGGTTTCTAAAATGCTCTCTCTCTCTCTCTCTCTCTCTCTCTCTCTCTCTCTCTCTCTCTCTCTCTCTCTCCCCCCAGATAGATAGATAGATAGATATTAACTCATTTGTTCTTCAAAGATCTTTGAAGTATTATTGAAGTAACATAAATACTATGGAGGGGCAAAAGACCTCCCTGTTCAATATCTCTGCAGAATATTGGTCTATTTGACCATTCTTTGCTCAAAGAATCATCCTTGAAAGTTGCATATCACATTTCCACAGTGTTTACATTTTAAGGAGCTCAAAGCCCTTTCTAATAATACCCTTCATCCAGCTGAAGAGGTGACTGACAGATGCTCTTACTGCTAATTTACAAAGAGATGAACTAAATGACTGAGAGTAAAATGAAGCTCAAGCCCTTAGTTCTAACAACAGTCACGAACAGAGAAAAGATCAGCCCTTCAGAGTCCTGGCTTCTTTACCCTTTACCCAAATGTGTGACTTTTCTAGTCGGGTCAAGGGAATGACTCAGCAGTTAAGAAAATGAGTTCAGAACTTGGGTGATTGATAAAATTCCCTGTGAATGCTAAACCAGCTTTTGGAACACAGAAATTGTAAACAACCCACAGGATTGTATTTATACATTGTGAAGAGATTTGATTGGTACGCAGGAAGTCCTCTCTCAGAAAAGCATAATCACATTAGAGGTCAGGCAGAGATTGAGGTGGGTATTTGTCTTTTGTAAAGGGATGAGGACTCTCTGTGGTGAATCTAAACGTCTGAGTCCTATGGCCTAAAGCACATGATCAACAATATGAAATTGGGAAATGGGATTTTAGAGCTGGAAAGGATCTCAGAAATAATCTTCTAAGGCTTCTTACTGGAGTTTGTGAATTTAAAAAAATGTATAACTATTTCAATATAATTGGTTTCCTTTGTTATCCTATGCAGTTTATTTTTTACATTTAAATATATTATTCTAATAAGGGGTCCCTAGATTTCAATGGATGGCCAAAGGGGTCCATGACCTTCAAAAAAAGATTAGTTAATAACTCCTGATCTTGTCCAACCTCTTTATTTCACAGATGAATAATATGAATATATAGAGAAGGAAAGTGATTTGCCCAAGGCCAGAGAGATATTAACTACCAGATGTGGGGTTAGAGCCCAAATTAGCCCACTCTGTTGAGCTCTGAGTTGGTTATACAACAGTTGAATTACTGACTCACATCCCAAGTATCCAGTTTTAACTGAGACAATGACACACTGGAGTACATCCAGAGAAGGATCACTAGTGTGATAAAGATCCTGGAAATCCCATCATATTTGAAATGTTTAACCTGGAGAGAAGCACAATAGCTGTCCTCAAATATGCGAAGAGCTGTCATGGGAAGAGAAAGTAGATTTGCTCTGTATTTATTGTGAAGGCAGAAGTAGGAACAATGAGTTTCATGTTGCCTATTACTGGAAGTGTTTAAGCAGAAAGTGACCAGCTGTCAAGAACATTGTAGGTCAGAATCCTGCAGGAGGTATGAGACTGAGCTAGATGACCATTATGGTCCCTTCCAACTCTTAAGATTTTAGGATTCTAACTTGAAGTCTGAGATCAAGTCACACCTTTAACTATCTCTTCTCAGTGATAGGTAATTCTTTTATCTATTCTTTTTAGGTCTTTCTTTCTAACTCTTTAGCCATGTCAATTCCACCGGTATTTATTTTGAAGTACCATCATTTGTTAGATTAAATGGTAGCTCTGACTGTAGGTGTTAGCATTTGAAAAATTTGGCTCAGCTAAGGTTAACACTGGGAAATATAAGATATGGGAAATATAAAACACATTTTCTTATTATTTTCTTATGAATACTACTTAGCATTTATTATAGTGTTTTATAGTTTATGGAGTGCTCATCTCACATCAAGTTTATGTGATTCTCACCTCAACCCTGTGAGACAGGTAGTTCACCTATTATTGTCCTTATTTTACAAAAATAGAAACTAAAGTTCATCAGTTTACCAAGCTAGAAAAGCTCTGATCCCAGGCCTGATGAGAAAATATGTCTGCTGGCCAAGAGCTAGTCTAGTTAAATACAAAAAGTTCAATCTAAGAAGGTTGGCCACTGGTAATCAATGTTTTGGTTATGGTGACCTACTAAGCCATTAAAAATAACAACACAGCCCCTTTTACTTCCATGGTAATGGCAGAATGGTAGAAAGAGGGCGGGAAGGTGCTAAGAATCACACTGTTTCTCCACTACCCATAAACATTATGCTAGTGCCTAATAATTTCACTGCGCGACCTTCGTCCAGTGACAATGAGTTGGCATACCACCACGGGAACTGATTCATCTTTCCATTCTGACCATAAATAAAATTAGAAGAAATAAAGAAATTGAAGTAAAATTGAAGGACAGATCAGAGATATGAATATGAGTAGGCAAAGCTGGTTTCATCAAGCTTCCAAAGAAAACATGAATCATAGTTTCATGGGACCCTCGATCATCAAGGGGAGAGGGAAATAATATATTTGGAAATGAAGGTAAGATGAAAACAAAATTTATCAAAATAAAGTACAATTTAGCAATGAAAAATGAAAGGTGATAAAGGTTTTCATATCACACGTGAGCCCAAAGACTCTACATCCTCAATTGCTTTCTTTAAGAACAGAATGGGGAGGTATTGGACGTGATGAACAAAGAGCTGATAGAATTAAGTGGAGTACCTTAAGAGATAGGAAATAATTTATTGCAGACACAGTATTCATTTCAGAATCAGCTCTTCATGTGCAGTCAGATCATTAACTGGTTAGGGCAAAAGTAAAAATCAATACTAAATTAGAAGACACTGTGTGCAATTATAGCAGCTGTGACCTAACTTTTTAAAGCTTGCTGTCAATTCCAAAAAAATAGGAAATGGACAGAAGTAAAGATCCTCTATCACTATTTCTTAAAGATGCTTAATATACACAAAGCAATAAATTACACTTGGAGGGCTAAAGCAACTCAGGAACAGATGAAACCAGAAACTAGCATTTCATCGCCAGTAGAGAGATATGGAAGCCAAAGGCAATAGTGTCTTAGTTGCTCTGGAGAGACAATGAATGGTCTGGGTGCAGGAGGAGATGAGCTGTACCCCGTTTGGGAAACTTCAGTTTTTCCAATGATCCCAACCTCTTCACTGCTGCAAAAAGCCCTTTAAAAATCACTATCCTCCCACTGATGCTATATGACTGTGAATCATGGAGTTCCATAATACCACGAGAACAAAAATTTTAGAAGATTCAAAAGACAAGGGAAAGAGGTGTAGTTAGTGTGAGCAGTTGGAACCATATTACCAAACATGACTTGCATGAAAGAAATGATGTAAATGACACTATCAAGGACACATGTGACCAAAAAAAAAAAAGACATGGTTCAGTCCTGAAGGCAAAATGAGGGATTATAGATGGTGCTGATACCCCTGAAATATTAAAATCTAATAAAGTCCTAAAACATATTGGATAGATCCTTCATGGGGAATTTACAGGGACAAAACCATGTACAAGAATTTTACAGGAAGACAAATGTGAAGGGGTTGTGGTCCACACCACTGTGGGGAGTATCCAAATGGAGAGGATCACAGACCCATCTAAGTTTCCAACTATGTATGTCCTATAATTCTTGCATTAATCTTATTATCCTATTGCTTGTATCCAAACAGTTGACTGCACTTGATTGTAAACTCTCAGACTACAGGGATAAAGCAAATGACAGCAGCTTTGGGGAGCTCTGTGTCTACAAGAGGAAGATGAGGTTAAGGATACAACTAGGCTGAATGAAAATGATGACACAATCTGATAAGAATTGTGATTATATATGTCATGAAATGGATTCATATATATGTATGTATATATATATATATATATACACACAGATATATGAATTAATTCAGAAAGTGGGATTTGAGAATTTTTATTGTCTTGAAATCTCAATTCAATAAAATTTTCTCATTTCCTTTGTTTCCTCTAGTCTTTGTTGGATTTTCTAGGCTCCTGGAAGAACAGCAAGAGTGTGTATGTGTGTGAGTGTGTGTGTGTGTGTGTGTGTGTGTGTGTGTGTAATGTTACCATCTTTAATTGTTTAATTAAGGTTGCTTAAAAAGCAAAGGAGAATCTCTATTTCACAGAAATTTCAGGGGAAAAATGGAAACAGTCTGGGAAAAATAGGTTTATAGCAGCATCTTGTACCATATGTCACTATTTAAGTTTCAAATGAACACATGAACTAATATAAAATATGATGTTATTTTGAAGTGGAGAGAAATGGCAGTAGATATCTTTCACAACTATGGCTAGGAGTGAAATTTTTGATTAAAGGATAAAAATGATCATAAAAGATAAACTAGACAAATTCAATTACACAAAACTGAAGAGCTTTTGTAAACACAAAATCACTACAACTAGGAAAAAAAGAGGTCAATTGAGGAAAAAGAATCTTTCAACAAAGGTCTCAGATAAAAGTCTTTTATAGTCAAGACATGTGGGTAATAAACAGAAATGGACAGTTTCCTATAACTTTGCCAAAACTTTTGGGACACCCTATATAAGACAAAGAAGCATTTTGCAATATATAATGGGTCAAGAATAAGAAAAAAAAATTTTAAAGAATTTCAAATTACCCATAATTACATGAAAGTATGTTATAAATTTCTAATAATAAGAGAAATAAACAACTTTGAGATTTCATCTCACTCTCAGTAAATAGGTGAAGGTGACAAAAAAATAGAAACAGTAAATGTTGAATAGGCTTTGGGAAGACAGGAACACTAATATGCTGTTGGTTGAATGATTGAATCCAATAACTCTGGGGGGGGGGGATGGAATTTTGTGAGAAAAGTGACTAAGTAGTTATATCTTCTTTGACTTGAACATGCAACTATAGGACTTATATAAGGACCTCTGAGAATGTCAAAGACAAAAAAAAATTCCCATATATACCAAAACCGCCCTAACAGTACTTTTTGTGGCAGCAAAAAACTGAGAACAATAGTTAATCGAAATGATGGTATTAGAATGTAAGATAACAACATTTCCTGTAACACATGATGAATATGAATTCAGAGAAACATGATGAACTAATGCAGTGTGAAGTATGCAGTACCAGAAACACAATATATACAATTTCAAGAGTGATATAAATGAACAGAACAATACAACCAAGCTGAATATTGATGATGTGGTAGATAGAGTGCCGGGCCTAGACTCAGGAAACCTAACTTCAAATTTGACCTCAGACACTGTGTGACTTTAGGCAAGTTATTTAGCCTTGGTTTTCTCATCTGTAAAATGGGGATGGTAATAATAATACCTACCTTTCAGGGTTGTTGTAAGAATCAAATGAGGTAATATTTGTAAAAAATAATTAGCACACAATGCCTGGCACATAGTAAGTGCTATATAAGTGTTGCTGCTGCTGTTACTACTACTACTACCACTGCTGCTGCTGCTGCTGCTGCTGCTGTTGCCAATTTTGGCCTCTGAAGAAAAATGAGCAATTATGTCTCCCTCCTTTTCTTGGCAAAGGTAGCAGACAATAGTTGTGGAATGTTTTATTCACTGTCAGATGTAGTCATTGTGTCTGCTTCTGTATATATCACATTATACTGTGAGCTCTTTGAAGACAGGGACTGTCTTTTGCCTCTTTTTGTATCCCTACTGCTTAGCTCAATATCTGTCATATAGTAGACACTTAATAAACATTCATTAATGACTGACTATATATATATATGCATATATAGAGACTATATACACATATGTGTATACATGTATACATACATAGACTATATATACACACATCATCAGTTCTCTGTTGTAAATAGCATATTTCATCATTGGGTAATGACCTGCATTCCTTTGGAATAATGAATGGAAAAACTCTCTAAGACTATAAGTTTCGTACAGTTTGAGTTGGCAGAGAAATTTCCCAGTCTGGAAGTTCCCATACTCATGACATCATGGATCTTTGATATACTAACATTTATATTGACTTGATAACAATGAGATATAGATTTAGGGATCAGAAACCATGTGGTGATTCCTTTAGTAAGGCAGAGAACAATTTGTAAAGATAATAATTACCTTGCAATTTATTATGGTGGTAATTAAAGTTTTAATATAGTTTTCTTCAGAATACGTAGGACGCACCAACAATTTTGATACATGTAGGAGCAAATATATTGCCTAATCTATGCTCTTATTTTACTCTCCTTGTTCTTTAATGCCTTCTTAACTTGGTTCATACCTTTGATTTCATCAATATAAAGAACTTCCATTATGGAAACTCCCTCCACTGAGGCATATTGGCAACTCACCTATTACTTCTATTCTTAAAGAGCTGCTGTGGGCAATGAGGGGCTAAATGACTTGTCCATATCACACAACTATTACATCTCAGAGGTAAGATTTGAACCCTGATCTTCCAGACTTCCAAGGCTGGCTCCCTATTCATTATACCATACTGGCTCTTGCTCATTTCCTACATTCATTTAAACATAGGGCCAGAAGGGATTTCAGAATCCATTTAGTCCATCCCATCTATAAAGAGGACTGTGCCAAATTGTCCCAGATGAGCTATTACTGATTCCTAAGAATATTTAGGGATGGAGATTTCACAGCCTGCCTCAGTAATCTGTTGTAATATATAACAGCCTTGAGGAACTGCTGGCTTGGAAGCTTTCCTCTGTAAAGAACTTGGAGACACTTTTAGCCTGGGTCATTATTCAGACACCACAGACTTTCTTTCCATCTATTTACATTTTCTGGTTCAGGCTAGTTCCCCTTTCATCCTCTTAGAGACAGGGCCCTGGTAAAAGGCAGACTATTTTCTGAGAAGTGACAGTAGCACCGATAAGCATTGAAGAGTAGTTTACAAGAAAAACCTGGCAGCCCCCAAAGAGACAGAAACATGCCAAAGGAAGTAATTCTCCATTGATAGCAATAGAATTGATGACCCAGATGCTCCTTACTTTTCTAATATCTCTGATCTCATGTGATCTTCTTAGTCCAAATCAAGAACCAGAATAATGATATGCTGTAATCTAAATGAGTCTTGTGGTTCTAAGATATGTGGGCAACAATGAAAAGTAAGGTCATAAAAGTCTCTGGTTCAGATAACTTGTTACTGAAGATTTCAAATAAAGTAAGGACAAAAATCCAACAAATGCCAACTTATAATTGAGAAGCTCCTTTAAAGCTGGGGCAACATTCTTGAAGATTGAGGAAAGGGGAGCACCTTGGTGAAATATTGCCTCAGCTCAACGTTCTGGAAGATTGGGAAAAGGGGAGCACCTTGGGGAAATGTTGCCCCAGCTCAACTTTCTGGAAGATCGGGGAAAGGGGAACATGCTGGGAAATGATGAGTACCATTTGAATAAAGTACCATTTAAAAATATAGCAAGGCACATTTTCCATAGCAACCTCAGACCCATGTTTCCCTGCCAAGCTTCCTTGGCCATGAAGAATCAGTAAGAGCTGGTGGCATAGAAATAAAGATGGGACATATAACCTGCTGACCCATAAGGATGAATGAACACCTGTATTCTTTTGCTCTGTTGGACATACTAAAAACAGTTTTTATTCTTTCTGCTGTGTTTAAGAAACTACAGAGTCAGGAGTGGTGAAAACAACTCTAAAACCAATGTAAACACTGAACTGAAACACAGAATCTCAGAATCGAAAGAGACCTCAAAAGGCAGATGATCCCATTCATACCTGAACAGGAATTCTTTCTTTTACTTTCCTCATAAATGAGTATCCAGTCTCTGCTCCAAGCCTAGAGGGACAAGGTACTCACCTTTCTCTAAGATAGCTCATTCTACTTTTGGAGAATCGTAATTTTTAGAAGGTTTTCCATTATGGTAAGGATCTTCTCATTGTTATTTGCTCTATCCCCTGGCATCAAGCTTAAAAAACTAATCCCTCTTCCATAGAATAGTCCTTTATAAGTTAGAATGAGGAACAGGAATAGGAATAAATATAATTATGATAACTATTGAGATTTGTATAGATTTTCTCTTCTTCAAATCAAACTCCTCAGTTCCTTCAACCAATATTAGTATGGCTTGGGTTTCAGTCCTCTGACCGTCCTAGACACTCTCCTCTGGACACTTCTTGGTTTAACAATATCTTTCTTATAAGAGGACACCCAGAACTGACTAACTGGTATGACTAGGAAACCTCCCTTGTTCTATGCACTTTGGTTTTCTTAATGCAGCCTAAGATTGCAGAAGCATTTTTCAATTCCACATCCCACAGAGGACTCATTTTGAGCTTGCAGTTCACTGAAATCCCAAGCTCTTTTTTTTTTTTAAACCTGAACTTCTGTTTAGCCAAACTGCAGATTTTTCTCCATTAAATTCCCTCTTAGATTCATTTGAACATCTTTGCCTCCATCAAATTTAATGACGAAAGTATTGACTAATACAGAGACGAAAACAGTTCATGATCTATATTGACAGAGGGGGAGGAAAAGCATGGACAGTGGTGGACAATATGAAAATAACTTATCCACAACACAGTTGCTAATTACAAAATCTCAAAGTCTCTAACATGAATATGGGGCTCTCAATATAAAGTGCTGTATTACCTTTAGATGAGAAATAAAGCTTGGTAGACACATGCCTCATTTAATCTATGGAAAGTGAAGTATGGAACATTTTTCAACATATATCAGGCCAAGAAATAAGTCAGGGATGAAAAGAAACATTACTCACAGGATTAAAGAGGGAAGAAATACTACAGTATCCTTGATTGATTGCTGAAATTCAGTGTGATTTTGCTGGGCTTCTGAGGGTGTTAATTCAGCTTAGCTTTAATACTCCTAACACTTTCACAAAAGCCTCATTCCGGTGCCACATGGGATAATAGGAACTCAAGGTTGGAAAGTTTCTTTGAGAGGCTATCTAGTCCATCCTACATACAGGCTAGAATTACCTGTACCACACATCTGAATAATAGTCATCCTGATTTTGCATAAAGACATTCATTAAAGAGGAACTTATTACCTGCTAAGGTAATAAGTAACAGCTCATTTAACATTAAATTTTTTTTTGTAAATTTTTTTTATTTTAAACTTAAATACAAAATGAGAAAAGAAATAAAAATCTTATACAGCAGACCATAAGAGAAGATTTAATATAAAACAATAAATTTCCATTTCAAGAAAACCTATATAATAAATATTACACATTGTTTTCAAAGCTGCCCAACTTCTCTTTTTTTTCTTGTTGGGTTTTTTTGTCCTCTGCTGTGTGCTTTTTTACTTTAATTTTTGCCCCTTCTTCCTCCCCATCGCCCTACAGAAGACTACAATTAAGCTTATATATATCTATATATCTATGTATCTATCTATCTATATATCTATAAATATCCACATATATACACATACATTCATACACATATATGTAAGACTGTACTATGCTTATTTTCTCCTATCATCTGTTTCTCTGAAGGTGGATAGCATCTTCCTTCATAAGTCTAAGTCTTTCCATGCTCTTCTAAACCAATGAGCTCATCATTTCCTATACCACAGCAATATTCCAACCCAAGGGCATCTTATCTAAGAGATTGTTTATGAAATTTCTCTCCCTAATTTTCTGCATTCTTTTGATTCTAGGCTACATGGGTTTTATTTATACAAGAAAATTTTTGTTTAAAATAATTGAAATTATCCTTTTTTACACTTCAACAATGTTTCTACCTTATAATATGGTTTAAGGTCTGATACAACTGAATCTACTTCCTTTACATCTTTTTTACCTGGTTCCTTTGAAGTTCCTGACCTTTTGTTCTTCCAAATGAACTTTGTTATTACTTTTTTTAACTCAGTAAAATAAGTTTTTAGTAATTTAATTGGGATGAAATTGAATAAATAGGTAAACTGTCATTTTAAAAATTACATTGGCTTTACCTGCCCATGAACAATAAATATTACTTCCATTACTTAGATCTAAGTTTATTTATTTATTTTTGGCTAGGCAATGGGGTTAAGTGACTTGCCCAGGGTTACACAGCTACTAAGTGTCATGTGTCTGAGGCTGGATTTGAACTCAGGTCCTCCTGACTCCAGGACTGGTGCTCTATCCATTGCACCACCTAGCTTCCCAAGTTTATTTGTGTAAAAAGTGTTTCATGTTTATGTTCATATAGTTCCTGTGTCCATTTTGGCAGCTATACGCTCAGGTATTTAATATTGTCTAGGTATTTTAGATGGCCTAAAAATATTGAATAATATTGCTGACATGATAGTGTAGTTTCTCTATTTTTCACTTTTGATTAAATCTATTTTAACTTTAACTTTCTCTGAGATCATAATTATTACCCCTGCTTTCTTATATACTAAATTCTACTCCTGTCCTTTATTTTATCTTTGTGTGTGTCTCTTATTTTTATAATGTTTCCTGAAATCAACTTATTGTTGAATTCAAAATTTTAAACTGCCATCTGTTTCCATTTTATGTGTAAATTCTCCCTATTCACATTCTAAGCTACAATTACTTGTTTATTTGTTTGTTTTTACAATTACTTGTTATGTATTTTTCTCCTTCTTATTTTTCCTCACTATTCTTCTCACTCTATTTACCCTATCTCTCCTCATTTCTCTGCTTTGCTTCTACCTGCTCCTCCTTAACCTACCCACCTCTCCAAGAGCCCCTGCCTTATCCTCTCCCCCCATCCTATTCCCTTGCCCTCTTATTTCTTTCTCAATTTAGAAGACTTTTATATCCTTCTAGATATATATGTTGTTCCCTCTTGAACCCATTTCTGATGACAGTAAGATTCCAGCACTACTCACCCTCCCCTTACTAGCTTCTTCTCTACCAATTTTTTCTTTTATGCTTCATTTGTATGAGATAATTACTCCTTTTTATTTTTCCCTACACAGTTTTATTTTTCTTTTTAGAATCACCCTATGATACTTGGCTCAGCCTACGCCTTTCTTTCAAACTACCCAAATAATGACGACGATCATAAAAGTATTGCTAATATTTCACATATAAGAAGTAACCAATTTGACCTTATTGAGTCCCTTAAAATTGGTCTTTAATATTTATCTTATATTTTTCCTGGATGTTGTATGTCGAATTTTCCCTTAAGTTCTGGGGTTTTTGTCACAAAAACCTCAAAGTCTTTGAGTTCCTTAAATATCCATTTTTTTTCATTCAGGATTATACTTAACTTGGTCATAACCCCAGCTCTTTCACTCTGTCCTTCAACATAGTAGCTGCTAGGTCTTGTGTAATCCTTATTGTAGCTCCACAATATTTAAATTGGTTTTTTTTCCTTGTTGCTTCCAATATTTTCTCCTTAACCTGGGAGCTTTGAAACTTGGCTATGATATTCCTGTAAGTTTTCCTCCTGGGATCTCTTTCAGGTGGTGATTGGTAGATTTTTTCAAACTTCAGGGCAATTTTCCTTGATAATTTCTTTTAATATTGTATCAAGATTCTTTTTTTTAATTGTAATTTTCAGGCAGTCTGACTATTCTTATATTATTTCTTCTTGATCTGTTCTTCAGATCAGTTTTTTTTTACAAGATGGTTAACTTTCTCCTCTATTTTTTCATTCTTCTGATTTTGTTTTATGATTTCTTGGTACCTTAGAACATTATTAACTTCCTCTTGCAAGATTTTAGTTTTCAAGGAGTTATTTTCTTCCTTAAGTTTTTGATTCTCATTTCCAGTTGGTTAACTTTCTTTTCATAATTTTCTTGATTTTCTTGGATTGCTTTTATTTTTTTTTTCTCATTTTTCCTCAATCTCTCTCATTTGATTTTTAAAGTTCTTTTTAATTTCTTCCCAGAACTCTTTTTGTGCTTAGGACCATTTGATGGTTCTTATTGAAAAAGGAGTGGTTTTTTTAGCTCCATTATCTTCCTCTGAATATGAACCCAGATCTTCTCTATCCCCATAGTAACTATCTATGCTTGGGTTCTTTCTCCTTTGCTTACTCATTTTAAAAACATTTATTTATTATTTTTTTTAGAAGCTATTAATGTAATCAAGTTATAGTCCCTAGGCATGGGGAGTGATGTCCTAAGTCTCAGATCCTTCCTACTGTTAATTTCTGAGGTCTGTCCTGGGCCCCAACCTCGGCCTCTCCTCTCCACTCCTAAGCCATAACTAGGGGCCCCAGCCATGCTTTCCCACCGATGGTCTTGCTCCCTGCAGTCCCTCAGGTGGCTGCAAACTGCATCTGTCTTCTCTGCCCTGGAACTGAAACCAGGGACTCTGCTTTCTCAGAAGTGCCCATACTCAGCAGGGGCCCTACCTCTCATTAATGCACTCACCTTCTCCCCACAGCCACAGCCCAGAGCTGTCTGGTCATCACAGCTGTGCTTGGTGTCCCTCTGCAGTGAAAGGTCCTTCAATCTTCTCCTACTCAGCCATCAGACTCCCACACTGTTGGGGTCAACCGAGATGCCCCAGGGCTTGCTGTTTGTTGATTCTGCAGAGTTGTCAGGAGGTGTTTGCGTTTCACTCAGGCCAAACCTCAGACCATGGAGATCTGGAGGTGGGGTCTTTCCTGGGGTCTTCTCAAATTGTCTTAGGAAGACAAGCACTTTGCCCTGTGTTTATTTCTACTGCTTTGAGGTGATGTTCTGTCTTTTTTGTGGAGGAAATCTGGAGAGCCAAAAGTTTTCTGACCTACTCTGTCATTTTCCCAGAATCCTCTCCCTATTTAACTTTTGAGATCTTTTTTTGGAGGTTTTTCTTTCCCTTGAATCAAAATCTGCCTCTCTGAAATGTCTACCCATCATTTCTGGTTCTATTTGGTGGGGCCAATTCCTTTTCCACACAGCAACCTTTCAAATACTATAAGGCCAGCTATGTTCTGTCTAAGTCTTACGTTCGTTCTGAGTCTTCTTTCCTCAGACTAAATACTCAGGTTTTCCAACTCATTCTCATATGGCATGATTTTCATGACACTTACTATTCTGATGACTGTCTCCTTCTGCGTGCTCTCCAGCTTACAAATGTCACTCCTAGAATATGGGTCCTCAAACTGGACTTAATACTCCAGAGTATTTAGTATTTAATTTAAATTAAGTATTCAATTTAAGTATTAAGTATTAGTACTCCTCCTAGCAGAGAAAGGTCCTTGATACCATGTCTTTTCTAATGTAGCTTTGGGTGACACACATTTTATTGACTCATATTGGACTTAAAGTCAACTAGATACGTAGATCTTTTTCTTCTTTCTTTCTTGGCAATCAAGGTTAAGTGACTTGCCTAGGGTCACACAGCTAGGAAGTGCCAACAATCTGAGGCCAAATTTGAACTTTGGTCCTCCTGACTCCTGGGCCAGTACTCTATTCACTGCGCCACCTAGCTGCCACCATCTAGATCTTTTTCAAACAAACTCATCTTCCATAACCTGTACTTTTGACTTCAGAACTGTTTTGTTTTGTTTTGTTTTGTTTTAGAATTTTTAGAACTTGGCTTTTTGAACCCAACTGTAATATTTGACATTCATCCCCATCAAATTTTATTTAATTCAATTTGGTCCAAAGTACATTGGATTATGAATCTAGAAGAGAGCTCAGAAGTCATCTAGTCCAACCATCTCATCTCATATATAAGGAAAATTAAGCCCAGGAAGAGAAACTTGCTTAAGGTTCTACAGGTAGTAGTTTAAGAGTTAGGACTTGAACTCAGGTCCTTTGACTTCAGACCCAGTGTTATTTCTACCCATCAGACTCTTTTTTGGGTCTTGACTACTCTTCCTTCCCACTTTGTGCTAATGACAGGGAGGAGTTCAACAAATGGTGTTAGAAGCAGTTTCACTGAAGTGATGTGGATAAAATCCAGATTCCAAGGATTCAAGGAAAGAAATGGTGGTGAGGGAAACCACAAATATCCCATTTTATGATATATAATTACAAAAAGGAGATGAAAGAGAGGATGGCAGCAAAAGGAGGCATTGTGGTCAAGTTATAGAGTACCTTCCCCACAAATGTTGATTTGAATTAATTATATTAGGGTTCATTCTATATTAACTTCTGAAAACTGTAAATGAATACAAGTTGTCACAGTGTAGGAATCATAATAAAAAATATGAACCTAGTTCTACTGGAATGGATCATTTTATCATGTGCTCATTTTATTTATTTATTTCTTTTGTGCAGACCTGTGACTCCTTTGAACACCCTCTAGTCATCCAGGCCATGTCATCAAAATGTACGTAATTTATAGACTTAGCAAGTTGTCTGGGAGGTGGGCATCAAGAGATTAAATGACTTGTTCAATGAAACACAGTTACTATGTGTCAGAGGCAGCACTTGAACTCAAATCCCAACCTTCATCTATGGCTCAACCAGGCTCAACCTCTATTCATACTGCCTTTCTCTGTCCCTTATAAGTAAAGAAAATTACTACATTTCCATATAGCCTACTAACTATGAAATCAACGTACAAAGGAAAAGGATGCCAAAAAAAAGTTCAAATAAAGACTGACCTCAAAAGTGATAGTGAAAAAATTGAGCCAAGCATGTTGATACATGCCTGTCATTCTTGCTGTTGGGCAGGCCAAGCCTGGTGGATTGCTGGAGCTATGGAGTTCTGAGTTACAGGGGAGATAGAGTGTCCTTACTAAGTCTGAAACCAACATAGTATAAGCCCCACTGGGAGCTGGGGGCCATCAGCCTGCCTAAGGAGAGGAAAATCTGCTCAGGTAAGGAACAGAACTGGTCAAGGCTTTCATACCAGTCATCCCTAAGTGGCTCACTGGATTTTCAGCTTGGGAGGCCCTATATCCTTCAGTCCCCCCAAAAGAAGCCTTTCTGTGTTTTATTCACTAATTGGTCCACATCAAGATGAGATCTTGTTTATTTCACAGAGATATAAGGGTCTAAGCTCAAGTCACTGATCAATTAAATTCAACAAACATTTATTAAGCAACTACTATGTGCACAGCACTGTGCTGGAGGAGTTACATAGTTTAGAAAAGACATTGCCCTCATGATAACTATACTCTAATAGGAGGTTCAGATAATCATGATACCTAATAATGAAGTTTTATATCAAGTTTTCTGAAGGAAAAATTGTTACCATTTGGGTTTGGAGAACAACTCAGGAAAGACTTTATGGAAGAGATGGCATTTAACTTGGCCTTCAAATGACTGCAAGAAATTCAACAGGTCATCAACATTTAAAGAATAGGGGAAATCATGAACATTGTCATCGATATAGAAAAGCTCATGACATATCCAATAAGTAGAGATTTTTATAGTTTAACTGGAGCACAGAACATGTAAATGGGGTTCAATGTTGTTCATACTTTGTTTTCAAATAAGACCAATGGCATCATGACATACGAATGATGTCCTGACTTGAGTGTGGATTGGATTTAAGTGAAGCAGAATTGCATAAAGTTGTCAGCCTCTCTCTTTCAGAGTCATCAAAGTCCAGTGGCAACACAAAAGTCAGGACAATTGGTTATGGCCCAGGAGGCAGTGGATGACTTTGGCCTCTTTGATGTCTTGCTGAACTCTAAGGACTCCACAGAGCTTGTTTCAGCCACTTTCAGGGCCACTGGGACAAACTGTTCTCATACACCCATTCCGCTTGGGGTAGATGTCTCCTCACTCACTGATGGGTTTGAAACCTGTTGGATACCCTCAAACTGGTTTAGCCTGTTTGCCAAGATGGTTTAACTGGGTGTGGCTGCTGTATATGCTATAGCTACTTGGAACCCCAGGTGAGAGAATGGTAGTACCAGATGATAGAAATAGAGAGGTGGTAATTGGTTAGAGACAAATAATAGAAATAGAATGGATGGAGATTGATAACTGACTGGGTATGGGAAGTGAGGGAAAAGGAAGGGCCAAAGATAATACCAAGGTTTGCAACATAAGACTTCAGATGAATGAGGGTTCCACTTACGGAAATAGTGAAGTGAGAAAGGAATAAATTGGGAAGAAAGAATGGACTCAGTTTTAGACACAACAAATTTAAGTTAACCATAGTATATCTAGGGGGAGATGGCATGTAGGCAGTTTGAATGTGTGTCTGGAGCTCATAAGAGAACTCAGAGCTAGAGATAAAGATAGATTTGAGTATCATCTATGTAGAAATGACAATTAATGCCAAAAGAATGAATGAGATTAACAAAGGAAAGAATGTAGAGAGGGAAGGGAAGACAACCAAGGACAGAACCATTGCTGAAGACATCTGCTTCAAGGATTTAGGATTAGGATGGGTGATTTGTATCCTGTTATTCATCTAAGAAGACAATGATGGATTGGCTAAATAGGTAGGATGAGAGCTAGTAAAATATGGTGTCGCTGAAGTCAAAAGATGAAAGAGAATTCAGATGGAGTGTATAGGCAATAGAGAAGTCAAGAAGTATGAACTCATTGGTATTGGTTCCAATGAGTTTACTCATTAGAAGGTCATTGGTGGTAGCTGGATAGGGAGGTACAAGGTACAAGCTTCTTTCTTTTTTTAAAAGACTAGGAAGACCCACACATATGTGTACATGCATACACACATACATGTATATATAGAGAGAGGGAGACAGAGAGAGACAGAAAAGCAACATAGTGTAGTTGAAAGAACATAGGATCTGGAGTAAAGAGATACAGATACAAATTCTGTCTCTAATACCTACTGGCTGTGTGACCATGGACAAGTCACTTAAACTCTGAGACTTGGATTTTTCATCTGCAAAATGAGAGGATTAATTGCCAAGCTGTCTTCCATCTGTAATAGACCTATGATCCTATGTTGAGGGGAAGGAGTCAATGGAGAAGGAGAAGTTTAAGATATATGAAAGGGTATAAGATTGCTATAGTGAAGTTCTATAGGCAATGAGATGGAATGATTTCAAGGTTACAGATAAAGGGATTAGCTATAATGATTAATTGTACAAAGGTTTGGAGAAAGAAGTATGATATCATGAGAAAAGACTAAATATATGGCTAATTCAGGGGAGGGAGGAACATAAAATATTGAGCTTCTCACTAAAATAATTATGAAATGAGACATTGGTGAGAGGGCTTTTTTCCTTCCCCTTCCCTGCAATTCCCTTGGAAAATGAAAGAAACTAACATAACCTAAAGGGCAGCTATGTGGCTGAGCAGATAGAGTGCTGACCTGTAGTCAAGAGGACTTGAGTTCAAATCCAGCCTCAAACACTTTCTAGCTATGTGACCCTAGGCAAGTCACTTAACCCTGTTTGCCTCAGTTTCCTCATCTGTAAAATAAGCTGAAGAAAGAAATGGCAAAGCACTCTAGTATCTTTGCCAAGAAAACCCCAAATAGGGTCCTGAAGAATTGGACACAACTGAAATGACTGAACAACAGCAAGGACGAAAAACTCCCAAGGGTCTTGATGTCAGGAGACCAGAGTTTTTGAATTTCATAGCTGATATTTACCAGGCAAGTCACTTCTTTGACTCTCAGTTTCCTCATCTGTGAAATGAAGCTGATGACATTTGTACCATCTACTTCCAAAGATTGTAGTGAAAAAAATATATTGAATAACATTTACTGAGAACAGAAAGGAATAGAGAGAAGAAAAAGACAGAAAAAAGGGATGAAAAGGAAATGGAAGACCCTAAATCTGGAAAGCCCCTAGTAAAATTTGAAGGAAAAAGTTATTCTTATAGGGCAGTGCTTCACATCTTGTCTCTTTAAGGGAAAAAAAAACAAATGCAGGGGTAATAAATTGTAGAGAGCACAGAGAAATTATCATCGTTGTTTCTTTTTATTTGTGTTTACTATGTGGTGGCAGGGTGATTACCAGTTTTATTTGAATGTTTTATATGCCCCAAGATTTACTTACTGAGAATGAGCAGATAAATAGCAATGTTATTTAGTTGTGTCATGTCAGTGTGGCCTTACCAACCCTGCCACTAACCCAAATCAGGTTAATTAATGAGGGACATTTGGGGATGGGAATGAAGGGAAATAGGGAATTTGATGTGTGTGTGGGATTTTTATAAAGTTAAGGAAAAAAAACATCTGAAGTTTCTCTATAAAAAGGCTTTCTGGAAGGACTTAGTCTCAACAAGATGGGTGTGATATCATTTTCAGAGCAACAGGACAAGATACTAAAAGTCTTTGAAGTAACCTTAGGAAAGTTCCAACTGTCAGGATGGGTTTGGGACAATAAGAGAAATTCTATCATTTCATGATGGAAGAGAACATTGAGAATCTCTCATATATCTCCAGTCTTAATTTTGCAATGTTTCAGTTTTACACATTCTAGTTCACAGAGAAATGCTTTACTGGACAAAACAATGGATCAGTCACATAGTGAGAACAAGAGATAACCAATGGGAAGTCTTTACTCCCCATAGGTATTCCACCATGCTAAGAAATCTAGAGGAACCTTAGGTATACTTCTTTGTGACAATTTACTGAAAGATGTGGATTAGAGGTCTTCAACATGGAAAGTCATGGATGGGTTACTGTCTGCCTGAAAGGTATGCAATGCATTTTTCCTGCCCTTTCAGCGCTTTCCAATAGCACTAATCTCATTTGTATACAATTTCAAACTCGTTAATGTTAAAAACTTAGTTGGGCAGAAGTATAGTTAACATCAAAGAAATTTGCACATTGCCCCTAAAGAAGAAATTATGATTTCCTCTTCCCAAGCCAAAATGAAACTCCAAGATTATGTCTACGAAAGCTACAGCTGGTTCAGTTGACCCTGTAAAGGTTGAGCTCATGTTAAATGTCAGTCAATTAGAGATTGTTCCACATATGCTAGCCAGATTTTAGGCTAGCCCTGTTAAAGGCAGAGTTCTAACCATCCATGAAACTTACTACTTCCCCCCCCCCTTCATCTTCTGAAGTTTAGGGATAGAGCCAGATTCTGAGTCCTGAACAGTAAATCTTAATTCCTGATTATAATGATCTGTTGAAAGTAAAATCCCTCACTATGCTATGTTGAGCTTACAGAACTGAGGTATTAGTAGTCATTAAGTTCTGAAACTGAGAAAGATGACACCGGGCATATCCATATCATGGAACTTTCTGTTTGACCTCTAAAATGCAAGATACCAGTGAAGGTGTTGTCAAAATAGATACCATTCAAGTTGCCAAAGGCATCTCATAAATTTCACAGGTATTTAGGTAGGCTTAGTTTATGTTGCTATGGTAACTGCAACGTTTGAATTTCCTAAGCTCAGAATCCTCCTAGTCTTAACTTTAAAACGATAAGAATAATCACTATGACTTCACATGCATTTGTCACAATGGTAGAGGTCACATCTAAAGTTTATAAGTTTATTGAACACAGTTCAACAGCACATTGTGGGTTTTTATGGAATGTTTAATGATAGTTTCAAAATGTATTTTCTAACTCCCAGATAATTATCTTCTTTATGTGTGTAGGTGTGCATGCACACAAGTTCATGCAAAGTGTTTTAGCTAAAGAGCCCTAGTGGCTTCCTAGAGAACCAGGATATTATTAGAACAGTAAACCTTTCTTTATAGAGCTTTTTTCTTTACTGTGATAAGGAAATGAGAGGCCTCTCGATAGAAAAGTGGCAGACTCTAGGTATATGATGAGGAATATATTGTCGGATATGTCCAATATGTTGATTTGTTTTGCTTTAGCATAGTTTGTTACAAGAGAAGGGGTCTATTAGCTCGGAGTGTGGAAAATGATAGCAATGCAAAAAGGGGCATCAGCAGAACATTTATTAAAAAAAAACAATAACAAAGTGGTAAGAGAAGTAAAAGGTGGGAATTGGCCTCCTCCCAAGAGCAGCAGTTTTGTGACAGTGACCTAAAAGAATGATATTAATTGAGCTTACCTTCTCTGTTAAATTGCACTCCCATTATTCTCTATAGCATTGAGACTATCACTGAGAAGTGTTTTAAGAAAGGGCATTACATGGGGCACTTCAATATAACAGCAAAGACTGAAGAGAGACTGACTGGTCTAATGAGTCCCCAAAGGGAGGTTGGAGTGTAATTAAAAAGCTTTTGTGCCGTTCAAGACCAGGCGTATAATATGTATCCACAACAGTGAGAAAAACCAACCACAAATGACATAGGATTGACTAGAGGTAGAAAGGTCTCTTAATCTGGAGCCAGGCTTACCTTATATCCCGACGATTTGATGTGAACTCCGCGCTTGGTCAGAGTTGATTTCATTCGGATGAAAAAGGAGCGCTCAAGGGTGTTGTCAGTGGTTAGTAGACTGGGGCTGGTTGATTCCACTGAGGAATACAAAAATACATAGACACAAGATTTAGATTTGTACATATCTCCTCTCATATTTCTCCTCATACATATTTCTCAGGTGCGATGCTTGAGCTCACTAAAAATAAATGACTGATGGATGTTTAAGAGTGTTGTAATCAATTTACCTCATTTAGAAAATGTTTACTTTGCAAAAAAAAATGTATACAGAATAACTCTTTTTTAGGCTCTTTAAAAGAAAATTTCCAACCTGTTAACTCATAGCTCTTGGTGACATCCTGGGTAAGAGTTAAAAAAAATAAAAAACTGTAAAGTTACTTGAGGCTTTGATAGTTCTGGGATGGGTGACTTGCCACTCTCAGAGTCTACAAGAAAAGCAGAGACCTACTGATCTATGAGAATAACCCGAATCTGGGTAGCAGTGGTTAAGAGGGAGAGAAGACATCCCTCTTAGCACTTCTCTTCGAACTTTCTTCTATCTTGTTTTCTTTGCTTGCTTGCAAACCCTAAGAACCATAAAGTACCACTAAATACCTTTAATAAAATTGATAGCACAGCAGGGAGGGTGTCTACTTTTTCCTGAGATTCACTTCTTTGCTTTTAAAGGGATAAATTACAGCATTGATTCTGGATAAACTAATAGGACAACTTTCACCTTTCCAACTGGGTGATCTTCAAAACAAATTCCAGGGAGCCATATGAATGTGACAAGGCTTACAATTCATAGATCTAGAATTAGAAGTGACCTCTGAAGCCAATTAAGTCTAACCCCTTCGTTTTAGGAGAAACTGGAGTCTAGAGAGCATATATGACTTACCCAAAGTCACACAGATAATAAGCATCAGAGGTAAGATTTGAACCCAGATCCTCTGACTCCAGAACCAATGTTCCTTATACTGTCCACACTCAAGCACAAAGATACAATCCAGATAACAAGTAACTTGCCACCAACAGCCTTCCTATAATCCAAAGTCCCTTCAGTTCCCTGTCTCTGATTAGAAAATACAATTTTGTCTTTTAGTACCCTACTTCAGGCAAGATACTGACTTCTTCCTTCCATCTATATTTGTGAAGATAGAATTGATCACATTTGTCTGCACCTCAACGAGCTCTATCTTCTGAGGTGCTGAGCTTTCAAAGTCTTTGCACAAACAGCATAGACTGTGGCCTCCAGTCCTTTCCAGCCTTAGATCTATGAACAGGCTCCAGAAATAGGGCCTAGCTTATTTAAAATGAACAAATGAAGGTAGCAATCTTGAAACACAATCTATTACTTTTTGTTTTCTTTTAGGGTCCAGATTTGTAATTTTCATCTATGTAGGGAGCTTCTTTTATAGAAACTCCTTCCACAAATATGGATTTGGCATGTGATCTACATTCTTTTTCTTTTAGGCAATTGGGGTTAAGTGACTTGCCCAGGGTCACACAGCTAGTAAGTGTCAAGTGTTTGACCTGAGGCTGGATTTGAACTCAGGTACTCCTGACTTCAGGGCCAGTGCTCTATCCACTGCCACCTAGCTGCCCCTATTGTCCTTCATTCTTAAAAAGTTCTCTAAGGCACTGAGATGCCAAGGGACTTACTTTTGGTTTCCTCCTCACATCACATCTCCTGTTATTACATGCTATTTTCATTTACTTTGGAAGTGTTCATAGGCTGTACATTTTGACTTTTCTCTATAAACTCTTCCAAGCAATGTTAATTTGGAAGTACAAATTCACTCTCCCAAACATAACTGAACCACTATCACCCTCCCCTGTACTCCTTCCCACCACCACATTCTTCTGAGGAATACTATAAAAACAAACCTATTGGCCTTAATGGCAGTAGTGAAATATAATTCACAAAGTCAAGAGATTTTAGCATAAAGATTCTAGATCACAGTGATTGTCAACAGCAGGGAATGAAGCAACATATTTATAATCTGCGCCTATATCTACATCTATATCTATCTTTATCTATATCTGTCTATCTCTATTTCTGTCTCCATCCATAGCTGTACCTATATCCACAGCTATAGATACAACACAAACATATATGTGTAACAATGCCTACATATATGTCCATATATATATATAATAATATGTGTTTGTGTGTATATCCCTTCAATCTGCGGTGTTTACAATCACCATGACCTGGAATCTTCATGCTAAAATCTCTTGACTTCATTAATCATGTTTTTCTATCCCCATTAAGGACAATAAATCTGTATGGGATAACACACACACACACACACACACATACACACACATATATGTATGAATATGTATACATACATTTTATATATATATATATATATATATACACATATACATATATATACTAAGACTCATAGCATCTATATTTACATAGGGCCTTTGAATGTGTATATAAAGACCCTGTCTTTTTAAGGAAAAGAAATCTTCACTTTTCCATTCCCTACATCAAGTTTGAAACTGGGTTGCAAGAATATAATCTGTCACACACTGAAAATGAAGATATTGGTGATCCAGGGTTCTTCTTGTAGAGTCTTTGTCTTGTTATGACTGTGCTTTGCCACATTTATGGCATTTCCTTTCTGCTGCGATGAGAGCACTGGCGAGCGTATTCCTTTCTCTAGTGTCTTTCTTAAGGGTTTTCTTTTCTTTCTTTCTTTCTTCCCTCCTTCCTTTTTTTTTTGTTTTAGAGAGCTGGAATCCGATGTCATTTTAAATGTACAGCTCTTTATCACTTGAGGGAGAAGCCGAGCCATGTTATATTTAGTACTTTCATTTCTTCTGATTAAATATGAATTACTATGAAATTTTTCTCATCATCTAACACGCCATAATACGCCAACAGCTTTTTAATACACTATATAAGCACAAACTTCTGCTCTAAGAGTTTAATTTGCCCCTCTAATCCAATCACATCAACCTTATTTCTCTTATCAGAGATTCCCATTTTGAATTAAATGAGCTCATTAGTTTTAATCAAAAGCAGAGAGATCAAAACTTAAACGTAAATGCTTTAGATCAGAACTGTCACTCAGCCGTGCGGTTCTATTTTACTAAAACACAAGATCAGAGACCCTTAGAACCAATTTTTTCTCGTAAGGGATGCTGAGAGCTTGAAGATGCTATATCCTTTTTTTTTTCTTCCCAAGGACAGATTATACATTTAAGGTTAGACTTAATTTACAGCTTTTTTTTTTTTTTCCAAACTGGTGGAAATGGAAAAGTATGCCAATCTGCCTTGGTCCCTTTCACATTTATTGGCACCAGTCCTTAGAGACTCAAACTACTGTGAAGCCATCAGAATCCATACCACAAACCTAGCCTTAGAAATTCTGCTCTATTCAGCAATATCATGTTTGCAATAGCTTCGAAGAAATGAAACTCTCCCAAGATGTGAAATATGTTTTCAGGGTCAGGGTTCTGGGTACCTTTTGACCCAACAACCAAGAAGCCACGGAGACATTAGATGTGTGGGAAATTCAGGCATCATTAGCAATTACGATTGTTTTTATTATGTGGTACTTTATAGTATAATACTTACAGGGCAGATCTGAAACCACAGCATGGGTGCTTCCTGCTGAGTGAAGAAATGCTACGCTAGAGCCTGGCACGTGCAGGGGAGGCAGCCCAGTACATTATGCCCTAACTGAGGCCTTAAGTACCACAAGTCCCACTGTGTTGCAATAGTAATTATTTAAACGTAAGAAGGTCATGTTAATTAAACCCTGGATAACCAGTGCTAAAGCCATAGCTCAGTCCAGTTGAAGCCAAAAGACTCAAAGCCTAAATAGATGTTCTAGCTTTCATTTCCAGCCCAAGTGTTCTGCGGGGAAGGGTGGAGAAAGGAGAAGGGACGATAGACAGGGACAGAGAGCCCAAGTTCTGAGAAAACCTACTTAAAACTACCACAGTTTCCCGTGGTTTGGGGTGGTTTTATGTCTCAAGCAGCAGAGGAAGCTTTTGGAATTATGATTTGGCATTTATTGCACACATTCCTCAAGGGTTTCTCTTCTCCCCCTCAACAGCTCCCCTCTCCATTTATCCAACAGCTGGCAATACGATATTTCATGAGAAAGTGGGTATAATCTACATCCCACAGGCCCAACAAATACCAGTTTTGAAAAGAAGCTTTTTAACTCAAGTAAGGAATGCCATTCTGAGGGAGGCAGTATGGTACAGTACAGTAAGGCTGGATTTGGGGTCAGAGGATGGGGTTCAAATCTTCCCTGTGAAATGAAAATTTAATTTACTCAGCTATGATTATGTTCAAGGATTTTGTTTTTCTTTTTCCAATGGTGGCGGGTGTGGGGAGAGGAAGGGCGAAAAAAATAAATGCTTAGGGGCAGCTGGGTGACTCAGTGGATAGAGCATTGGCCCTGGAGTCAGGAGGACTTGAGTTCAAATCTGGCCTCAGACACATAACACTCACTAGCTGTGTGACTCTGGGCAAGTAAGTCACTTAACCCCAATTGTCCTCACCAAACAAACAAACAAATAAATAAATGCTTATTAAATGGAAAAAAATGTATTTTAAGAAAAAGGAAAGATCTGGAAACAATTTCTTAGGTCTTGGATTCTTTTATTTGTAAAATGAGATAGTTGGATAGCCCCTTCCATCCCCAAATCTTTGAGTTTGTGATTAAGGTTCTTTGTGGAGAGGGGAGGAAATACAGTTACCCCTTCCACATCAAGACTTTCCCATCACAGTTTTAATATATGGCAGGTCAGCATAAGAAATTAAATGGAATTTTGGGGGAGTTTTATGGAAGTCACAGACAATACGTGAAGGTTAGCAGATGACACAGAGCCTATGAATAAATACTTAACCCAAATTTTACAATAATGATCATAGCTCCCTCTCTTAGAGCTGTTACACAAGTGTACCAGTCCTGGATTAGTCCCATGGTTCTCAGTGCTGGTACAACCCAGAGCTAGGATGAGGCATTTGTATTCCCTAGGGTGTTTGGAAATTTCCTCCCCATTGTGTTAGAAAATTGTGTCTGTATTTTCCACTATAGTCAGCTTGAAGTCTTTGAGTATAACACATAGAACATGATGTCACAAAAGAAATATCTTTATATCATATAGGGCATTCAGAAATTAAAACATATGTATTTGTAAAAGTCATATGTTTAAATGTAATAAAATATTTACAATAATTAAAATTGTTACTCATTAGGTGTTATGTTGATTATTGCTGTTCAGTTGTTTTTCAGTCATGTCCAACTCTTTGTGGTCCCTTTTTGGGGTTTTCTTGGCAAAAATACTAAAGTGGTTTGCCATTTCCTTCTCCAGCTCATTTTACAGATGAGGAAACTGAGGTAAACAAGCTTAAGGGACTTACCCCAGGGTCACACAGCTAGGAAGTGTCCAAGGTCAGATTTGAACTAAGAAAGATAAGTTTTCTTGACTCCAGGTCTGACACTCTATCCACTGTGACACCTAGCTGCTCACAGCTTTGATCATGCCATACCTCTAATGTTGTGATTTTTAAGTACCATATTTCAGGAGATATATTGACATAATGGAGTGTGCCCAATGCTAGAATAACTAAGATGGTGAAGAGACTAGAAATCATGTCACAAGAAGAGTAGTTGAAGGAAATGAGATGTTTAGCCCTATAGGATAGTTGAGCTGTGGGGCAAATGGAAAGGCCCAATCTACTTGAATCAAGTAGATTCAAAGAGAACCTGAATGACCATTTTCAGTGATATAGAATCCACTGGAAAGGAAACTATCTCAGATCAGAAATGGGAGCCACTAAACCAATATATAAGGAACCTTGCCATACTGACTTAGAAAAGCCCATATTCACATTATCTATGTTCTATTGTATTTTATTTATTTTGTTAAGTGTTTCCTAATCACATTTTAATCTTATTCCTGATATTCTAGCAGCACTGTATTTGACACCTTTGGTCTTAGATGACCTTTGAAGTCTTTTTTATTTCTATAATTCCATTATTCTATCATTTTGCCATTGCTTAACCAGGTTTTATATTTCTAATTCCTATACCAGGCTCCCTAGCCTAGAAATCATTCTCTCCAGAGTACTTAGTCACTAATCGCCATTCAACGTTTGGAGAGTTCCTTACTAACATAATTCAAGGTTTAAGAATACATTTTATCTAAAATTAAGTCTCATAACTTCTCTGAGGTATTTGTTGGTAAGAGTCTAGAGACACATTTTGTAGAGATTGTTGAGGCTGAAAAGATAGAAGTAAATTGCCATGGCTGGAGAAATTGTTACTCTAGAAATGTCATGATATATCTCAATGCACTTAGAATATTAGCTCATGGCCTGATGGAGGTGACAGGTATGTTGTAGAGAACAGGGGGTAGTTGAAGCATTTACTTAGCCAACTCTTAAAACTGGAAAGAGAGGTTGCATTTGGGTGTATTTTTCCAGCCTTGGAAATAGGCACAAAGAACCCTCAAGCAATCCCTTCCATAATGAAGAAAAGAACGGTGCATGGCGATCTGGAAAGAGATTGCCCTGGTGAAACTTCGAAGAATTTCAACTCTGAAAACATGCTTGTTTCTTCTGAATTCAGAGCCTTCTTTCTCCGATAAAGTCAGATTTGAGTTTTATTGTTATTATAAATAAGCCCCAAGCTTTATGTAGTTATTTGCCTCTTTTGGAGATTATTATGACATCATCTGTTTTGTGTTAAGAATTTATATGTACCATGTAGGATACAGACTTCATGGTATAGTACATTATAATAAACAGATGAGTATTTGCTTTTGCATCCTGAAAAATGTTGTCCTTCCTTTCCTCCTTCCTTTTCTCTTTTCTTTCTTTTTGCATTTTCTCTTTTCTTTATTCTTTCCTTTTTCCCCCTTTTCTCCTTTTCTTATCTGTCTTTCTCATATTTGTTTATAATAAACAAACAAACAAACAAACAAATAAATAAAATAGCCTTTGAAAAAAGAGGGGAATACAAATTTAACCTATCCCCACTCCACTAAACACTTTTAAAGCATTTACTCTTTGTGTTCTATTGTATTGGTCAGCGCTGAAGGTCACCCTGCTCCTACAGAAAAATTGGGACTCAGTTTGCCACCTATACTTTCTCAGATAATTAGTTAATAAAATCTCCATACTTGCCAAATGTGCGAATTTCTTAATATCAGCAGCTATAGGCAATGTATTAGGATTGAATATCCTACACTTAAAGACAAATTCATAAAGCATTTGGGAATGGCAATATCTTTAACAAATAAATTTGATGTATTTCCAGTGCCTGGGCTCTTGGCATTGGGCTGATAACCATTATGGAATCTTCAATAGATACTAACTAATAAAGCAAATCATTATACTTACCTGTTTTATAACTTTTACAGTGTGTGCAAAAACTGACTCTTCTAGCACTAAGAAAATTCAAATTTATTAGACATTGACACCCTTGAGGTTTGCTTTTTTTCTTTATGTAGTTGTTTTCTGGGGTAACTCCAGAAAGTTAAGATGGGGCACTCCTAAGCACTGATAATTCTCCCTACCTTCGTCCCCTGAACTTCTGTGGGATCCTAGGTATGATAATTAGCTTTTTTGTGTCCTAAGTCTTTTGTCAGTAGGAGCACATAATAGTATATACCACAGTGTTTTATATCTATAAAACTCTCTAAAAATATTTCTCGGTCATAAACTTGGTTTAGTATCTTTATTCTACTACCTGGTCCTCTGGATACTGAATATATATTCTATAGGACTATGCTCAGTGGGGCAGCTAGGTGGCCCAGTAGGAAGAACAGCTGGGACTGGAGTAACAAAGACCTGAGTTCAAATCCAGACTCAAACACTTACTAGCTGTGTGACCCTGGGCAAGTCACTTAACACTGTTTGCCTCAGTTTCCTCATCTGTAAAATGAGCTGGAGAAGGAAATGGCACACCATTCCAGTATTTCTGCCAAGAAAAGCCCAAAAAGGGGTAACAATGAGTCAGGCATGACTGGAAAATTACTAAACATACTCAATGAACATAGTATGATTTAGTAGAAGGAATTCTGGGTTTAAAATCAGAAGACCTGAGCTGGTATCCCACTCCTGCCATTTGCTATCTGTGTCACCTTGGACAAGTCACACAACCTCTTTTGGCCTCAATTTCTCCATCTGAAGTGTTTGGACTAGATATAAAACTTCCAGCCCATGATCTGCTTGGCATTTGGTATTTAGCAGGAGAGATGAGGAAGACAGTGAGATAGGGGGGTGGAAATGTTCCCTGATCCAGTTTGCACTGAGCCAAACCTAGTGCAGATCTGACTTCCAACAGTTTGACCAGGTCTTCAGTGTTCTGAAAATGTGTTGGATATGTAAAGGATCTTTTCTTTAGGCTTGTTAACTAATAAAGACTTTAGCATAACAATCTTCCTAAATACTAAATCTTAGTAAGTGGAAGAGGAAAAAAAAGAAACATTTTCTCCATGTGGCTTGTGGCTGGAAAAATTTAAATTCTGAGAAAAATGTGAATGCTTGTAGAGAAAAAGGCCAATCTTGAAAACAGTGTGGTTGAAGAGAGAGAGAGAGAGAAAGAGAGAGAGAGAGAGACAGAGAGAGAGAGAGAGAGAGAGAGAGAGAGACAGAGAGAGAGAGGGAGAGACAGAGACAGAGACAGACAGAGACAGAGAGAGAGAGAGAAAGAGAGAGAGAGAGAGAGAGAGAGAGAGAGAGAGAGAGAGAGAGAGAGAGAGGAGAGAGAGGGAGAGAGACAGAGAGACAGAGAGAGAGAGAGAGAGAGAGAGAGAGAGAGAGAGGCTGTTATGATATGAAGTTAAATGTGCTTCTTTCTTGTCTTCAGTTCACTGACTAAGCCAATCATCTCCTTCATCTACCTTGTGCTCAGATCCATGGTGACAGTACAGAAGACAAACCAAAGTGCAAACATCCATGCTGGATTTTAGAGGGCTTGGAAGCTATTTGGTATTTTACCTCTCTTGCTGAAACAAAATTATGTCCATGGCATTCATCCCTTGCTTTGTCCTCCCTCCCCTCCTCCCCGAAATCCTTTTCTGTCACTGCCATACTCTAGGCACAAAAACAGTTCAGGCGACTGTAACTTCTATTTTAAAATGTAGTATTTTGGAATGAATGGCTTTAGAATAAATAGCACATAGCTAATACTTGACCTACACATTTCAACCCTGCAACTTAACTTTCAGCAAAATGTTGAAGAAAAATAAAAAAAGTAAACTTCATTTGTGTTCCAATCCCTCTCAACCCCAGCTCTTTCTACACTGTGTCTTTTGCCTAGAATAAATGTCTACTTCCCATCACCTGAGCCTAATCTTGTTTCTCATCCAAAACCCGTTTCCTTATGGGGAGCCTTTCCCACTTAGATGGGCCAGAATAGTAGTTCTCTCCTACTTTGGAAAAAGCCCTCAAAACTATCCTTCTTTTAAAAGACAACCCAAATGAAAGGAAACACAAGCAACAAAAATTGTAATCAGCACAGAAAATAAAATCCATTAAGAAAAACAAACAAACGAAAACCAGGACTACTGAAGAGAAAGGGATATACTTGTGAACTTCGGCATCTTAGAAAGGAAGCTACCAAAAGGCAGGGAGGGCACCATTTGTCATTCTGCACCACATACTGAGCATTGTGGATGCTTGATAAACACTAAACAAACAAAGAGATAAGTCTTTAAGTCTGGGATGTTGTAAGCTACCTGTACAGGGAAATGCAAATGTTTCAGCCTGTTAGAAAGAAAATAATAAAGATTTGATATTTGAGAGACTTATCACTGGAAAAAAATTTAACTCTGAAAAGCCCCTTAGAAATGTCACAGCCTACTAGGCTTTAATCCATTATCTAAACATTTACAAATGTATCCACACTTGCCCAATAGACCAGAACAACTCTAAAGGAGCTGATTCGGATGACTGAGTGAATTGTACACAAACGCTACAAGGTGGGAGTCTCCCAGCTCTCCATGCACTTGTAAGTTTAAATAAAGTTGCTTGACTTTCAAGAAAATGTCCCAGGTTGACATGCTATCCAGATCTCTGGGAAGTTAGTGAACACTCATACATTTAAAAGGTCATAAAAAAATTTTTTTTCCCCATGGCCTTTTGGAACCTGAGATGATCACTTCTGATCTCTACAGGTCTTGGTCCCATAAGTGCAGGTATTTCCTTCTTAATTTTAAGTAAGTTAAATTCATGTAAAATTTCACCAGTAAATTATTAAAAACATTTTGTATCAAGAAAGCTAAAGACTTTTAAAGTGTCAGGGGATAAAAGAAAAAGAGATATCTGGGAAAGGAAGACTAGAGAAAAGAAGCCAGATGGGATAGTTTTTTTCTGGCTTTAAATTTCTTTTAATATTTAGAGAGCAAAATGCTTAATTAAATACTGATTTTCTCCTGCTAAAGACTTTCACATCTCTTCTTCAATAATGGTGCCGCCCAAGGACAATAGATATAAAATTTTGCCCTCTCAGAAGGGAGCACAGTTAGATTTTATGTTTACCTGAGAAGACAACAACAATAATAATAATGAAAATTAACATTTACATGGCACTTTAAGATTTGCAAAGAACTTAGATACTAAAACTCTTTTGATCTTTGATCTTCTCAATAACTCTGCAAAGAAGATGCTATTTTCATTTCCATTTCATAAAGGAAGAAACTAAGATCCAGAGAGGCTGATTTGACAGTTTTCAGCCTCCAAGACACCACATTGCCCAGTTGCTAGGACAGAGAAGTCCAAAGAGATGTTATTGTCTTATGCATTTTGAAGGCAAATAATCTACATGGGTAACGGTACTACCTGAGCACCTGCTGGCCCATTTGAAGGGGAGTAAAAAAAAAGAGCAATACATAATGTAATGGATGTTCAATGCATACTTGGTGAAATCACACATGAAGTACAATGAGATGCAAGTATTGATTTTTCTATGCAGAAAAGCCATTCTTTCATGGGTGAGTATTGCACTGTTGCAATATTATTGAATTATAAGGTGTAACTACTAAATCTCTCTTTTACTTTCTCCATCTGCTATATGGCTATAAACACCTTCACTGGCTTCCTAATGCTACAAGGATAAAATACAAAGTCCTTCTTACCTGTTCTTCCTTATTTCATGATGCACACCTTTTCTCATACCATATGTTTGAGCTAAGCTCTTCCCTGATCTTGAAATTCGATGTCATGTTTTTCAGCATTTGCACTATCTATCCTTTATGCCTACAATCTGGGGTGTACTCCTGGCTTTCCAAAATAAGATATACCTATGACACACTTTTAGGTTTAATCTTCATTGTTAGTATTTTCTCCATCACTTTCTTGAGTCTAGACAATCAATAAAACAACAAAAAAATCAATCCCTGATTTGTTGAATTTGCCAATTTCCAAGGTGTAAATGCTCACACTAATAATTTACCAGTTGGCTCCCTGGCTCTGGTTAGAGTTGGTTCCGGCACACCCCTACTTGGAATGACTTGCTCCTCATCCTTTCCCTCTCAGAATCATTATCTTCCCAGAGAGCTCTGCTCAGGTGCCATCTTCTCTGTGAAGCTTTTTCTTATCTCCTAGTTGCTACTGTTCTCTTCCTCTTCAGATAACTTGCCACTTACTTATCTGTAGCTCCAAGTAGAATGTAAGCTTCTTGAAGATACTGATTTCATTCCCAGCTTTGTATCCACAATGTCTGGCACATAGTAGGCATGTGAAAAATATCTGAATTGAAGCAGATACCCTATGGGGACAAGCAATTTCTTCATCTATCTGTCTCTTTCTCTCTGTCTCTGTTTTAGCCTCTCTCTGTCTCTGTCTCTTTTTCTGTCTCTCTCTCTCTCTCTCTCTCTCTCTCTCTCTCTCTCTCTCTCTCTCTCTCTCTCTCTGTTTTTGCTTCTGTTTCTCTCTCTCTATTTGTATTTTTTGTTTCTGTCTCTGTTTCTTTTTTTTAGCACTTGGGGAGGAAAAAAGGAAATATTCAGCTTTCTGCTCTCAATTTGGTCTTTATGAGGGAGCCTAGGCTAAGAAAATCCTTCAAGGTCCCAGAAGGAGAACAAGGTTATTTGACAGAATTCCAAGGGTGCCAACACAGTGAATGTAGCCTGAATTTCATCAGAACTCTATTATTTATTTTTCCCTTCCAAAGGGGAAAATTTTTCATGGGTTTTATTCTAGTTCTCCTGCCTTCTATCACACACATTTCATTTAGTACTGGGAGGGACTTCAGAGGTCATCTATTTTCTTCTTTGACAGAGGAGAAACTGAGGTTTAGGGAGATTAAATGCCTTGCCCAAGGTCACACAGGTAATAAGCATCAAAGGCGGGATTTGAACTTAGATTCTAGCAATCTTTCCATTGTACCACACTGCCAATGTTGTTGTCTGAATAACCTCAGGGCAAGTTAGGAGGTCAGGAAGTCAGATTATAGTGAATTTCTTCCTCTCTTAGAGGAAGATACTGATATGTCATCCATCCTTTAAAAAAATAAAAACAAAACAAAACCCAAAACCCCAGAATGTGTTGTTGGCAAGGCAGGTGTTTTTCATTTCGTAAATCTGGGTTTTCTGGCTTCTGCAGCCTCAAGATGTGTGCATCTGTGTCTTAGGCTAAGCAAGCAGCGTTCTATTTGGCTTTGGTAATTGGCCCCTAGCAGGTAGGAGGTGCAGTTTGTTGATGTTCAGTTATTTTCATTCATGTCTGACTCTTTGTGACCTCATTTGGGCTTTTCTTGGCAAAGATACTGAAGTGGTTTGCCACTTCCTTCTCCAGCTCATTTTACAGATGAAGAAACTGAGGCAAACAGGGTGAAGTGACTTGTCCAGGCCACATAGCTACGAAGTATCTGGGACCAGACTTCAACATAGAAAGATGAGTCTTCTGACTTCAGGCCTGACACTCTATCCAGTAGCTGCCCCAGAAGATGTAGAGAAAGTACAATTGATTTTTGACTTATTAAGAGCAAATCATTTTTCCCTTCTCTTCCTCCTTTGCTGTTAGGCTTTAGCTCTTGCCTAGAAACTTGTGAATCATTTACTGAAATTCCAGGGCATAATTGGGAAAAGAACTGGGGTTCCGAGCTGGTAATTATGAAATTTTTGACTACAGTGTTAAAAAAAATAATAAATCCTCAAACCCACACCATCCAACAGCATTGAGCTCTCCAGCAGTGCTGCTTGGTGCTGCCAGCCTATCTGGAATGAGAATTACAAAGCACAGGGTTGTTTTTTCATTTCTCGTATGCCAAGCAGGGGTTACTACTTGGGGAGGCTGTCCCCCAAGGGAGAGAAGGGTATTCAGCTGCCTCACGCTGCTGCGCCACAGTTGGTATTTGGATGATACCACTCTGGGGAAATATACACAGTGTCAAAGTCAAGCTGTTACCAGTGGGTGTTCCTATACACAACCACTAAGTACTAGGAAGGTTCAAAGGAGAAAACTGGGTATCATAAAGATAGCCTTTGAGAGTGCATGACATCCAATGTGACCCATTGCATACCAGCCTCTGCACTCCAAAGAGCAAACACTATGAATACTGCAAGAGAGTATTTTAAATCTTAGAGGAAACCCCCTGCAAATGTTGCCACTTGAGGGATCTATTCCTGGAGAAAAATGTAGCGTGGGCTCCTGGGACACCTCTTGGATTCCATTACTGATATTGCGTATGGGATCGAGTGTGGCAATGCTTTTATCACGACTATAAAGTGGTTATGAGCCAATTTCTCATATAAAACATACTCAATAACAGTAAGGCTTTTCTTCCTTTCTTCCTTCCTTCTTTTTTTTTTCTTACGACAAACATGATGTCAGACAAAGGGCATCAGGACTTAGTCTTTGTAGTACAATACAAAACAACAATACATAAACACCTTTGTGAAGGCAGCTTGAAACCCCATGTTTTCTATTAAAAAGTCATGTTCAATCTTCACTGTTGATAGAACAGAATAGCTAACACAGAGAACATTGTATATCAGAAAGGTCAATAGTTATTATGAGCTACAAATATATTTTTTTCCATCCTTCAGGCTGTTTAGCGCATATCACAGCATGAGCAGCTGTCTTCTTTAATGCTTTTAAAATTAGAATCCCAAAGAGGAAGGAAAAATTACGGTTGCAATGATTGCTCTTTGCTTTTGTAAGTTTACTTTAATACACTATTTTATATACATGAATCTTCTATGCAGCCTACCCAAAGGACAAAGAATGGGTTGGCAGTATAGTGTTGCCAATGGGTTGCCAAATTTATTTATTTTTAGTATTCTGGCCAAAATATCTGTCTCTGGTACAGATGTTAACATACTGTATTTCTAAATGGAAGTACATAGGGGCATATATTACACATGAACATGCACACTCACAAATGCACATATACACGCACTGTCTCTATTCATTGTTCTGCAGCTACGTTTCTAACAAAAATGGTGCCTTGTGACCTTAAACAGTTATGTACTGCTGCTTGGAAACAGCAGTCGATGATTCATCTGCTCCAAACAAAATATTATTGCTTATATGCAGATGCATGGGGAAAAATGGCCAAGGGTTTACACACATTGATTTCTTAAAATAAAAGAATATTAAACAAACAATCCTAGGAGCTCATGCAAAGAATTGTTATTGCCTTATTTTTTATAACTCAGATGTATCTAGTATAAGCTCATTGTAATAGTATGATCCCTAATGGTTGAAGAGTTACTATGATCTATAACTGGGATAGGTGATATGGTCTTCTGAATGGTTGCCCCAAAAGCTCACTCTTTGACTTTACAAATTGGTCAACTCATCTGTAAGGCAATATTTTATTTGCTAAGATAATAATACTAACAATAGATGATGTTTTATATATCTCTTACTATGTGCCAAGCACTGTGCTAAGTATTTCACAATTGTTCTCTTATTTGATCCTCCCAACAATCCTGGAATGAGACCCCCATTTAACAGATGAGGAAACTGAGGAAGACAGAGGTTAAATAATTTGTCCAATGGCACACTGCTTATATGTGTCTGAGGCTGAATTTGAACTCAGGTCTTTTTGATTCTAGGTCCCATTGTACCACCATACTGCTTATCATCTTAGAAACAATAACTAACTTTTTGTTTTTAATGGTCACTTCATTTCTCCATATTTGCTTTAGCTACTCTATCAGAGTTTTATACTTACGTATACGTTTTGGTTAGGGGTTAAGGATACTCATTCATTCATCCATTCAATCATCTCTTCAGCAACTATATGGAGAAAGGAGGAACCATTTTCTGGTTGTTCATAATGCGTTTGGAATTTTAAAACTTAAATCAAGAGGACTAAACTCTGAGGAGGATACAAAACCAAGAAAGACACTCTTCCTGCCCTCAAGAAGCCTATAGGAGATGGGGGTAGAGGAAAGGGACTGAGAGGTTATGCTGATAGTTGTAAGTTGTAGACAAGAAAGTTCAGGTGAAAAATAAAAAGGGCAGGATAGGAGGCATATAACAAATAGTTTGTAGGTAGAATTAACTATACTCAGCAACTAATTGAATTTGGGGCATAAGATGAGTGAGGAAGAAAAGCTAATTCCAAGGGTTAGAGCCTAAGTGATTAGTGGAATGAAGCTGTTATGAATAAAAAGGTAACCAAGAGGAAGAATTGGTTTAGAAGCAAGGGGAATGAGATAGTGAGCTCATTTCTGGAAATGTTGAGTATGATGTGACAACAGGAAATCTGAGCAGAGATATCTAGGAGGCAGTTGGAGATGGGGAGTTGGCAGTCAGAAAAGAAGTTAGGGCTCTTGATGCAGACTTGAGAATCATCAGAAGAGCAATGAGAGTTAGAACTGTGGGAATGATTAATATTGCCAAGGCAAAGAGGGAAAAGGGTTAATGATGGAAAAAATGATTTAATTTTGGAGGTGTGAGGAGGAAGAGGAAATAATGGAGAAATAATAAATACTCAGACATGTAGGAAAAAAATACTAAAGTGTAATGCCATGGAAATGAATGGAGTAAAACATCAGGAAGGAGAGGAGGGAAGAAAGATGATCCGTAGACTCAGTGCCAAAGAGCGGGAAAGAAGACTCAGTAATTAACACAGTTTGGTGATTATGAGAATCCTTAGAGCATGGCTTCTTAACATAGTCTTTTAAGTTGGTTTTTATAAAGTATTTTGGTAATTGCATTTCAGTAGAATTAGGTATTTTGATAATTGCGTTTCAGTAGAATTAGGGTCCTTTGAAATCCTACATATTTTATTTTACGCATTTAAAAACATTTTCTGAGAAAAAGCCCATAGGCCTCACCAGACTGCTAAAGGGGTCTGTGACAAACAAAAAAATTAGCAACTCTTGCCTTAGAGAGAACAGTTGCAGCTGAGTAGTGGGAGAAGATGCTACATCAGATGAGGTAATATATTGAGTAGGAGGCAAGGAAGTGAAGGTAGTGAATATAAATTGCTCTTTTGAGAAGTTTATTAGTGAATAAGAGAGACACAGTGGTAGCTTGGGGGTAGGTAGAAGTGTCTGGGAAATATTTTTATTTTAATTTAATCTACTATATGAAGAACACTGGGCACTTGGGACATCTAACAAAATTCTGATAAGACATGGTCATGAACTTGTAAGCTCCCCTGGAGTTTACAGTCTAGTAGGGGGATATGACATGTAAAAAAGAGCTATATTATAGTATAGTACACGATAATTTCATTACAGAAATTCAAAGTACTATGTGATGTCTAAGGTGGCGACAGGTCACCATTGAGGAGGGTGAAGATAACCTAGGATTCCAGGAAAGAGAAGGTAGACTTGCTGTTGTTCTCCTTTTCTTCTTCCTTTTATCTTCCTCCTCCTCTTCATTTTCTTTTTCTTTTAGGGGTGGGGAAAGTAAAAAATAAACTGAGTATGAAAAAAAGGCCCCAAATGGAAGACCACTGACATGAACAGAAGATGGCAAGTCTGGCTGGAGCATAGAATTCATGGAGGAGAGCAGAATGAGAGTATGCTGAGAACAGAATGTTTTTTAGAATAGGGGAAATCTGAGCATGTTTGGAGGCAGAGAAGATATCGATGATGGAATACACAGAGAGGATGATGGATGGCTTAAGATCTAGCACGTAGGTTAAGTAATCAGCCTTAAAAATAAAGAAAGATATTTCTTCCACAGAGAGTAGTAGAAAGGAAGAAGAGAGCAAAAGTAGAAAATGTGAGGTTGAGATAAGGAAATTTCCAGAATTTACATTGTTATATGGACTCATTTCCAGTAAAGTTTGAGGCAAAGTCATCAAGGGAGAGTGTTCTGTGCAGGCTTTAAGAGAGTAGGAAAGGGTTGGGGAAAAGTGCTTTGAGGAATACATTACAGAGTTAAAAAGACATGAATACTGTAAAAGAATTTCTAAGTAGTGGTGAGGTCCAGGGTGAGGTCAGAGAGCATGAAATTATAGTGAACCAGAGTGGTTCCATGACCTTCTCCATCAGTGCTTGGAAGCCCAGTAATGGAGGGAGAGTAAAACAGATGCTAAGGTTTAACCAAGGTTGAGGATTGGCAAGGCAGGAACAGTGGAAGTTCAATGATTACAACCAGCAATTCTAAGATGTTAGTGAGAACAATGTTGAAGTGGCCAGCTGTGAATTCGGATCTATTTCCAGGAAGATACTCAACTCTCAATATCCTTTGGACGAGAGATAATTTACTAAGTCTACACACCAAGGAGATCAAAGAAAGAGGCAAAGGACCTATACATACAAAAATATCTGTAGCAGTTATTTTTGTAGTAGTCCTAAACTGGACACTAAGGGGGTGCTCACCTACTGGGGAATGTCTAAACCAGTTATGGTACATGAATGGTATACTATTTTGTCATAAGAAATGGCATTCTATTGTGTCATAGGATTCAGATGAAGCTAGGAAGACATCCACGAATTCATGAAGAATGAAGGGTGCAAGAAGTAGGAGAATAATTTGTATAATGATAACATTATACAAACAAATTTGAAATACTTTGGAACTTGGATCATTGCAACAACAAACCATAAGTCTAGAGGACTGAAGATAAAACATGCCACCTAGTTCCTCCTGACAGAGAGAGGATGGATTTAGAATATGGAATGAGACATACATCTTGGCTATAACCAGTGTGAGAATTTGTTTTGCTGGACTATACATATTTGTTATGAGGGTTTTCTTTTTCTTTCTTTTTTATCATCCAATTGATGACAGCAATGGGAGGGACAGATAATAAATGCTTATAAAATAAATGAAGAAATTTTAAAAATTAAAAAATATGGTTGGTTGTAGAATTCAGAGTGTGTAGGGTTGAAAAGGACTACTGGATAGTTGGAATCAATAGTTCTGGGTTCAAGTCCACTTACTGGAATTTTGAGGATACAAAGTTATCATCCAATTGAGGTAACACAGGAAAGTGACCTTAGGAAAAGACATTTTCCTCATTCATCCAGTATTTTTGTTTCCTTAGTTGCCTCCTATGCAGAATGGAGCAAGAAGAAGAATAGGAAAAGGTCAAGGTGTTTGAAATCACAATAAGGTCAAACAGTAAATTAAAGAAGGTAGAAGTTTTCCCTAAATGCTTTGCATGCGTAACAGGGATGAGAGAATCAGGTGGCTGAGAAGTTGTGCTAGAGGTATGTGTTAGCTATGAGGAAGTGAAAGAAGGAAGGCAAGTGGAGCTATTGCAAGAATATGTTGAAATAACTGTGCTCCAATTAGGATACAGGCATAAAGTGCTTTGCTTCTAAAAACCTGCCTGCTCGGTAGTGTATCTAGACTGAGGGTTTTTGGTATATTGTAATGGCAGTTTGGTGATGAAGGAAGAGGAATTTAAATGGCCTCAGCCAACCTATGTCTCCTATCAACATTCCAATAACCTGTTAATAGAAGCAGATGGTGATAGATCACTGGGTCAGGACAAAATGAGTTCAAATCTGGCCTCAGACACTTCCTAGCTATGAGACCCTGGGCAAGTCACTGCACTTCTGTTTGCTTCAGGTTACTCAACTATAGAATGGAGATAATAATAGTACTTGGCTTGCAGTGTTGTTGTGAGGAATAAATGAGATACTATGTATAAAAAGCGTTTGATATGGTTCCTGGCACATGGTAGGTACTATATAAATATTTATTCCCTCAATTAAATAAATATAGCGGATATTTGACCTGTTGACCAGATTTGTCAATCTTGTTCCATCCAGAACATTGTAGAGTAGAATTATTTTCTGAGGTATGTTTAGGTTTTTTGTTTCATATTAAGTCTGTCACCCACTCACAATTTTGCAAAATGATTAAATTTTGGTATAATTTGAAGAGCTAAAGTAGCATGCTCTATTACCGTGGATTCCATTATTTCATTAGCTATGATATACTTTTGCACCTTGCTTTTCCACTAGTGTAGATTTCAGACACTAACGTCTAAAGAAATGAAATAGCGAATTATTCAAAAGTCAATGGAGAGGCGCATGAAGGATATGAGTGGCTTCGTTCAATTCAGTGCAAAGAGTTATGGAGAAGTGGAATAAAGGGTGTCTTTCTAAAAAAAGTATATATATATATATATATATATGTATATATATATATATACATATATATATATATATGATTGACAAAGAAAGACAAAAATGACCCATCTGTACAAAAGTATTTATAGCAGCTCTTTTCATAATAATCCAAAACTAACATAGGAGTGCTCATCTATTGGGAAATGGCAAGAGAATTTATGGTATATAAATATAACAGAATATTATCACACCATAAGAAATTATGAAGTGGACAATTTCATAGGATGCTATGAAGACCTCTATGAACTGATTCAGAGTGAATTGAGCAGAACTAGAACAATTTTATACAATGACAATATCATGAAGAAAAGCAACTTTGAAAGATTTTACAACCCTGATCAATGTAATGATAAAAACAAGATTCCGGAGAACTAAAGATTAAGTATACTACCTGTTTTCTTGCCAGGGAGGTGGTAGGGTTAATTAGTCCATCAGTAAACATCTGTTAAGTGCCTATTATACGCCAGGATTTAGGGGTTAGGGTCACTTAGCACTGGCTTAAAATGTAGGATGACACATACATTTTTGAACATAGCCCAAGGAGAGAATATTAGTGCTAGAGATTATCCTCAATTCTTTCTTAAAAATTTTTAAAAAATATTCCGTTGAATTTTTTATTTAAAATTTTTTCCATTTTTCATTTTTTCTATTTCAAATTCAAAAATTTGAAGTTTTCCAAAATTTCAATTTGCTTGCCTTAGGAAGAATTGAATCATACTGTCTGTGTGAGCTTAGGAAAATCACCCAATCTTTCAGTGTCTCAAAGTAAATATCTAAGGTTATAAATTGCAGAACAATTCCTTCCTCCCATAGGACGTTTTGACTTAGAGAGGTCAAGTAGCTTATCCCATGTCATATGATCAGTGAGTGATAGAGTCAGACTTCCAGGCACTTTTACACAAAACTTTCAATAAACTATCAGAGAGAAGGAATTCAACTACTTAATGTAGATTGTGTTTGTGTTATCAATAACATTCCTAGTAATTTTCAATTGCTGATGAAGCTGAGTTTCAGAGTTGACAGAATGCTTCAAATCATCTGCAAAGAGGAAATGATTGATGTTCTGATGCTCATCCTTGTGTTTTCCTTAAAGCTATGACCAGTGTTATTTCATCTTCAGCTTAATGAAGTCGGTCCTAAGCAGAACTAAATGAGTCTCTTTGAAATATTTCCTGATTTATATGTAAAGCTCCTGAGATTGCATAGTCTTTTCCCTCTGTTGAAAGATGATGACATTCCATTTACTCACCACATATATTGTTGTTGTGGTTATTATTTCTATTGGTAGATAATAACACTGCAGTTTTTCTGGTGGTACATATGGATGCCATTTGCCAGTGTTAAGAAAACTAAACAACAGTCTACCATTGTGTTCTGTTGGTGTCTGGCGGCTGTGGAGTGATGGAATGAGAATGGGATTTGAAGTCAGAAGACCACTTGTGTTACTTCCTAGCTCAGTGATCCTTCAGTCCGTCACTTCACCTCTCTGGGCCTCTGTTTCTCCACATATGAAATGATACTTCTGTTAACCTATTCACAGGACTTTTGTGAGGCTCCAATGACATAATGAATGTATGTGAAAGTCTTTTGTAACCATGAGGCACAATATAGATACATATTGTGATCATTACAATGTTTAATTGCCTAAATATCATGAACTTGTCTTTCTTGGCCAATCAATCCATATTCAAAGTGAAAGAAAAAAATAGGGAAAGCCAAGCAAAAGATGGCTTCATGCATAAATCTCTTACCCCTCTTCACAAAACTCTTGACACAAGCTATTAAGGTTTACCTTCTTACTCTGAAACCAACACTCACTGCCAGCTAAGTCACAGGATCAGGTATGTCAGCTGTGTGGTAATTTAAGAAAATACAAGTGTGCTTTTAAAGAAGAAAAATTAGCAAAGAAAAATTTTCCTTTTCTTTCTTCAGTTGAACAAGTCACAAGTTACTAAATAAATCACTTTAAAGTGCACACATATACAACAGTCCTGGTGAATGACAAAGTCTTTCCTATTCAGTTTTAAGCTCTATGCTTTGGGAGAAACCAAGTCACCTAAACTTTTTCTCACAATCAATTTGAAAATCATCAATAATAATGATTTCTTTCCAGATCTTTTGACAGTCTTCACCATTAGCCTTTTCAATTTGCTGAGGGAAGAAATAATCAGTTAGACACATGCAGAACGTGTAATCTCTGTAAGGTGATATTCTGGGGATTTTTCCATATTTATATTTTCCCCCTACATTGTATTATCACTACCCAAGAGCCCATGCTGTTATTTTTTTTCCAGGTCTGAAGATCACCCCATGGATTAACAAATGATTGAGGATTCTCTCTTAAAAGACTCTTTAAAAAACTGTCAGAATCAGCCTGAGACAAAGATTTATTATGAACTATTTAAAGGGCTTAATATATGTATCCCCAATGAGCCCTTGGAGCAAACTAGAAAGGAAGAGTGGAATTCTCAAAGAATAGGAAAAATTCTCCAATGCCCCACTTTCTTCACACCATGATTACTGTTTACTCAAAGGATAAAATGCCTAACCTGTCACACAAAGTCTTCAGAAGCCACATTCCTGCTGATGTACAGTAAAAACAGAACAATGAAGAGCGACACTAATGTGCCCAAGAAAGGCAGCTGTAATTTACTTTCTAACCTGTTCACTAACACACTAATATGGAGGCATCTTGTAGAAGGAGCTGATCCCCGACCCAGGCGGCAATCAAACAACTGTCAGAGCATTTTCTGTAACAGAAGCTGCGACCATTACCTTAATTATACGTTCCTGGATAACAAACCTTCCTTAATGAGCAACTTTTCTCCCATATGTGTTCCCGTTCACCCCTTCTGTCCTTGAAAAGGTCCATAGCAGATCATTTCAATTGGAAATTGTAAAGCATATTCATAAGTATCCTTTCTAACAGGTAATAAATACTACCTTACGCAGGCTGTTTGCTTTATGAGAATGCCAAGATATAATTAAAATTATAGGCCTGTACTCCAGGGAGGAACAGGAAAAGAACTGCTCAGTGTGGATGGTAAACTTCCCATAGGCCTTGGAGGTCAGTGTTTCTCCCTCAAGTACCGGTCTCCAATTTACCATTCCACTCTTTTATAACGATGTTTTCCTCTTTGTAATCAATCAATCAACAAGCATTTATGAAGCACCTACTATGAGCCAAGCATCGCAATTGCTTATGAATGGCTATGAGGAATAATTTGGGGAAAGTGTGGTGCTGCGGAAAGATTTCCGTATCTGGTGTCTGATGAGCTGGGTTCAAATCTCAGCTCTGCCACTTTGTGTGAAACTGTGGACATATCACTTCATATATCTGGGTCTCAGTTTTCTCTTCTGTAAAATGAAGGGGTTAGACTAGAGTGCCTCTAAAATCCTTCCCAGCTCTAGGTCAGGTTCAAATCACAAACTCTGTGGGCTTCAGTTTTTTCATCTATAAGGAGTTAGATTACATGGTCTCTAAAGTTACTTCAGCTCTAAATCCGCGATCCTCAATTGACATACTTTCTCCTCATCATCTCTCCTACCTTGACGCTGGGGATGGGTTTTTTTTCTTACAACTTTCTCCTCCCCTACACTTGCCCTTTCCCCCCAAGTCCTCCTTTTTTATGATTTCCTGTTAATCTTCCAACATTTAGAAGAGACAAGTAGGAATATCTCTGAAGGAGCTAAAGGTTCCAGAGTTTCTTTTTTGAAAGCTTTTTACTATTTAAGTGGGTGAAACACAATTTTCACATGGAAAGATGATTCTTAATAGTCACCTAAAGGAGAAAACTCATGTTTACAGAGAGTTTTAACATTTATAAACCACCTTCCTTATAAAAACCCTTTGAGGTAGCGAGTGTAGGTATTAACATGTCCATTTATATTTGAAGACGCTCAAGCTTGGAGAAACCAAGTGACTTTCTCATCCATAGAAAAGACATACTAAGAACCCAAGCCAGGATTCAAAACTTGGGTATCCCAACTTCAAATCCAGGGTTCTTTCACTATATGCTTCCTCAGGCACTTCCCTAACATCTATTTTTTTCTAGGAGCACAGTGAAGAAAAATACCAAATAGAGGTAATATCAAGAGCCTTCAGAGTCAGAATATTCAGAGTTAGAATACTCTGATGTGAGTAATAATAATGATAACAATATTAATGATAACAATAACTAGCACTGACATAGCACTTTAAGGTTTGCAAAGTGCTTTCTAAATATTTCAGTTATACTGGCAAAAGCCTTGGGAGGTAGCTTCTATTATTATGCCCATTTTACAGATGGGGAAACTGAGGCAGAGGTTAAAACACTCACCCATGGTAACACAGCTGATATGTGTCTTTATTTATTACAGGGTGGCTTTGGGGAAAGTACCTAACCTGCCTCGGTCTCAGTTTCTTCTGCTGTAAAATCAAGATAGTACTTGTACCGACAATCTCCTGAATGAAATAGTGTGATGTAAATTATGTTAGAACAGCAAGGCACCATGTAGATACATGATATTATTATCACTCCAATTCAGTAGTCAAGTTACTTCCTTTATACAAGGATTTCTGGTCAACCAGGAAGATGATTCATTCAGATGACTACTGCTAACTTCAGTGGGTAAATGAATGAGTACCCTATTATTTGGAATATTCAAATGGAAGTATTATGACCACTGGCTATGGAGGGTGTAGAGAAAATTTCTGCTGAATTATAGGTTGAACAAGGTAGCTTTTGTTGTTCCTTGCAAACTGTAAGATTCTACAGTCTTGGAAAATAGCATGGTTTATTGGAAATATCATAGGACAGAGGATTGGGAAATCTGGCCTAATCTCATGTGACCTTTCATAACCCGCATAACTCTTCTGGGCCCTAGGATCCTTGATTATAAAACAAAAATAACATCATTTTTCTTATCTACTTGGAGAAGTGTTGTGAGGATCAAATGAGATAACAGTTCTGAGTGTGCTTTGAAAAATAGACCTCTATACAAATGTACGGCTTCATTGTTCTAAATGGAATGAGGAAAAGTATGTTTTAAAGGAACCATGCCAATGAGAACAGACATATGGGCCAGGAATGGACAAAAATTAGATTAAGTGTAAAAACAAATGAAGCTTTACCAAAGTCTGAATTTTAACAGAAATGAATGATTCGACCCACCAACTTTGTATTTCAGTGTTTTAGAGCCACTGACATTTCAGGCCAGGACATCATCTCCATGATCATAACTTTAGGCGGAATATTTGTTGGTGACAATTTTTTTTTTTGGCAAATTGATCTATACTGTCCTCCTGCAGGAAAAGTCAGGAGAGAGTTTTATATATACTGATTTTGCAAGAAGGGCTGTGCTGGAGGATGATGGGAATAATAAAATACAAAAATGAAAGAATGAAAAAAATAAGGAAAAGGAGATAGGAAAATTGGGTATGAAATGAAAGGAATGAGAAAAGCAACAAAGAAATAACTGGATAATGGAACCTATAGACAAAAAGAGGAAAGATGGAAATGAAGTGATAAGGAAATATAGAAACAGAGATACTGGTAAAAGCACCAGAGGAATGGAAGGCCTGTGGGTAAGACTTGTGTTGACGCTCCATATGTCTGTGTTTGATGTGCAGGGGTTAAGTCTTTTCTGCTTTAGGCACTGTGCCTGAAGTACAAAGCACCTAGGTGATGTGTGGATGCAGGAATGAATCTGGAGTCAAGAAAGCTTGAATTCAAATATGACCTCAGACATGTACTAGCTGTGGGACGCTGGGTAAGTTACTTACCCTCTGTCTGCCTCACTGCCTCCACTGTAAAATGGGGATAATAACAGCACCTATCCCATAGGGTTGTTGTAAAAATAAAATGTCATAATATTTGTAAAGTTTTTCTACAATACCTGACTCATAGTAGGTGCTATATAAATGTTTATTACCTTCCCTTTCCCTCTTAGCAGGTAAATGATGCTGTCTGGTGGAGGGCTGCATGTGGAAACTAGCTAGACTTTCTTCAGGCAACTGATGGGATCTGTTAGCATATGACCCAAGCATTTCTTTGGACAATATGTCAATTTATTAAAATAGAAGCACAAATTATCAACTAATCTCTAATTATTAGGGAACATACACCAAGTCAGCTTGGTATAATAGAAACAGCATAGAAGTTGAAGTCCAAAACACCTGGCTTCCAATCCTAGCTCTGCAACTAATTAGCTCGGTGACCTTCATCAAGTTAATTACATTCTCTGGGTGTCAGTTTCCATATCCATAAAATAAGGATAATACTAACTGCCCTCCCTATGTCCTGGGTCTATTGTGAGAAACAGATAACAAAAGTTTTTTTTTTTCAATCTGTTAATGTACCATGCATTTTAGTGATGATCATAAAGATTAATTTTTTGAGGGCAGAGACCCTCAAAATAATCTAATACTATCTTATATCCCCAACACTGCCTGACACAGTACCTTGCACATAGCAGAATGTAAGGTCCTTGATGGCACGAGTTATCTTGTTTTTGTTTTAATATTCCCCAAATTCAAAATGGTACCTGACATACAGAGTAATAGGCACTTAGTAAAAGCTTGTTGAGTTGAATTTAATTGATTAGTAGATTTATTTAAAAAAAAAATTTGTGGAACAATTACTAATTACATACGAAGAATACAACATTTAAAGCAAGATTTAAATAAATATAGTCACTAAGGAACAGTGTGGTACTTTTTCATAACTTGTATCAATTGTTATCTATTGCTATTTTTAATGCAAAAAAGTTCATTTTCTTTGTTCACTTTAAGGGAAAAGTGTTACCTTTTCCCTCAAATATGGTATTTTGGAGATTGAAAATCTTCAAGCTTTGGCATCTCCATCATTTCACAGAAGCTTTCTAGTTATCTAGTCTGCCAACTTTAGGTTTTGGCACCAAGGCCTTTAATTATAGTAACTGCAACTTATCAGTAGTAAGTTGTTAATTTTCAGCCTTATGTCTCATTTCAGGGGCAACTTGACTTTCTCATCTACATACTTTTCTACTTCCCCTTTTCTTTCAAAATTAAAACAATAGTTGGACAATGTGTCTTCCTGTAGGTCTATATGAAAACCATGATAACCACTTTCCTCTTAGTGAAAAAAAAAGTTTCTTTGACAACCATTTTCTAACTCCAACAACTCCACTCTTTGGCCTCATCGATGCCTAGCCTGGGCAGCTAGGTGGTGCAGTAGATAGAGTGCTGGGCTGGAGTCAGGAAGACTTTCTTCCTGAGTTCAGATCTGCCTTCAGACACTCCCTAGCTGTGTGACCCTGGGCAAGTCACTTAACTCTGTTTACTTCAGTTTCCTCATATGCAAAATGAGCTGGAGAAGGAAATGGAAAAGTACTCTAATATCTTTGCCAAGAAAACCCCAAATGGGGTCATGAAGAGTCAGACATGATTGAAAAATTACTCAGAGATGCCTAGCATGCATTGTAAAGGGTTTTTTTTCACTATCATTTTGCAACTTAGACCCTCCCAGATACTTGCTTTAAATTTTTAGAGGGACCATACCTTTCTTCCTCATTGTAAATACAATCACATATCCCCCCCCATTTTAAATAAATTTGAACAGTTTATATACATTTTGAATATTTTAAAATACACTTGAGAGGATCAGTTTTTAAATGGAATACAATGATTTCCTCATAATAGCAGATGAAATAGTTAGAGAAGGAAATGGGAAACCATCTTTGCCAGGAAAACCCCAAATGGGTCAAAAAGAGCTTAACAGGGTGTAAACAGCCTAAGGCTTTAGAGTCAGAAGAACTGACTTCAAATCCTCTAAACCAGGCCTGCCCAATCTATGGCCCCTGGGCCACATGTGCCTACCAAAGGACTTCAGGCAGTCCTGGAAAAATGTAGGCTTGCCACTGCACACTCTCTCCTGTTTGTCACATGACTCATTGCAACCAACCATCCTCAGTCTGTCTCTAGTCTGACCTATCTGCTGGCGGAAGTTTAGCCTATTTTAATTTTGGCCCCTACCTACTGCCAAGTTGTGCAAGTCTGCTCTAAACCGTTAAGTTGCCAAAGTGGGTGATACTGCCCCCTGGAGGATGCTGCAATGATCCAGGATGGGGCGGTAGTAGCCTCAGGTGCAACCGGGGGACATTGAATAAAAATTAGGAGGTGGTGAAAACATAAGGAAAGCAGAGAAGAAAATTTTGAAAAATCATTCCTTCTGCTGTATAACTGAGTTAAAGTTGTAGTGATTACATTATTTTCCAAGTAAACACACAAAACGAAAGTTATAACCAATCAGTGGTCAAGTCCACCAACAGATCTTAACAAGCAAGTGTTGGCAGGAAAGCCTGCTACACATTGTCAGGAAGTCCACCATGCATCAGCAGGAATATGTGGGTGTAATGACTTGCTTACAATACAATATTATATGGTAACATGATGCAATATTGTGTCATCAACATTTCAGTGCAGGTTAAAAGCCACCAATTTATAATGAATTATTAAATTTAAGATGTATTATTTATTAAAAACTATATATTTTTTGAAATAATATAAATTGTAAAAACCCATTAAAGGATTAAAGAAAGTAGATTTCCAGAGGGACACTGGGTAATTTTTTTTTTTTGAAAAGGGGGTGGTAAGCCAAATAAGTTTGGGAACCTCTGTCTAAACTCAGGCCCCTACTAGCCGTGCAGCCTTAAGCAAATCACCTGACCTCTCTGTGTCTGTTTTTCCGTCTATAAAATGAGGAGGTTGAACTGACTGACCTCTACAATCTTTTCCAGCTCTAACATTTTACAATTTTAATTTAAAGAAGGAAAAGGAGCCAGAGAAAAGCTAGAGTCAGATTCATCAACAGTTGTATTTGCAGGCTCTCATGACATTTCAAATAGCCTCCTTTTCCCTCTATACCAAGTTCTTTCCCCTTGCTTCCTCAAAGATCTCTAAATTTCACAACTCTACTAAGCCTTTCCTGCCTCAGAGGAAGTCAGCTCTTGTTATCCATTCTCTTATCTACTAATTTTGGGTAATTCATATACCCAATAATAAAAAACTGTGACACTAATCCAAGGACATTAGGGGTGTGCTGGAGCATGCTTGATTCCCTCCAGAGAGCCCATTGTTAAATTTTCATTGTGAGCATTTTATACCCTGTAAATCAGCAAATGCTACAAGTCAGGGTTTGATTTATTGTTTTATTGATTATCTAAACTTAAGAAAGTGATGGAGAAAATATTAATACTGCAAATTAAACTTAAATGCAGTTTGATGCTGTGCTCCTTTTTCCCCTATGGAGAACTGGTTGTTAAATATTTACCAGTACACCACTGGATATGATGAAAAGGTTTATCCCCTACAGTCCTTCTCTTTTTTGGTTGTATTGCTACCTGTATGTCAACATGTCTTTTTTGATGTGCCATCTGCATCAGGGTGTCTATTCTACTCATTTATGTACAGACTCTAATGGAATACATTTGGTTAGATGATCCTAAAGGAAGTACAGCCCTGGCCAACCAGTTTTTCCTTCTGGCAAAATGGAGAATGTGATACAGCTGCCTAGAGCACCACAAAGCGTATTATGCTTTCTCTTCTGTCTATACCAGGGATGGGGAACCTCCAGGCCACATATGGCCCTCTAGGTCTCAAGTGTGGCCCTTTCATTGAATCGACATTGGTTTATTCTGTGAATTTGGATTCAAAGGGCAGCACTTGAGGACTTAGAGGGCCACATGTGGCCTCTAGGCTACAGGTTCCCCACCCCTGGTCTATACTATGGCTTCTCAGATTTCCTGTGTCTCCCAAGAGTGTAGATACAGTGAATCTATTCTAATACACAACAGCCCTGAGAGAAAAATCATTGTATCATACAAATGTGGAGCTGGAATGAACCTCAGAGATCCTCTGGTTCAGGGCTCACAGTGGAGAGCAGTAGACCAAGTCTGGACTTGGAGTCAGAAATATATGAGTTCTACTACCTGCCAACTCTGTGAGATTGGGCAAGTCATTTAACCAATATGACCTCTAAGGTCCATGCCTTAATTTACAGAAGACCAAACCTAAGCCTCAGAAAGGCTGTGACAAGGTCACCTAGTTTGCTATTAGCAGTCAGGACCCCAACCTCAGGTCTTCTTGACTTCTCATTGAATGCTTTCCCATTAAAAGACAGAGAAAATATGAGACATCATATTAGCTTGAAACTAGAACAGGAAAAAGAAACCTACTTTGCTACATCAAGGTCCTGGAACATAGCAAAACAAGTAAAATTATTAAGACTTTGGAACTCGAGGATCTTTAATTGATAGAACAGCAACAAATAATGCAAACATCAAGGAGCAGGACATGATCAGAAACAAATTTCCAGCTCACAAACAATCATATATGGCAGGTGTTTATCTTTTTTGGGGGGTGACAAATAAAATAATTTTTAAGAAATAGTAAATGTCTGAATCGCAAACTTTAGCTAACTGGCGCAGGCCAAAAAAACTAACATGCAGGGTCAAGTGATAGATACCATGGAAAAAAGCTTCTTGGTTCCTACATTATCTTAGATTAAGGCTTCCCAAACAGGAATAGAAGAATATCCAGTTTTGTTCAGTGTGAAATATATGGGGGTTTTTTTGGGGAGGGTAGGAGGAGGGAGGATGCTTTCTCAACTGAGTTACTCAATAGCAGGTCACATATGTCTAGGGCAGGGGTTGACAAATTACTGCCCACGGGCCAGATTTGGCCTACTGCCTGTTTTTGTAGGTCTGGGCTAAGAAAGGTTTTTACATTTCAAATAAAGTTTTATTGTGTTTAAAAATGTACAAACCATTCTTAGCTCCTGAGCTATACAAAAACAGACTTTGCGGACTAAAAGTCAACTGGCCCATAGTTTGCTGACCCTTGGTCTAGAGCAGGGGTGGGGGATCTGTGGTCTTGAGGCCACATGTGGCCCCCTAGGTCCTCAAGTGTGACCCTTTAACTGAGTCCAAACTTCACAGAACAAATCCCCTTAATAAAAGGATTTGTTCTGAAAAACTTGGACTCAGTCAAAGGGCCACACTTGAGGACCTAGAAGGCCACATGTGACCTCGAGGCTGCAGGTTCCCCACCCCTGGTCTAGAGTAAAGGAAGATAGTCATTTCTTTCTTCATGCTTCGTGCGCAAAGACAAGCATGGGCATAGAACTATTCTGTTACTTGGGCATATGCCTTGGAAAGTAAGAGACTGGCAAGGTACAGTAGGATGGCATGGGTTCATAATACTAGGTCTGCCACTTACTACCTCTGGGACTTTGGGCAAATTACTTAACCTCTACAGTTTCTAACCTCTCAGTTTCCTCATCTGTAATATAAGAGTAGAAGCAGATTAGGAGTGTGCTGGTAAATCTTTAACAACTGGCTCTCTGGGAGAAAAAAAGGTGGGCACATGACGCATTTCTCTGTCATTTTCTTAAGTCTAGACAATCCACAAAACAATAAATCAAGTCCTGATTTGCATCATTTCATTGTTTCCAGGGATGAAAATGCTCACACTGAAAATTTAACAATAGGCTCTCTTGAACGGATTTGAGCTAGATTCAGCACATCCCTGGAACAGAGTCTGAGAAGCCTTCTAGATTGAGGATCCTGTGAAATTTGCATGAGAGAGTTTAAATAAATAATCCCATCAAGGAAAAGATTTATTGTCTACAGAATGGGATTCAGCATCTTCCAGGCCTGCTACAAAAAGGTCATTGGGTTCATTATTTTCTCCACTTTCTACAGAAACAGAATTGGGGAGTTTTATGTCCCAGATCGATTCCCTTGACTTGGCTATTGAACAAAACAGGAACAAATTGCTGAATTCTAGGTTGGTTCTGACTTTGCAAAAAGTGATGTTTCTCCTCAGGGCCAAAGGGAATCAGTGACTTTCACAAGGGGTCCAAGGGATTTTATTCTGGGACACTAGAAAGGGGACAGAGGAAGGCCATGTCATCAGGACTCAATCCATCAGAAAATACTGTCACTTCTCTCTTTCTGGTTCTTACTGTTGGTGTCATGAATGAAAGAATAGCTATAATAGAAACTATGATCAAATTATGCTAGGCATGGCTGTGTGCTGGGATTAGGACAATGGCAGTTGTCCTGAGTTTTCTGAGTATCAGGCAGTGTTCCCTTTGTATAGCTCTCACACTAAAGGAACACATCCACCTTGGAGCGTCTGTGTATAAATCACAAGCCATAATAAAGGAGATGTCCTGAAGACTTGCAGGGTTAATCAACCAACCATTAAATCATCTTTATTAGGTAATATTTGAAACAACCTGCCATGGTCTAGAGTATGCCGAGGGAGCTGGCCTGTTGGTTTGGCATCTATAGGCTTCAGGGGAAAAGGGACTTTGAAAGCAGCGAAGTGGAGATAGAGGCCATCCAGAGACACTGTAGAAGTGGAGGAGCTGTGGGTTGGGTCAGAGGACTGGGTCTGGTTTTCATATAGCAGTTGTCTGAATCCTGTTTGAATTTCTGGCCTCCTTTCATAAACATAGCTTCCGAAAAGCACCTCTCTGAGAGGTGAGACAGTCTTTTCTTGCTGTCTGCTTGGGCTGCTATAGTGGAGCTGGGAAGAGGCTGTCTACCATGGAAGAATGCAGAATGGTTACACATAAGTAAGTTGACTTTGTGGTCACTTGGTGGCTACATGAGATATGCAATGTTACCTGTGCCATCCTGGATCGGGGTACTGTATCGAAGTAATCGACCAGGCAGAAACTGGCTACAGAACCACACAGCCCTTCCCATTCCTTTCCCACCCCCTTCTGATTAGTGTTCTAGCAGGTCCCAGGGATGGGAATTGTGAGAACAAAGCAGAATGCTTGGTGCGCCTATTTGCATGTCAATTTCCAGAATGCTTCTCCAGCTCCTCTCTATGCCATAGTGATGCTTTTGTATCTCCTCTGTCTGGGAACAAAATGAAAAGAAGGGTCTGAAGTGGGTCAGCACAGTGTCCTGGCACGTCCCCTGGTTGAGCTTTTGCCCAAGAGGGTGAAAGCCTGGCTTCTGTGGCTCTCTGGCTCATCAGCTCCACGAAACAGACATGCTGAGCAGGAAGACCAGGTCTCTACGGGGGGCTTAAAGCTGAGCCCTCTGAGCACTGACCATGGGAATGTTTCCGCCCACAGGCTGAGGGGAGAGTGGTGAGCAGGGCTGCCCTCGCTGAAGTGTAATAATCCTCAGTTGTCATCAATCCAAATCTTACTCCCCTCTGACTTTTGTTTGGCCTGACCACACATCTAGCTGGGAACAAGAAGCATGAGAGGTAGATAGGAGGGGAAGTGGAACTTTCCTTACTTCAGGATGAATGCAAGGTCCCATTCTTACATTAAATCAGCTGTAAGCCACCCTGGCTCCTTTATAAAATGGTGCAAAGCAGTTTCAAAATATGTTTTTTCTTCCCCTTCACAGGAATGTTTGAAGTAATGTGTGCCTAGAGGCAGCTTGATGTAGTTAGTACAAGGAGTACCCAAAGTGGGCTTAGGAAAACTGGGTTTGAATCTTGACCCTGATCCTTACTAGACGTACAAATTTCACCTTGAAGTGTCTCTGTTCTCCTATCTGTATTGGATGAGACTAGAGTATTGCTAAGGCACCTTTGTTCTCTAAATCCCATGATTTTTATAATATTATATTGTTGGATCCATTTTCCCCTGTCATGCAAGAGTATTCTCTATAGTTCACTCACATGAGTATAGATCATTCAATTTTTAAATGGCTCAGTTTTCTGTCATTTCCCTTGGGATATTCATTTTTGCATCTCCTAAGAAACCACAGCTCATCTAGAAATTTAACCAATAATGATTCTCAGGCGCCTAAGTTACTGTTATTCAGACCACAGCAAAAGAAGCATATCGCACACTGAATTCAAAATAGATTTTTTTTCATTGTCATCTGACATTCTGTATATTAAAACAATATTATTAAATGTCACATTAATTTTATTCTGGTAAATTTTTAATGTGCAGTTATAAGGTAATCAGAGAAGATTTATATATTATACATGTAAGTATGTGCTATAGCAATAAATGTTTGCCCCATAAAAATAATAATATAGAAGAGTTTGTAGTTATGAAGGCAAGTGAATTTGTAATATTTGCTCATTTTGAGCTTAACTTTCAAATCATGTGGTTTTTTAAGAGCTGTCCCTGAAAAGTAGGAGGGGAACCATTGAGTTTCTGGTCATAAAGATCTACCTATGCTTGGCACAAATGACCTGGTATGGCAATATTGACAAAATGTAGGCATGAGTACCCTAATGCCCAGGAAGAAAGTCTTCATCTGGAAGTACTGGGCTACACATGTAGGTTCTCTATGAATCAGAACTACATATTTCTTGCCTACATGTACAAATGAGAGGCTTTTTTTTGCTATTGAAAAAAAAACCAGATGATCCGAGTTTCTCCATCTTTTCTTTATAGTTTAGACTACAAGCAGCTGCAGTGTATCCTCATGCTTCTCTGACATGTTGACATAAATGGAACATAGCATCTTGACAGGCCCTCTCCACTGCATTTACTGTGGAGGAAAGGATTTGCAATTATGGAGGTGAGTAAGTGTGAAATATTCACTCACTTTGACCGTATTTTCCAAACCAAGTGTTCCTTTAAGCATTTTACCTGCAGAAGGGTTTGTGTCATGGAACATTTTATATACAGCCACTTAAAAAAACCTAGAGATAGAGTCTTTCCAGGCTATGGGCTGCTACTTCACCTTTATATTGCCTTTCATGTATGTATGTATACATACATACATACAGACAGACAGACAGACAGACAGACAGACAGATAGATATTTTACTTCCTGAAATACCTCCACTAGATCTGGGATTTAATTGATGTGGTTTTGTCCTTGCAGGATGCAGATTGTAACTCATCCATGTCTGCCTAGTTTGTGCAGCTCTTGTTAGTGTCTTTCCATAAATTAAACACCTAACATACTGGAGCTTTCCTCGGTAAAGGGAATAGTACATATCAGGAAGGAAATGCATAACTCAAATTTGTCTGTTTTCTTATTACTTGGGTAAAGGGAGAAGGAAATAAACACATACTAAGCACCTACTATGTTCCAGGCACTATGCTAAATGCTTTAAAATATTATCATCTTTGATTATTAATTAACAATCATGCTAGGTGGAGAAGAACATTGCCATTTTCTCACAACAAGGAGATTTGGTCGGAACTACGGTAACAGCTTCCAAACTGGTTTCCCTGGCTGTTGCCACTCCCTACTCAGTGAATCTATCAACCATTCAATCAACAAGCATTTACTGAATCTCTACTGTGTGCCAAGCACTCTGTGAGGTACTGTGGATACAGAAACAAAAACCAGAATGATTCCTACTCTCACAGAGCTTGTATTATCAAGGAGGGGAGACAATAACCTGCATGAGTATATACAGAAGAAATATGAAGGCAATAAATACAAATAAATGTAAAATCCTTAACTAGAGTATCTAGTTCATACTTCACATTGCTGCTGAAATAATCCACCAAATGCATAAATCTGATTATGCCACTCCCATGATCAAGACACTTCCGTGGCTCCCTATTGCCCATAAGAGGAAATTCAAGGTACTTAAGCTTGGCATTTAGGCCCTCTATGAGTCAGTTCTAATGTATCCTTCCAGAATTATTTTACAATACATCCCTTCATCCTTCCTGTATTTCAGCTGAAATAGAGTAAGCTGTTCTTTCATCTCGTCTTGCCATCTCCTACCTCCATGAATTTATTTGGGTTGTCTCCCATGTCTGGAATTCTCTCCTTCCTCTCATCTCCGCCAGTTCAAGATTCAGCTAAGATTCTGCCTCCTCCACAGAGCCTTTCCTTGTCCTGCAAATTAGTGTTCTTTCCCTCTTCAAAATGTCCTAGAGCACATTGGAAATCCACTTTACCTTTATGATATCCAGTTTTGAACTATATTTATTTCGCACGTGCTTTAATTCCTCATTGCGGCACAGAGGTGACCTTGCATTCTCAAAAATTATGCCAGAAGGTTCCTAGAAAGGCTTTACATATGACCCTGGAAGTAGACTGAATATGCTTTCCAGGGATAAGCATGCCTTACTATAAGGAGATTCATCACAAGTAGACTGGCCATTTGATGACGAGTTCTTTGGCCATGGCAACCCATGGAACAAAGAAAAATGCAAATGGCTCTCAGTCATGTGCCCATTCTATTTCTGTAGTGATGGTGGCAGAGTTCCATGAAAGGGAACAAAGGATGCTTAGAATCATATGATTTTTAGACTATCTACAAACTTCAACTTAGTTGTTGATATTCTCATTGTGAGATCCATGTCCAATGACCTAGACCTCCAGGTCATACTCCTGGAGGAACCTAATCATATAAATCTTGACTTTCTCCCCATAAATGAAATCAGAAAAAGCAGGTAGGAACTACATGGAAGAATGTCTCACAGTCTGTCTTTCAAAAGGCAAAGAAAAAGTCAGCTAAATTGGTTTTGTTGTGTGTCAAAAAGGAACAAGAAATATCATTCCATAGGCTATGTGGACATCTTGTATTTCAGTGTGCATCATAACCATTTGCTATAATATAACCATGAAAATAATGGCAATTTAGGCAGTAACACTGGTTGCAGAGGATTCAGAGGTAGAGAAATTCTATGAAAAAAATGATAACATCCTCCAAATTAAATAAATACATATCATGATACCCAATGGGAACAGATAAGGACCAGGAAAAAAATGTTGCAAAATATGGATCAGGAAGAGTAAGAAGAAATTAAAGATGCCAAAGATTTGTAGACTAGGTGGAAGTCTTGTAACCATATTAATTTCTAACATTCGTATAGTGTTTTAAAGTTTGAAAAGCATTTTACATGTATTACCTCCAGCTTATACATAAAGAATTATTTCACCAAGGGAAAAAATGGAAAGGAAAGCAATGTATATGGCAAGCACTAAACAGCATCACAAAAATTGAAATTGATTATATTTTAACAGATAACAAATGACTCATTACTGATGTGGGAATTATCCCTGAATCAGCTGTCACTATGTATAGTCAGACCACTGATTTGTCAAAGCAAAGATCAAAACTGGTACAAAGCTAGAAGAAAGAAAAACTGAGGAAAAGATATAGTAGTATACACAATTAAAACAACTCCAAACTGATCTATTCGAGTAGATTATTTATGTTGAACACAGATGGAAGAAATGGTATCAACATGAAATATATTTATATAATACATAAGTTGAAACAAAATAAATCAATTGCTATAACAAGGAAACCAAGACAGCCTAAAAGCATTTAAGTCAGCAAATACTTGACTTCTTTGCCAAACATAGAGATATGGCAACTAAGGGCAACACTGATTTAGAATATAAATTCATTTGGGAGAAAATGGAGGAGGAACATTTATTCATTCAGCAAACATTTATTAAGCTCCTACAATAACTCAGACACTGTGCTAAAGGCTGGATGAGTTTGAGCAGTACTGTCTCATCGAACAGAGAGACGTGGAGGGTAAAACCAGTTTAAAGACCGATTAGTGAGTAAAACATGCTGAGGGCACTTAAGGGGGACAACAAATAGAAGAAAGATGGGAAAAGATCTGCAAAGATTTTTTTTATAAACAATTTTTTTATAAACAGGAAATTGGAACCACCAAACTTAGACTTCTAACACCCCAATCCTATATATGCTTACAGAGAAGACTTGACATGGCACTAAAGCAACCAAGTGTGAGAAAATTGGCTGGATTAGACTAAATTTACAAAGAGGAGATCTTTTCTGGAGATTATTTCGTTATGACAGCATTCACTGACGGGTCAACTTGTGAGATATATGAAATAGGGAAAGATAGAAAGGCATGGGAAATACTCCAGAACTTATTAATACAAAAAGGCAGACAATATATGCTTTCTTTCCCATCTATGTAAAACTTTTATGAGAATAATATACATTAGCTTTGAGGATATTGTTATGGAGGGTAGTAGTAGTAGTAGGGAAAAGGCAAGCTTTTAGAAGTACTTTTTCATATTAGAGAATATTATCTTTACACAACTGACTAAATGATGTAGAGGATAAAATATTGTACTGTATTTATTGTTTGTTGATTTCAAAAGCTCAATATTCCATAGAACAAAACAATCTTAAAAGTTTTCTTCATACGAGGTATTTTTTTAGACATGCAACAAAATTATTTAAGATTATTTGAAAGATATGTAACTTTGTTCTACTACCCTCTAATCATTAATATCAGGCAAGGCATAGAACAGGAAGTGTATGCTCACTAAAAATGTTTGCCACTGTTATAGAGGAGCTATAGTTGTTCACTGTGCAAGTTGAGAAATTCTATACAGATTCCTTTCATTTTTTTTTGTACTCTTATGCGGCTGCCTTTCATTGACTAGTGAAGGTAAGCAATTTCTATGGTTATTGATAGTCTACAATTGTTATTTGTTTGTATTCTTTTAAAGAGAATTTAAAACAACACAGAGAGAAAAATAGAAAGCACGTGAATACAAAAAAATGAAAGGAAAGGGGAAAAACAGTAATAGGGAAGGTGGTTTAGAGAATGCTTGGTAGGGTTAGACAAAATATTGCCTTCAGCCAGATTCAACGTCTGCCAACATTAAGCCTTCTCACTTTCTAGATCCTTTTCTGTCTAGTCACCGAGTTCTTCTATTGCCTTTTGAACAAACAGGAACACACTTTTCCATATCCACAGCCTGCGTTACAATGGCTTTAGCAAAGTTCTCTCTGTGGATATCATCCGAATTTTGCCTCGTTTTCCAGCCATTTTCCTTCCAGTTTCCAATCCATGAATTCATACCTTTGGTGACAAGTTGGTTATCTATGCACACAATGAGTTTATACACATCTGGGGCCTTTGCTTCCACAAGCCTTTTGAAGGTTGCCTCCAATGCTTCTGTTAGGTTTGTTTATCATCCAAAATGTCTGTCACTCATGTTTAGAGTAGGGGGAAACTGAAGAGCTCTTTCATGAGTCCAAACTTCTTTCACAAAGGCCTGTCGTATTAACATCAGCATTCTACTGGTGGTGTTACTGTATGAAGGTCCATCTTCTTAATACCAATCTACTGCTGTTATTTTTGTATTACTCGATGTCATGGACATGAGAATCTAAAGTATTAGAAATGAGCATCATCCAGAGGGGAATGGAGAAGTGCACATTGGGTATGAGCAGCCATCAATAAATAACAAGGAACTACAAAGAAGTTCCAGAGTAATGGTTATCATCAATGAAATTCATGATTAAAAATAAAGGGCTGGTCTTGTGGTAAGAGCAAGGAATAAATAATGGATGGCCCTTGTGCTCTAATGATATCTTTGAAGGGTTAAGAGACAGCAAGAAAGACCCCTGAATCATGCTAGGCAGACTCTATGAAATGAACTTAAGAGAGGCCATGGACCAAAGTTCCAGAGTACAGGGCAGGGAAGGATGAGTTACGTCTGCATTGATAGAGGAAATATCCACATTGATAAGATCAAAGATTTAATTAAATATTTGAGAGTGTGGTATCACATTCCCCTCAGTCTCCTCTCCTTGTTCTACAGTTGACAATAAGCTCCTCAGGACACAAATTATGTCTTTTAACTTTATTTGTTTTGTTTGTCTTTGAAATAGTTGGTATGCTTAATACATGTTTACGGAATTAAATTGCATCCATCCTTTCTTGGTCTCCAGTTTGTACAAACTCCATAGTTCAAACTTTTGTGACAAGCTAGGGCTACTTTACCCTCTTTGGTTATGTAAAAAGACCAAACAAACAAAAACAAAACAAAAAAAACCCCTAGTCCAACAATTGTTCCTTAATTAAACTGTCTCTCACCATTTATAAAAGTCTGGCATCTGGAATGACCAAATATGGATAGTAATGTACCAAAACATAATTAATCAGTTAACGAGCATTTATTAACGTTAATTAAGCACCTACAATACCAGACACTGGACTAAGTTCCGAGTATACAAATACAGTGAATAAAATAATCCCTACTTGCAAGAAGCTTACATTCTAACGTGAAAAAATTCTCTAACGGAGAAACGTTCACAACCACTGGTAGCAGATTTTTTTTCTCAACAGTAGAATTTTATCATATTAATGATTTGGTGATTCTGTTAACAAATCTTGTGTTAGTAACTTTCTCTCACATTAAAAGAGATTAACTTTGATAATATAACATGAAAGTTACTAACATAAGATTAGTGCAAATAGAAACCCAAATCTCCACAGACCTCCTAAAGGTCCTGTTGAATGTGTAAACAAATTCCTCTTGGGATTTTCACTTGCTAACCAAGTTGCCACTTTTATTTACCTTAAATGCTCTCTAGGCAGGTGGCTTCTATAAGACTAACATCCTCAAAATTAGCAGTTCTCCAAGGTGCCTGAGGGGATTCCCTAAATCCTAAGTGAGGATCACTAGATTGTGTCTACCTGTTTTTATTTCTACTTCCCTCATCTCTCTCTCTCTCTCTCTCTCTCTCTCTCTCTCTCTCTCTCTCTCTCTCTCTCTCTCTCTCTCTCTCTCTCTCTCTCTCTCTCTCTCTCTCTCTCTCTCTCTCTCTCTCTCTCTCTCTCTCTCTCTCTCTCTCTCTCTCTCTCTCTCTCTCTCTCTCTCTCTCTCTCTCTTTTTTGCCACATCAAGAGGGCTAAAGAATGGGAGAAAAGAATACTATGGCCTTAATATCACTTCCCCTCTCTTGGCTCCGTATGCTGCTTCTAGGTAGGGTAATTTTTCTTTCACATTTTGAAATTGAATTTAAATTTAATCTCAATCAGTACATAAGAAACTGATTAACTTCCCTTTCATGAACCATGCCTTTCTTTAGGGATAGTGATGGGCATATACAAAGGGCAAACTTTGGTGCACTTGTAAGAATACAATAGGCATTTTTGTGTGGTAAAAAAAAAGTCTTTTAAACTACGCCCAGTGTGCATACAAAACAACAGAATTAAAAAACCATTGGGCTTTTTGGAGAAAGCTCCAATAAGTCAATAAATAAATATCGGCCGTAATACTGCTGTCACTTTGAATTTTCAATTCATTTTTCAATCAATAATTGATGTATTCACCCGGCATCCTTGTGAATTAGGTCAGTTTCATTATCCTCATTTTATATCTGAAGGGAAAATGAAGCACAGAGAAACACAGGGAGGCAGAATAGTATTGTGGAATAAACCCTGGAAATGAGGGCAGAAGACTTATGTTGGAATTCCAGGTATTGCTCCTTGACTGGACTTCAGACCTTGGCAAATTGCTTACTTCTCTTTGTCTCCATTTCTTCATCTTTACAAAGGAAATAATGATATCTTCCCCACCTACCTCAAAGAGTTGTCGTGGAGGCATTTTGTTAATCACAGGATTTATACTTACAATTGGAGAGGATCTCAGAGGACGTAAAAGCCACACCCCTTTACATTAGACATGAGAAAGCTGAGGCCCAGAGATGTTAAGTGACTTGCCCAACATCATACATATAATAAGAGAAACAATCATAAAATCTAAATAAAGTTATTACTGTAAGTCAGTAGGAGCTGATGGACAATACCAAGCACATGCAACTTCTGGCCCTATGTTACATTTATTTGGTTTTTCTGCATCTCCCAAAACGTGTATGGTTGCTGCAAAACCAGTTTTAAAAAAAGAAAGGATTTGAAATTTGACTTCCACAAAAATGAAGCTTTAGTTATAAGGACTTAATAAGATAATACATGTAAAGTATACTACAAATCTTAAAGCACTGTGCAAATGTTAGTTGTTGCTGCTGTTGTTGTTGTTATGTGTGTAGGGTGGGAGGGTGCCACTTAGATTTATTTCTGTGGATACTAATAATAAGAAATGGTGATGGCAGAGGGCCATGAGGGAACTCGGATCCACATAGCTCTGTCCCAAAATGCCAAACCAGGGTGGGGAACCTGCCATCTCAAGGCCACATGTGGCCTTCTAGGTCCTTGGGTGCAGTCTTTTGACTGAGTCCAAGTTTTACAGAACTAAACCTTTTATTAGGGGGATTAAAGGCCACACTTGACGACTTAGGTTTCCTATTCCTGTACCAAACCATTCAAGAGAGCTTACAAGATAGGTCCTGCTACTCCAAGCAAGAGATGCTACCATAAAGCAAAGTAACTGAGGAGAACTTCTAAAGGCTATTTGCTCTTCCTCCATATATTCCATACAAGTATTAAAAGTGCACATTAATCTATAGTCATGAACTGATTCAACCGTTCTGGAGAGCAATTTGGAACTATGCCCAAAGGGCAATCAAACTGTGCATACCCTTTGATCTAGCAATACCACTACTACCCAAAGAGATAAAAAAGAGGGGAGGAAGGACCTACATGTGAAAAAACATTTATAGCTTCTCTTTTTGTGGTGGTAAAGAATTGGAAATTGAGGGGATGCCCATCAATTGGGGAATGGCTGAACACGTTTCGGTATATGAATATAATGGAATACTAGTGTGCTATAAGAAATGCTGTGCAGGTGGATTTCAGAAAAACCTGGAAAGACTTACATGAAGTGAAGCGAGCAAAACCAGGAGAATATTGTATGCAGAAACAGCAATATTGTATGATGGTCAACTACAAATGGCTTAGCTATTTTCAGCAATACAGTGATCCAAGACAAATCCAAAGGACTCATGATGAAAAATGCTATCCACCTCCAGAGAAAGAACTGATGGACTCTGAATACAGATCAAAGCATACTATTTTCCTTTTAAATTTTTTTTATATTTTTCTTTGGCCTGTTTCATCTTTCACAACATGACTAATATGGAAATATGTTTTATATCATTGCACATATATAGCCTATATCAAATTGCTTACCATCTTAAGGAGAAAGGGGTTTTGGGAGGGAGGAAAAAAATTTGGAACTCAAAATTTTAAAAAAAAGAATGTTAAAATTTGTCTTTACATGTAATTGGAGAAATCAAAAACTATTTTAAAAAACATTAATCTATAGTCTACCATTCACTCATTCATTCATTTCTTCATTCAGGTATATGACTCTTTATTATCCATCTATAGTATAAATCAAGGAACCTTGGTTCCAGGGTTATGGTGAGGTTGTGGTTTACTAGTAGACCTCCGGGTAGACCTGGAGGTTGAATTTATCCTAGGAAAAAGCTGAGTCTCCAAGTTATTCCTGAATCTAGCCTAATCTCCCACATCCAAGTACAGTAATAATTTGGTGGTAGGTCAGAAAAGACTTCTGGATTCTCTAATTTGCCAGGCTCCAATGGTAGGAGTCAAGTCAAAGAACTTCGGTTCAAATCCTACTCCAGATATTTACTGGTTGGGTTACTCTGGGTAAGTCACTGGGTCTCAGTTTTCTCAGCTATAAACAACATTTACATTGGTTTAATGACCTTCCTTTAGCTCTGAAGCTATGAAATGAACTATTTTTGCTGGGACACTTGCCTCAAGGTATCGATGCTTTATTAGACGTGAAACTGTAGTACTTTTACATTTTCCTAAAGTATTTGGTTAACACTGAAACCTTCCAGGGCTCAACTACCAATCCAGATGATGGTGCTACGTGTTACATCTCTGTCCTTTCTTTTTTGAAGAGCTGATATCTTATTCTCCTTTTTGACCACCACTGTTCAGAAAGGAAACAGTTCTTTGCAGCAATGCCAAGACATCCAACTAGATGGCATCTACATAGCATTTTAAGATTTACAAAGTACTTTACATAGATCATCTCATGTGATCCTCCCCAAAGTCCTGTGCAATAGATATGCTCTTATTTTCCCCGTTTTATAGATTAGAAAACTGAACCTGAGATCAATCGATCAATAAGTAGTAATTCTGTATTTACTATGCACATCAGACACCATGCTGAGCACTGGGGACACAAAGAGAGGTAAAAGACAGTCCCTACTCTCAAGGATCTCGAAATCTAATGGGGGAGTCAATAAATGAATAAGTATGTACAAATTATATACAGGACAAATAGGAAATAATTAACAGATGGAAGGTATTTGATTGTGGAGGGGCTAGGAAAGGCTTCCTGTAGAAGATAGGATTTTATCTGGGATTTAAAAGAAGCCAGTAGGCATGGGTGAGTAGGGTTCCAAGCCAGAGAAAATGACTTATGATGAGAGATGAGGTGTCTTATTCATGGAACAGCCAGGAAGCCAGGGCCACTGGATTTAGTCAGAGAGCAAGGTATAGGAAGACTGGAAAAGTAGGAAGGGTCTAGATAACAAAGGGCTTAGTAAAGAAGTTAAGTGACTTGAACAGGGTCAGAAAACTAGAAATTTCTAAGGCAGGATTTGAACCCAGGTTTTTCGGACTCCATGTCCAACATAAATCCATTACATCATGTTGCCCCTTTTGACAAGTTACAATGTGGATATCCATTCAAATAGTTCTTATTTTTACCCCCTTGCTTCTGAAGTGGACTGCCTGATGCTTGCGCTGGCCAAATTTCATCCGCTAGGGAATTTTTAATTTCTCTTTTTTTAGAGTGAGTGTTTGCTAGTGTATTCTTCAGATTCTCTCAGAATCTTCCCTGACTCAAAAGCCCTAAATAATTCTATTTCATCAGCAAGTTTTTCCATCTCCCTTTTCATCTTCCTCTTCCAGGTCATTAATAAGAATCTTGAATAACACCGGGCTCAGAGTTCTCCCCAGAGCACCCCACAGTTAACCTCTTTCCACACAAGGAATTGGCCTTTTATTTCTACTCATTGCTTCCCACCTCTTAACTAGTTTTAAAGACAGAGCAAGGCTTTCCTTCATACCCTATGGTTACCAAATTTACTTTAGTAGTTAGGCAACCTTTGTTCTTAGGGGATAGATCCACAGCACCGACCTATTTGCTAAAAAAAAAAAATGCTTTTATCATTCCTCTCTCTCACCCTTGACTTCTCTGTAAGAGTGTCCCCTAGCTCCCTGGGAAGTAATTCTTAGGCTTACCCCTCACACTGCTCCCCAGGCCTGGGTAGCCATTGGGTCAGGTGCAACAGCCGTCCTTGATCATAGGTACAATACTGGGGGTTCCTGCCCGGCTCTTTTCATTTGGCTGCTGGAGACCTTGTAGGTGAAGGCCATCAGGTCTAGGAGATTTAATGAAATTTGATTTCTGTTGTCGCTCTCTCTGATGTCTGTATCTGCAGACACTGACTCACCTTCACTCCTGAAAGTGCGCCACCCCCCTCCACCCTGGGGCCAGATATTTACTCATCCTGCTCCGTGCTGAACACAAAAGCAAAGCCATAATTTAGCTGTGCTCTCTTGAAACCTTTTACTGCTCTTTACTCCCACTGTCTTTCCTGGAGGCTTCCTTCTTCTGAAGGACTTCAGGAAAGGCTGAGGATTTGCCTTCATATCTTTATTCTTTGGATTTATTCTTCCTCCCTTGCCCTCCATCTTACCTGCTGAAGTTTATACTCCTTTCTATTAGCTTCACTTGGATGGGATTTCTATTTTTTTAAAGGATACTTTTCCACCTGACTGAGCTCCCGCTATTTGAACCTTCCTGGTTTTTATTCCTTGCCTTATCAGTTCCTTTTCTGTTGTTCTGGGATAAGCCCATAGTCTCTGCCTCTAGTCAGATATTCCTTAGCAGCCTTCATGCTGATTCTATGGATTTTAATTTTCTAACATTTCCCTCCAGGCAGTTTCCAACATCCACTTCCTATGTCTTGCTCAGCACTGAGTATACTGTTGGAACTCAACAAATATTAAATAGTCCTCTCTCCTCCTCTTGAAAAAAAAAAGCCCTTTCTTGAATTTTACTTGTCAAAATACAACCATTTGTGTTCAGGTCCTCATTCCTCCAGTGTTCAACCTAATTATATTAAGGTCAATATTATTTTGCAGCTCAACAGTACATCCTGCCTAAATCGGAACCAACTTCTCTGTGTTACTCAGATATAAATACATTCTACCTTATTAATCATCGGGGCCCAAGTGTAAGCCACTGATTTATTGAGTACTCATAACCTATGAGGCTTCACCAAACGGGCACAACATGGGATATCTGCTCCCTTCCACTCAAGTATTGAGGGTGAATGGGATTTCATTTGCAGGAAAGTCCTGATTAAATATCTTCTCGTCTCTTCCCAGAACTAGTGGATTAAAGATAACATTTTCTTATACCTCTCTCCTCTTCCAAGAGAGGTGGAGTAATTCAGGGAGTAGAATGTAGTATACATCGTTAGATGAGATCACTTTATGGGTTGTTTTTGCTGAGTGTTTTCCTTTGTTCTAAGGAAAGGTTCACTGATGGGGGCAGGGGATAGATGTCACTATATCCAGAAATGCTATTATATCAAAACAAAAGGCTCCAATAAAATTCACTTACAATTTATTAAAATATATATGCATAAACCTTCTGATTACATGCTTACAACCTCTCATATTCCTTCTTTCATTGTTTCCTCTTCCTTCCTTCTCCAGCTTCATATTTTGTCTTTAAAGTCTCCCAGAAGGATCCAGCAGTATGTCTTTATTTTGCTTATGCCCAGATGTCCCCATGTTCACTTTTCTTTCTTTCTTTTTTTTAGCACCTATCCAACCTTACAGGTCACCAGAGCTGAATATGGAATTCCCAGCTATCTAGTAAAATGTAATGAGCCCAGACCACTCATATTTCAATATAAGGAAAAGAAATATGAAAGCAGTATAAAGGTCTGAAAGAAAGCCAGAGCTAGATGAGACATCCTCATCCTTCATAGGCATAGTATGCCCACCACCCCAAGCTTTGTTACTTTTGAGTGAAAGGGGTTAGGTGACTATAGGGCCCCTGAGTTCCCATCCCAGTCAATAGCCCTTGTATATGTGAAAGGGCGGGTCGTTTGGGCTAATAACATATTACAATATTCTTAGGGAACACATTTTCCATTGGTCATCCACTTCATTTTTCATTTGCGATTTTTCATTACTGCATTAAACTGTGTGATAAATGAAAGGTAGAAGAATTTGACAGATGATTTGATTTCTCCCCTTGTCAGATGATTTGGCTTAGTTTCCTATGAAAATAGAAGGCAAGCCCTGTAAAATTGTTCTTGTGGATTTGTTTCCTGGCATTTATTTGCCGTCCCTGCCATATCTAATCTATCTATTTACCTACAGTTCAGTTACTGATCTGTATCCCCCAGGATTCTGGATCTATATTGACAAAGTGGTGGTGGGCTGTTTCCTACTTGCTACATTGTGTAATAAATAATGAACACTCCACATATACTTTAAATTCCTTTTTCTTCCTCCAGTCCCCAAACACTGTATTATTAAACAGGCTTCCCATACAGCATGCCCACAGACTGCACAGGATCTACAACAAAGGAAAGTCTGCTCATTCTTCTGCTTAAATACAGCAGCAGATTTCGCCTCCCTCATGCTAGCATGGAAAGGATAAACACAATATTGTCTTTACTCTGCCGTTCGTAGGCTGCCAAAGCTAGGGTTAGCTATGTAGCTCTTCCTTTTGGCACTCTGCAAAACTTTCATGAAAAGTTATTATTGCACAGACCCTGGATAAAAATGCTACCCCCCACCCCGGCCCCCGAACCATACGGATGCTACTGACCCCGAAGACCCCTGTATTGTCTTAGATAGACAGGGTTGATAAGGAAAAATAAAGGGATGATAAAAGAAAAAAAAAGTTGTTCATCTATTTTTTTTCCTACTGTTGGAAAGAGAAGTTTCTAAAATAGATCATATGTTTATCTGTCTTGTTGCAGCTTTCAACAAAGCTGATGTGATATGACAGAAACAGTAGCTACAGAAGCAGCTTCTCATGAAGGGACAACAAGCAAATACAAATGAGAGTGACTCAAATCATGTACAGCTTTAAAGAAAACAGAGCCAGAGTTTGACATTTTTAAGCCTAATACCAAGTGAGAGGTATGCTGGCATTCAAGTGACTCAGAAATTGGTTATCTGCCTCTTGCCCTATAATATGGGCATCTAGTGTGAGCCACTGGCTGTGTTAGATTTTTATCTTCCCAAAGGATTGGGCTCCATTCCCCACCTCCCACCTCTGTACTGAACCCTGTGAGTGAATAATCAGAGGTACATAAGCCTTTATTTCTAAACTACCTATTAAATAGCTTTCAAAACTTGGGCTGTAAGTGTCAGTTATTAGCCATGGTGCGTGTCAACTCCCCCGCCCTCCTCCTAATTCAAGCAGCTATTCGGCTCTTGACCTATTAAAACTTTGTTTGCTATTATACTTGCTGGCAAACTAGTCATGTGGAAAGGTGTCGAAGAAATGAGCCCGTGTGTTCCCCAGGTGATATAAATGCTTTATCAAGCTGATCCCTACCATGTTATGTAAACTATACCAGGTAGCATTCATTTTAAACAGAGAGATAAACAGATCTAATATGCTTCAGGGCGTCATGCTTTATGCATGAACTGCTTTTTATTTTTATATTAAAGATATTCTTGACACAGCCTACTGCAATGTAGTTGAGAAGCAACATAACGTCTTAACTACAACCACCGACAGCATGTAGAAAGAAGTTCAAAGTAGGGAGGGTGATCTATTCCCTTAGCACTTAATCCCATGTTAACCTTTTTAATTAATTCTTAATAAACAGTTAATTTTTTTTTAGTGAAATACTGCTTGTAATGAGAAAGGTTCATTCAAAAGATAAACGAAGAAATCCTTAGGGATGGAAATTATATATATGCTTGTGCATATAGGTCTAACCTAGGTTTCAAGCTGGAATGGACCCTAGAGAACATTTAGTCCAAGATCCTCATTTGATCAATGAGGAAATGAGTGCCCAAGGTCATACAGGTAATAAATAGCAAAACTAATATTTGACTCTGTGTGTATGCATATATATATAATTTTGTTTCTCTTGTTCTCCTGGGTTCAAATACTAGTGATGTGATTTTGGCCAAGTCACTCAACCTTTTTGTGTTCTATGCAATTCTCTAAGACTTTAAATTGCAGAAAAAGTGTTAATTTTCATTAGTGGTAGGGCTTCATCCTGGGAAGCACCCCATACCAATGACATCATGGGGCCAGTCTAATAATATATTCCTGTTATTTATAATTTGTCAAAGTTTGTGTGTGTACATGTATTTGTGTGTATGTGTGTATTCACAGAGAGAGGTATACCCTATCTTTGTTAAATGATTCCCAAAAATGCAACATTAGAGATAATGACATTACAGGGGATATGGGGGCAATTAGTTCCATGAGAACTATTCTACAAATGAGAATGGCTAAATGATGTCACATTGGGGTTTCATGGCTTTATAGTAACTTTTTAAAGAATTTTTTACAATGGAGAGAGGGAGAGAGAATACAAAGACAGTTTAATCTAGCATTCATGAAACATTAAAAGAGCCAGAGGAAATCTTCTTGTGTATTAGATAGCTCCTTTGTAGACAATCTGCAGAAGTGTACAGGCAAGTTACATAGGATAAAAGGGGATTCATGGATACAGTGTGCAGTAGTAGAATACCCACATCAATGTGGTCATAGCTCCATCCATATATTGAACTACTTACGCGTATCTGTATAGGCACACTACAACTTACAGTAGCTCTCTCTTTGACATTTCCTTTTCTGTATTATCATTTGCTTTCTGACTTGAGCTGCATACATGGAATTCTTTTTTCTCTTCTGGTTACACAACTATCTGTTCATGGTGGTTATGAACAACTTATGGGGCTCATCAGCATCCCTGAGACAGTGAAAGAGCAAAAGAAGAGTCCCATTGTGCGTGACTTGGCTAAGTTTCATTTTCTTCCTTCCTTTGCTTTTACAAGGCAATGTCAAGTCCTTATTTTCCCCTCTCCCATCACCTTTTGAAAAGCTGTCAATCTCTATACCATACAGAAACCAAAAGAGGTGAAATTTTGTCTTGGAATAGCACTGGCCTACATGCAGTATAGGTCAAATTAAGCAGATTAAATCAGAATGTCATTCCATATGGATACAGCCTCAGGAGCTCAGTTTCCCTCATCTGTTAAATAAGGGATATTACTTTTGAACCTTTCAAGGTGTTGTTATGTTTAATGTGTTTATGAAATTCAGTGTAGAAAATGCTTTGGTTAGATTGTTTACATCTGGAATGAAATAAACTTTGACTTCTTTCCAACAGGAGAATCCATCAAGAATGCTGAAAATGAGAGAAGGATGTTCCAAATGCAGCAGATCACCCTCTCTCCAACTGAATTTTTGGCTGCATTCCTTCTCTCCTTATAAATCCAGGATAATCCTGCCCACAGGATGAGGAGAGCTATCGGTAACGAATAAGGGGCAATAACTGAGTGACCAATGCTATTACGAATATTTGCAGAAAATCAGGATGAACACAGGGATGAGTTAAGAACAAACATTATCCATTTGAGAGCTGCCTCTCACTTATTCCACGTTTCTCATACATAAAAATCCCTTCTCTTGCCTCTATGTCTTTGCACAAGCTGTCCTTCATGTCTGGAATGCTCATATCTTAGAATCTCTAGCTTCTTTCAAGAATTCTACTTCTAATAAAATAGAATGTAAGCTTCTTGAAGTTAAGGACTATTTTATTTCTGTCTTTGTTTCCTCAGTGTCCAGCATGATGTCCCACACAGAGAAACTCCTAATAAATGCTTGTTGAATTGTTGGATTGATTTCTGAGAGGAAATTCAAAAAGAGTCTCCTATTTTTTAATGTATTCTCCCTGAATCTACTCCTAATTTTAAAGATTTTTTAATACACAAAACTAAATACATTCTCTACATAATAATGTAACATTGAATGATGATTGGGTAAATCAAGACAAAGTTCAGAGAAATGCCTTTTACATTGTGTATATAAAACTCATGGAAATCAACAGAATAACAGCAAAATTCACATTTACATAGTGATTTATAGTTTACAAGGTATTTTCCTCACAATTACCTGGAAAGGTAGGTCCTATAAGTGTTAGGGTTGTATGATATTATTTCCATTCAGGTTAAATATCCTTTCATCCTGAGATTCTGCTGCTAGGCATATATCTCAAGTAGGTCATTGACAAAAACAAAAGCTCTGTATACACCAAAAATATTTATAGCAGCAATTTTTTTGTGGTAGCAATAAACTGGAGTAGGTATCCATCAACTGGGGAATGACTCAACAAATTGGGGTACATGAATACAGTGATATGCTTTTATGCTGCAAGAAACAACAAGCATGATGATTTTAGAGAAGCATGGAAAACTCTACATGAACTGATGCAAGTGAAGGACATAGAACCAGGAAAACAATATGAATAATGATTACAATAATGTAAATGGAAAGAGCAATAACCGCAAGACAATCAGAACTGAATGTTGCAAAATTATAAAGAATAATTTTGCTCCCCGCTTTTCAGAAGCTGAGGTTCATGGGTGTGAATAATTGCATATAACTTCAAACTTGTTCAGTATGGTTATTGGTTATGCCAAACCTTTTCTCTCTCTTTCCCCCTTTACTTTAAAAAAAATAAAACTTTTTTATTCTCAGATATAGCTCTCTGGGGAAGGAAATGGAGGAAATCTAGATGAAATAAAAACAAAAGCTATCAACAAAAATTTATTTTAAAAAATTTCCACTAACTTTAGTGGTCAACAGAAACTATGGGCTCAAAATGATGTGCCCAAGCAGTTACTAATGACAAAATGTTATTGAAGGATAAAGTATTTATAGTTAATTCAGAAGGTCTCAGATTTGTAGTTGGATCAAGAATGTTGTCTACTCCATGAAAGGAGTGTGTATACTTAACCTGAATGCAAATAAAGTCCTACAATGGAAAGTAATCAGTCCATTTATTTTGATGAATGAAAGTATGGTTTGCAGATTGGTGGGCAGCATGGCTCCAAGACATAGCTGTGGACTTGAAGTAACAGAGACTCCAGGCTGATTTTCTACCTCAGGTACTCACTGCTTGTATTGAGGCTGCACAAGTCACCTCTCTTACATTCATTTTGCTCACCTGTAAAATGGAGATAATAATGACACCTATCTCACAGAGTTGTTTGTAGGATCAAATGTACTACTGAATAGAAAATGCTTTGCAAATTTTAAAGATTTTGTAAGCGCAAGCTATCATCATTTTCATTACCATCATCACCACCATTTTATTCACATCTCTTTTGATGGAGTTCATCTAGAAATGGTCCTGAGACAAGCTGCTCCTCATCTTCTTTCCTATTCCTTTTCTTCCTTCCTTCCTTCCTTCCTTCCTTCCTTCCTTCCTTCCTTCCTTCCTTCCTCCCTTCCTTTTCTTCTTTTTCTTCTTCTCCTCTTCCTCCTCTTCCTCCTCCTCCTCCTCTTAATCCTCCTCCTAATCTTTCTCCTCCTCCTCTTCCTCCTTCTCCTTCTCCTTCCCCTCTTTCTCCTCCTGTTCCTCATCCTGCTCCTCATCCTCTTCCTTCTTCCTTTCTCTTCTTCTCTCTGTGAACTATTGCACAGATGATTAAACACCTTTTTTTGTAGCTGCATAAAGTATTTAGGATATAAGTTTACTAATAATAATACCACCGATAAAGTGGAATAGCTAGGTGGTTCCTACTAGCATAAGATGTTTTATTTAGAAGCACCATGCTTTATATGGGCTAGACAAAAGCTAGTCTAGAAAAGTGGTGTTTTATTAAGTTACTAGAGCATCTTTGTTGCTATAGGACCAGCTTCTCCTGTGTTTACCTTAGTTTGCAAGCAACAACAAAAAATATTGAAGCATTAATAAAACCCAGTCACCCAGAACTCCTGACCGTAGTCAGCCTGAATTATAACTTTTTAATTTAGTCAGGTAAAGAATTATTACAGTAGGACTCTAGGGCAGGAATGTGTTAATAAAATCCTACTCTCTGCCTTTTCATTTAAAATAATCCCCCTGAGCTGATTAAATGAAATATCACTTGTTTAATAACTGACAGAACATTATTTTTAAGCACAAATGTTTTGCATGTCTTTGCTGCCTGGTTTGCATTCTGAGCACAGCACTGAGTTGGGGGAGGGGGAGTGGTGTGCAGAATAGGCACTGACATCACACAAAGGGAGGAGAGTTTAGCACTTGGAGGCAGTTGGTCCTGCCACTGTGGTATCCATAATTTAGTGTGAGGCAGTGAGGTAGACAGAGCATTATCATTAGAAATCATCCTGAACAGGCACATAAAGCACAGTCGCAATAACACTTGTCAGAAAGGTGACTGCAGTCAAAACTAATATCCAGGAGTTTCGAGATAAATGCTGACACGGCAGCCATCCTACAAAGACTATTATTGCTTAAAAAAAAATCCCCACAAAGCTCTAAACCCCCCAAACAAAATCAAACCATGAACCTTCCCCAGAGTGAATAAGTTAGTGGGAAGTTCGCATTGGGGTGGCATAAACTTTCTATGATTTACAGCAAACAAATTGCTTCTTTACTAGAATAAGGGGTTTGGGTTTTTTGATGTTGAGATATTGGGAGAGAAAGTGAGAGTGAGAGAGAATGAGAGAGACAATGGGATGGAGAGAGGAGACAAAAGGAGATGTGGGGAGAAGAAAGGAGAAGAGAGGGAGAGGCAAAGGGAGAGGCAAAGGGAAAAGGGAGAAGAGAGGAGAGAAGAGAAGAGGAAAGAAGAAAGAGAGAGGGAGAAGAAATATGGATGAGAGAGAGAGAGAGAGAGAGAGAGAGAGAGAGAGAGAGAGAGAGAGAGAGAGAGTATATAAAATGCTATTTTCAGACTTAATGATGGTAAGGCTATTTGGAATTCTTACCCTCCCCCACCTTCCCCCGCCCCATCCTGTTTTAGGGAATATATGAGCTGTGCCTGTAAAACAGGTCATTAGCTGTGCAACTTTAAGGTTCATTGCCTCAGCCTACATGTTGCTCAGTTGGCACTTGCATTTTGCCTGTCGTCTACATTTAGAATAATCTCTTTGACTTGGTACCAGGTTGTAATTTAATAACCCAGCTCTGCTGACTTCATAAGCTGTGAAACCACAGAGGAAACCCCAAATCTGAATTACAGCCCTAATTACTCTAGCTGGACCTAAGGGTCCCCACAATGAATTGTTCTATTAAGGTCCATTTCATATGGGGCCATTGGTTGTCAGGGTTCAAAAGACTGTCAAAAGGCTGACTGTTTCCCCCCTTCCCACTTGAACCCCTCCCCGCAACCCCACCCCAACACAGGTGCTTTTCCTGTGTTTTCTGATTGGTAAGCAGTGGATAAAAACAGTTCCTGAGCTTTCCACTTCCAATATTTGAAGAAGAAAGGCAACAGGGGAGGAATTCAAACTTGACATCACGTAGAAGCTAGTGGAGTATTCAAGTTGTCCACTTGTAACTTCCTACTCTAGCTCCATTTAAAGCCCACCATCTTTTCCTATCATACATGGCTCTGAAGACATCTTTCATATTCTGTTCTTCCAAATACCTCCTTGTCCTCATTGGTTAATTTACAGCCTGCTCATACCCACTCTGCAACTCTCTATTGCTCTCTGTGTGAGATTCATTTTCAATTCTTCAGAGACCTCTTCATTCCATAACTCGAAGTCATACACCAATGGAAAAGAGTGAGTTAGGCTGCCTTAAGAAATTGCAAAATTCCTTTAGTGATCCTAACTTTCTCCAAGAAACAAAAAGATGCATTCTTTAAAAAAAAAAACCCTACCCATTAGTAGGGCCTACCAAGCTGAAAAGACTTCACATCCAGGCTGAGTGATGGACTACGTGTTTATTGGCGCCAATCTGGTAGAGTGGAAAAACACCAAGCTTAGGAGACCTAGGTGTGACTCCTGCCTATGACACTGAAAAAACCAGTTTAACTCTAAAAGGCTCCGTTTTCTCATCTATAACATGGGGATAATAATATCTGAAGTACCTACCTCATAATGTTGTTGTGAGGAAAGTGTTTTGTAAAACTTGAAGAGCTATGCAAAATTCTCTAAATGGGTAGTTAGGTGGTATAGTGGATAGAGTATTGGGCCTGAAGTTCAAATCTTGTCTCAAACACTTATTAATTGTGTGACCCTGGGCAAGTCATTTACACTCTATTTGCCTCAGTGTTCTCAATTGTAAAATGGGGATATTAACAACACCTACCTCACAGGCTTATTGTGAGGATCAAATGATATATTTGTAAAGCATTTAACACAGTGCTTTGTATATAAGAGACACTATATAAATGTTTATTATCTTTTCTTTTATAAATGTGAGTTGTTTTATTATTACTACTGCTATTAGTAGTAGTAGTAGTAGTAGTAGTAGTAGTAGTAGTACTACTACTACTACTACTACTACTACTACTACTACTACTACTACTACTATTATCTGAGGATTAGCCCAAGTTCAGAAAAGCTCATCTCTGGATGGTTTGGTAACCAAATACTCATCCATCCATCTCTCTCTCTGTTTATTTTGTCATAGCAACCTATGCAGGTCATCTAAGGGGCAGAGGGGTCCTCATGTATGTCCTGGTGGAAGCATGAAGTATTTTCATTACAGAAATATTCTTTGCCTTGTAAAAGAAATCACCAGCAGGTACTTTAAATAGTGGCTTCTCCTACAGTATTTAAGCATTTTTTTACTTGACTGATAGGCTGAAGGGAGTAAAAACAGACGAGGCAAATTATGGCCAAATGAGGATTAACCAGAAATGAAGAGCTAGGCACTCTGAATGTATAATACAAGTCAATGAGAATATACATCTTGGTTACTAAAATTTTGTTTTATATATCACTTTCCAGGGAAATTGCTAATGTGTGAATCACAATATACTTAGTGTCCTTTAAATACGGACTGAGGACTGGACAGGTATGTCACCATATGTTGAGGTTCAGTCATTTTCAGTCATGGCCAATTCTTCATGACCCCATTTGGGGTTTTCTGGGCAAAGATATTGGAATGGTTTGCCATTTTCTTCTCCAGCCCATCTATAGATGAGGAAACTGAGATAAACAGGGTTAAGTGACTTGCTCAGGGTCACTCAGCTAGTAAGTGTCTACGGCTAGATTTGAACCAATGAACAGCAGTCTTCCTGGCCTGTAGCTTAATATGTTTTTCCACTCTTGGGGAGACAAGCTATGCCTTAAAATGTCTAACACTGTCTTTCATTTTCATTGAATATAGACACTGAGATGCAATTTCCCCTTCCCAGAATGCCCAGAAGGGAGCTACCTCCTTGAGAGTGGATACTATCTTTTTCCTTTCTGTGTACCTGCAATACTTAGTAGAGTGTCTTGCACTTAGTAGGTGCTTAATAGATATTTATTGACTATTCTTGACTTGATTTCGTGGAAATTTCATCTATTTGGCACATATGTATATATGTATATGTATATGTATATATTCTATGTGATTATATTTTTAAAGCTGGAAGTGACCTTAGAGGACATCTAGCACAATTTCCTCTTTTTACAGATGAGGAAACAAACCCAGAGAAGTGTTAACTGACTTGCCTAAAGTCACAGAGGCAGAGCGGGAATTAGAATTCAGTTCCTATGATTCCAAGTTCAGCATATTTTCCTCATGTTCCCAAAGGTTCTTCTTTTTTCTTATTCTACTCTCTTCTACACCCATCCCTCTATTCCAGCCTCCTCTCTCTTTCCCCAATTTAAAGAGAGAACAATATTTATGATTATCTTCCTGTTGGAAGTTCCAAGAAGGTCAATGCTTCCAAAGTATTTAGAACATCTACCCTGTAAAGGTATAGTAATAAAAGTAATGTCTTCTCATTGCCGTATCATTAACCAGGGTGGAGAGATTATATTGACTCAATACTTATTATCTATCTCCCCAGTCCACAGAATGGAGGACTGAGGAACAGCTTAGTTATTTGAAAACTGTGAGCTACACTCTTAGGGTTACTGAATGAAGTGTAGGAAGTACAAATCTCATGCAAGGTTGCAGCATCAACTACCATTTTCTTGAAAAAGATTTACAACCCTTTGCAAAATTCGTTCACTTGGCAGTGGCAATGGAGGGGTAGAAGGTGTTAGAGTGTTTTGAAAATTTTGAGAGAAGTAGAGGAAAATATTCTCATTGCTTTTGACAGGCAGAAACACAGATTCAGTGCTCTGTCTAGAGTCCTGTAATAAGATGCAATGAGAATCCCTAGTTTTCAGGAACCACATTAGTCATTAGTCTGCTATATCTTAAAAGGTGCCAAGTCTGACAGAAGGTGTGCAGAGTGTGGATGAAATGAGTGCTGGATTAAGAGTCCGGGCACCTGAGTTCGAATCACTAACTAACTGTATGACCTTAGGGAAGTTGCTTAACCATTCTGAGCCTCCGTTTTCTTCATTTGTAAAATGAGAGGATTAAACGAGGTGACTTATAAGGTCTCCTCTATCCCTTGTTCTGTGATTGGGTCATTAGGGAGAGTGACATTGGCCGGCTACGTAAATAAACATCTCTGTAAGGACTGGACTTTCTTTGTGCTAGGTGCCATAAACAATATGTTTTCCCTCAAATGAAGACAGATTATGTCTCAAACAGAAGACAAGTTCGTCTGTCAGATATGGAGGGGAAATAAATGAAAGCCCATTCATCCTGACACGAGATTACCCCAGTCAGGAAGGAAAGACCAGTAAACCCCCTGGATTAACAGTTGGGTGAATACTAGCTGTCTCAGGCAAAGCTGCCCAAGGGCAAATTCTGGCTTCCTATGAGTTCAACAGGGAAGCAACTGGATGCATATGAGACAGAGATTTACGCAGGGTGCAAAAATTTGCTCAGAAGTGTCAAGATAGAACCTAGGAGGAGTAGTTTAAAATGAGACCATCTAGGAGAGATGGCTTGAAAAAATGTGAAATGGACAAAAAAAACCCCCAAAAAACAAAATTTTAAAAATCCAACAACAACAGCAAAACCCCAAAACTCAGAAGCTCATGGGAAGCCTAGGAAGAACTCATTACTACATGCATTTTAAAAAGAAGACACATGAACACTAAATATTTGAAGGAAAAATGGACCCTTATTTAATAAGATGACCTTCAAAATTGATTTAGATAAAATAAAATTTAAAAAGCCTGTGGTTTCTTTAGGGCATATTCAGCAGAACCTGGATGCTGGGCTAACATCCGAGCTTTCCCTTCTGTTCAGGGTGTGTTGTTCAACTATGCCAGCACAAATCATTATGAAATCATATACATTATAAATGAAATAAAAGAAATAAACAAAGCACATTATATTTCTTTGCCAGCAACCTGGAGTCTTGGTTTAGAGTAAATGTACTTTCCTTCACAGCCAGAAAACAGAATTAAATAAAAAAATTAAGTTAGAGGGAGAAATGAATTTCATCAAAACTGTGCTGGATAATCTAACTTGGATCTTGAAGTCGACAGCAGCTGCCACTAGTGCAGCACTGTGGTATCAGGATTCATGTTTACTCATAAATAGTATAAACATTACAAGAATTTTGGTGAAATATTTACTTAATGGGGTATTCGAGCACTTTATATTTTTAAAGTATTTGTGAATCAGTTATCTTGTTGGATTTTCCCAAAACTCTGTCATGTAAATAGAACCACAATGATCATCCCCATTAGACAGAAGAGGAAACTGAGACCCAGAGAAGTTAAGCAATTTCTTAGTGGCATAGCTAGAACTAGAATCAGACTTTCTGAATTCCAATTAATTCCAATTCAATTCAACAAACCACAGTATCTCTGTAATCAGGCACTCACAGTCACCTGATGGGAGTGGGGGTGGGTGACAAAGATGAGTTTGAGGAGCTAATCACAAAAGGGGAGCACAAAAGTAAGGACAACAGCTCACATGTGAATGTTGTATTACATTTTACAAAGAACTTTCTTCACAATGCCACATTTAAGCAGGTATTACTAGTAGTGTAGTAATAGTAAAAGAAGTAGTGTAGTAATAATAAAAGAAGTAGTAGTAGTAGTAGTCGTCATCTCATTTTGTAGATGAAAAAATGGACTGGGGTGGGAAGGACAGCTAAGGCTAAGTGGCTTGCTCATCATCACAAAGTATCAGAGCTAGTATTTGAACTCCTATATTTGGATTGCGATTCTAGCTTACTTTCTACTACATGACATCCTTAGCGGTTAATACTGGAGTTTTCCTTAAATAAAAGGGCTATCTGAGAGCCCTTCCAAGGCTACTGCACATCCAGGATTCCATGAGATGGTGGAAAGAGGACTGGATTTGGAATAAGGGAGCCTGGGTTCAAATCTCTGTTCTGATCCTTATCACCTACCTGTGTGACCTTACGTTAAAGTTATGTCAACTCTCTGTAATTTAGTTTCCTTCTCTGTAAAATGAGGAATTTAAAAAATTATGAATAATAACCAAATGCTTTACATTAGTTTATCTCATTTGATCCTCACAATGACCCTCCAATATAAGAGATATAATTATCCTATTTACAGAGGAAGAAACTGAGGCTACGTGGGATTAGGTGATGTGTTCTGGTTCTCTCAGCAAGTAAGAGGAAGGATTTGAATTCAGTTCCAACACTGTCCACTGTTCACTCTTGAAGGGCTTTGCAACATTCTAAATCCTAAGATTTTAATTACCTCACTGAAGCAGTTTAAAGGAATGAAATGCCTTTTTTTTTTTAAAGATAGATGCCATCCTTATAATGTAAGAGGGAAAAGCACACTTGGGAATATGTGGGTACATCAAACTTAAGTATCTTAACCTATTCAGAATAATCAGGTAGGCACAGATTGGAGATTGCACATTTGAATCTTGGAAACTATTGTTTTGAGAATCCAATGGTGTTTTAAGTCATTCTCCAAATATGAAAAGGAATTGCTGTAGTAATCAATTCCTTTTATTTGTTCTTTCTTTTGTCTTTGTCACTTATATAGAAATAGAAAACAAATTATAGCCACCCTATGCTCTGACAAGTCAGAATAATTTAGTTTCAATAGACTTGGTGATACTGTTTAAACCTGGAAAGTTAATAAACATGGATTTGTAGAATTAAAAATATTGAACTATTGGAGTGCTACCAACTCACAAAATTAAAGTTTTATAACTCAAAGTCGAAGACTGTGTTCCCCAGTTTAAATATTTCATATCTGACATTTTCCAACTCGACAATGTGAAGTCTGATTTTGATTTTTTCAATCCAGTATGAGTTTGGAGCTTAATTCAAAATCAAGATAAAACCAGTTCTGAAACTACCTTCTTTTTCTACTTTCCCTTGTCCTTTGTGCCTTCTTCATACCCACGCTTCACCTCTTTGGGACACTAACTTCTGTAGCTAATCCAAACTAAGTGTTTGGAGAAATGCTTCTAAAATGTAACTACCAGTGATACTGGATCATACGGTCATAGTCTTTCATGTGGTTGACATGCTAATATATTATTTTATTAAGTATTTTTAAAGAAACAGTTTGAAATACATTTTGTATTAATCCATCTGCCCTCCAGAGTTACGCTGACTTTTGGTAAGCAAAGAAATTGTACTGCCCATATATATGATTGACTAGGGCTTTGAGTGGTCTTCTCCTGAGCATCATAGATGTAGAGACCTATTCTTCTTACTGATGAGTGCTTTTGGTATGTACTCAGTTATGGTAAAAATTAGTCTTTACTGTTGGAAGCTTAAAGTCAGTTGAGTGTTTGCTGTCTCTGTCTTATCCTTCCTTCCCTCTGAAGCCACTGACATCTATTAAAAGTATATACTTCTAAGGACATGGATAACTAAAAGGAAATTCCAGGATTAGTCACTTGGGGAAAGATATGCAGATTGATGTTAGCCCACATGACTAAAACAGTGTCTTTTGTTGAGATGGTTTGGGGATACCTCACTGAACTAATTATTATTTTGGCTATAGGGAAATTCAATATGTCATCACAAATCAATAATTCTACATTTAATAAATGGTCAGCTATGTAGGTGGAAATGTGAGCAAGAATTCCACGTCATGAGAGCTTTAGGAATAGCAGATAAAGACACCTATTCATCAACTGTAATGTATAGCAAAGCAGAAATCTGCCCTTGAAGGCACTGGAGAGGATGTGATAACTTTTTTTTTTTGCCAGATCTAATAACTATAATTCTAAAAACTCCACCCATTTTCTGAGAAATTTGTCTTTTTCAGAATCCTGATAAAATCTTAAAGGTGTCCCCCCCTTATAAAGTTACCACAATTCTCTGGCAGCTAAATCACAATGAGGAGGAAATATTACGCCTATTTTCCTAACCTTTCGGCTCTTTTTACAAAAAGAATTTTTTTTTTCACTTTTCCTACTGAAGTTAAGCGAAAACTGACTGATTACTAATTCCAAGGCAGCTAGGATAGCATATGATTCATTTTGATGTCAAATATACTTTCAGAGTAAGTGGTGAGAGTAACACATATCATTTCACAGATAATGTTTTAATATCCTGCATTGAATAAAACTTTTTTTTAATCAAGTTGCAATGGTAGCAGAGAACTCCATCCACCAGGGGCTGGGGGGTTGCAGATGGCTGCATGACTCTAAATGTTCAAGCTTGACTGACCCATTTCATCAGTACTGTCAGAGCCTTGCACTGATACATGTTGACAACATTTAATCTTAAAAAATTGAAAGAAATGAATTAATATGCAAATTTCATCAGCTTTGTAATAAAAATGTCCTTGAAAAAAAACAGTGAACATGACCCCCGAGGAATTGTGTGAATTATCCCAGCTCAATTCTTTAAGTTAGTCAGAGGTACGCAGGTCCGCAAGGAAATCAGTGCAGATTTGACTTGGAAATAATTATGATGAAGAACAAAACACAAGCAGGTTGAATAAATGTAACAACTTGGGAAAAAGTCTTAGTCCTGTTTGTTATTCACTTTGAATTAACAGGATTAGGTTTGGTTTTTGAAAATAAAGGAACATTGCCATGTAATTTTAACACCTAAGTAATGTGAAAACAATATTTTTATGCTATCATTTTTAGTAGATATTAGAAATTACAACTGGCAAAATCGTCTTTTTTTTTTTCATAAGATGGCAGTTTCAGGTATAGGAGTTGGCTACCTGAAGCCCTTCTTCTACAGCAGTGTGTGTCTATTTGGAACTCAGACTGGTTGTTTTGACTAAAATGATCAAATAGTTCAATAAAACAATGATTTTTTTTGGCCACCAAATTGTTTGGTTGTTTTGGTGTCATGTGGATTCATGGCCCTGGTCTCTTGAAATAAAGGCTGATTTGTGATCAGCCTCTCTTCAGAAGGAACACTCGAATTTATCTGTCAATTACAAATCCAGATCATAGGGAAAAAAACTTCCCACACTGCCGTGTGACTCTAAGCTCCTTTCTTGTGGCCCAGAGTGGACTCGTGTTGGTACTGCAGTTGTCAAGTTACTGAGGCCAGGAAGAGCTACAGTAAGCAGAGACTGAGCAAATGTCACTGCCAAAAAAGAAATGTTCAAGGAATATTCTAGACCACAAACAGGTAGGGGGGACAGGGGGAAGAGAGAAAAAGAGAGAGAGACAGAGAGAGAGAGACAGAGAGACAGAGAGAGAGAGAGACAGACAGACAGGCAGAGACAGAGAGAGACAGAGAGAGAGAAACAGACAGAGAGACAGAGATGAAGAATCAGAGAGAGAGGGGTGAAGAAAGAGAGGAGAGGGGAGACAGAGAGGGAGAGAGAGAGAGATTGAGAGATTGTCTTTAAGCAGGGAATTTTGCCTAGGTTGACACCAGAAGTTTTCTGGAATGCAAAACCAATGTGCTTGAGGTTTGAAACGACCTTAACCACTACTACCATCCCATTACCCCTCCCCCCTTTTCCTTTAAATTCTCATTCATTTAAAGAGGAAGGAAGGAAATTGTTAACCCCAGCCAAAGCGGTTTTGGTTTTCAACTCTTAACCATCATCATGTACCACTGTTAGAAATGTTTTCTCTCCTACATCAAACCCCAGCTTTGGGGTGTGCAAGAGGAATTTACACGCTATTGATCTGCCTCTCCTCTCTCCCTCCTGGGTTTTCGTCAAAGATGAGGTCAGCACACATTACCTCAGAGTTCCGTTTAAGACATCTGAGGGTGCCCCCCAACTCAACAGGCTTTAAAGTGCTCACTGCCAAATTCAGAACCTAGCTACTCCTTGACAGCTTTGGGTGAAACCCCAAATATGTCCTATTCACAGCTGGGAAAATTCAGTATAATCTTGTAGATTCTTTGAAATACTGTAAGTCTGGTTCCATATATTCTTGGAAGACAGAAGCCCTGTAAAACAGATGGATGGCCAACCAAATTAATCTGGTTCATGAGTCTTTGTGGTTCTCTACAAAAGGCTTTTTAAGTTTCTCCTTTTCTTTTTTAATCTACAATCAGTGAAATCCTACTTTTATAGTGCCCTTTTGCACCTGTATGCATAAAATGAATAACCCCACAGTTTAATTATGCAATATGCTATCAGTTTGGAGATGATATAAAGTTGCAGAAAGAGAAAGAATAAAAACCCCTTTTGGAATCCAAAATTAATATATGTCAAACTCAGGGTAAATCTTAATCTTTTTGAAACATTTCTCTAAAATAGATGTACCTTTATCATCTGGCATATCAAGATCACTTGGAGGGAGGGAGGGAATGTGAGGGTGGGGGGGAAGGCATTTGGTTAACATGCTGCAGAACAGCACTCTCTATTCCACCTCACTTCAGGCGATTCCTGAAAGATCTGAACAGTTGTATAATAATGAAAAATAGGCAATACTTGTGGGGCATCGCCTGCACTCACATACCTCCGCCCACGCATTCATCATTCCGCAGGTATTGTCAGCGAAAGTTTAATTGCATAAACACTCTGTAACTGTCCTGTCATATTTCTTGTCAGTCTGGATTCCCTCTCTGGGCTCACTATCTCACAAAACTATAATTGAATTGCTACCAAATCACAAGAGGCACCCCCCCCCAAATAAAATCTTTATGAATAGAATTTGTTTCCTATCAGCCGATTTGACAAATTGTGGCAGAGGGAAGGCCTCTGTGATAATTTCCGAGTTTATTCTAAACCTGGCTATTTGCTGTTTGCTCTTATCTGTTCTTTAGAATTTTAAAGCCTTGGGGTCTGTGTGTGTGTGTGTGTGTGTGTGTGTGTGTGACAATGGGGGGCGGGGTAGAAATATCAATATCCACAGCAACCCTAAGGAATTCAATGGTAATATTTTTGCAGGTGCTGAAGAGGCCAGCAGGGGGAAAAAAAAGGAGAAGATTGTCTTTGCCCTTTTGTGAAATGGCACCATTGGTAACTGAAAGAATTCCAGACTAATTATGAATTAAATTCTGTAAGTCAAAGCAAACAGGCCTCATTCTCTCCCTACCTCCATCATGGGTGGGCTTAAGTGTGTGGCCTTAAGTCTATGATTTGGCAAAATTTCTCACTTTATATATTTTACTTATTCTTTGATAGGCCAAGCTTTTTTGGGGAGGGGGCAGGGGAAGAGGTAGTTATCACTGTGAACACTACTGAGCACATCCCTTGGCAGGTTTTGAAGGCAATGAACAACAAAAAAAAACTAATAAAAAGGTATGACACTGGATTTGCCTAAACATGTCATCATGAAACTTTAACGTAAATTAGAATGTATTAAATTTTAACATTTTCAGAAAATGTAAAAATAAAATATAGTTCATGTGAATCAAAGATTGCATGTAGTCTGATCTACATTTTTATTTTACCCTAATGCGTCCCAGAAAAATGTCACCAAAAAAAAGCCCCCCAGTAAAGGTCAAAATATCAGCCATTTTACTTTGTAATTCCATTGGTGCTGTGGCCATGAGACATGGTTCTTGGTGAATAACTTTTAAATGGGATGGGACTTCAACCAGAATGACAACTGTCTGATTGTTTATGTTTTTTAGATGTGCTTATCAAAATCGCATAGGATTGATGGGTGTTTTTAGATGAAGTTATGTTTTTGCAACAGACTTAATTTAGGACTAAGGTTAAGGCTCAGGATAAATGAGTGCATTAGATGATTAAAGAACATTTGTCTTGTGGGACACTTAAGTCATTTGTTTATGACACTTGAAAACAAGCTTGAGAAAAAAAAAGCACCATAGGTTTAACACATCTATTTTATACAAATGTTAAACTAAAACTAATGACTTTTTTAATGGAACTCTGAGATATGCCACTTCACTAAATATCCAGGGGCAGAATAAAACGTGCACTGAAGTAAAAATGATGAAAGTATTAAAATATTGCTTTTGTCTCTAAATTGTATATATTCTATATAAACATGTGTATATACATATGAAATATATGTGTGTATATATGTGTATATGTTTGTATTCTGTATATACATATAAATGTGTGTTCATATATGAAATGTATGTCTATATTATATATGCATATATGAATGTGTGTATAGATGTATATGTGTGTTCCAAAAGTCTTTTATTGGTTATTGCTTTTTCATAGAAGAAACCATGTACTCTACTCCCCTCCACCCCCACCCCCCAAATGTTCTCATTTAATTTTAAAGAGTATGGGAAGATTTAAAAAAAATTTCTTTTGGATGGCACAATGGATGGGGCTATCATACTGCCCTGCACTTGGTATGATAAAATACCTTGTCATGGGGGACTGGATGGCTCAGGGGATTGGTAATGGGATATACAGAGCCTTTCACCCCTAGGTCACTGGTTTGAATTTTGCCCAGGTTGGCAGTGACTAAAAGTCATTAACATCTCATGGCTGCTTGGTGGCCTATGTGAAATGAGTTTCTTAATTTATTTATTTAAGTCCATATATGGAGCCTATGTCTGGGACCTTTGGGCATCTCTGTCTCTCTCTCTCTCTCTCTCTCTCTCTCTCTCTCTCTCTCTCTCTCTCTCTCTCTCTCTCCACACACACTGTGCCATCAGAACCCTGATAATCTTACTTACCCAGACTCATGATTAACTGAAATCACACTGTAGGCCTTCCCCACCAAATGGATCAATTTGTTCAAAGTTCTAATGAAAATCTAAGCTTCTCTCCCCTCCCCACCACCTGCCTAACTTAGATCATCACTGGTCGGTGAACTGGATGAGAAAGCAGGTTTGATGGTCACAGGTCCTTCAGGTCACAGTGAGCTCTCTTCATCCTACACAAACCCCATCTACAACCACAAGGCTGCCAGGGACATCTGCCAGATGGCCTTCTGGCTGTTTTTCAACTAGCATGGATATGGGCCTTACGATCACAGATTTAGAACCAGAAGCAACTTTAGGGATCATTTGGACCACCTTCCTCTTTTTTTTCCTTTTTTTCCCAGATGAGGGATCTGAAGGCCAGAGAGGGGAGTTGATTTGCCTCGGGTCCTACAACTACCTGACTAAGCCAGAATTTGAATTTGGGCTCTGAACTTAAAATCCAGCCTCCTTGCTCTGAGCATTGCTGCCTCCTCCAGGGCCCAAGGAACACAGTCAGTGTCCATGGCTGTTTCTATATGAAGGCCAGTGAAAATGGTAGCATTTCAATGAAATGAATCATTATTATAACAAGCAGTTGGTCTTTTATACAAAATGTTATGTACTGGCACACCATGTTATGCATCGTCAAGAAGTCGGGATGGAAACTGCAAAGACTTAGATGAGAAGAGTGGTTTTATCTTAAAGCAGGACCATGGGAGCTTCCTGGCTGGTCTAAAGTACAGAAGAGTTAACTGGTATCTCTTGGGCTCTAGAATCTAGCAGAAGCAATAAAAATAGGTATGTTAAATCTTGACACCAAGACTTTAATATGGATGTAGTGCTTTAAGAATTGTCCAAGTACAGGACAGAAGAAATGCGGTTAGAAAATATTTCATGTTACAAATATAGATATATGGGTATCTAAACACACACGCATATGTGTAGGTAGTTATATATACACACACATATATGTATGTGTATATATGCATATATATGTGTGTTGTTGTTTTCAGTCATTTCAGTCATTTCTGACTCTCCATGACCTCATTTGTGATTTTCTTGGCAGAGATACTGGAGTAGTTTCCGACTTCCTTCTCGAGCTCATTTTACAGATGAGGAAAATGAGGCAATCAGGGTTAAGTGACTTGCCCAGGCTAGTAAGTATCTTAGGCCACATTTGAACTCATGAAGATGAGTCTTCCTAATTCCAAGATCAGTGCTCTGTCCATTGTGCCAGCTAGGCTGTATATGTATATGTATATGTTTGGGCATGTATATGTATATATATAAAACATCATGTATAGTATATATACAACACACACACATGTACACACATGTATGAGTGTATGTATATGTATATGTGTATGTGTATGTGTATGTGTATATGTATGTATGTGTATGTGTATGTGTATGTGTATGTGTATGTGTATGTGTATGTGTATGTGTATGTGTATGTGTATGTGTATGTGTATGTGTATGTGTATGTGTATATGTATATGTATATGTATATGTATATGTATATGTATATGTATATTTCAGTGGATAGAGTGCCAGGCCTAAAGTTAGGAAGACTCATCTTCCTGAGTTCAAATCTGACCTCAGACACCTACTAGCTATTTGACCCTGGGCAAATCACTTAACCTTGTTTGCCTCAGTTTCCTCAACTGTAAAATGAGCTAAAGAAGGAAACGGCAAACTACTTCAGTATCTCTGCGAAGAAAATCCTAAATGGGGTCACACTGAAACCGCTCAACAACTGCAAACACACACACACACACACACACACACACACACACACACACACACACACACTTCAAGCTCAACAAGAAGTCAACAATGGGGAATGGAAGCCAGAAAAGTTAATGAGATCTTAGGCTTCATTAATAGAAATCTACCATATAGCCCAAGGATGGTCATTGTCTCACTGTATTCTGCCTTGGTGAGACCGCATTTGGAATACTTCATCTAATGCTGGGTGCCAGCCTTTTAAGGGATAGGCAAGAGTAGGAACATAACCAGAGGTTGGTGACTAGGATAATGAAAGGACTAGATACCACACTATATGGAGATCTGCCAAAGGAATTGGGGATATTTAGCCTGGAGGTGAGAAGACTTATGTGCTATATGATAGCTGTACAAAATAATATGAAGTTCCCTTATGAAAATAGATTTGATTTATTTGTCTTGTCCCCAAGTAGCAAAAGTATTTTTATTAATAGATGGAATTGATAGAGAAGCATATTTTTTGCTCAAGATAAGGGGAAAAACCCTTGCCATTCCATTCAAATGTTTGCATTGGGAGGTAATATTTGACTCTCATTCACGGTCTTTAAGCAGGTATGTTGTAGTAAGAATTCCTTTGTAGCAACAAGTTGTATTTGATGGCCACTAAGGTCCCTTCCAGCTCCAAAATTTTGTGGTTTATGTGATTTACTAACCCTTCGTTATATTCAAGACAATGGACTAGATGCTGGTGATGTGAAGACAAAAATGTAACAATCCCTGTCTTCAAGGAACTTTCATTATACTGTGGGAATATGATATATTATGTTCACAGAAAAGTATAAAATAAGGTATAGATGATACTAATTAGAGTTGTTCTACAGAAGACTGGGCTGCCCTTGGCAGGAGGGGATGGGAGTTCCCCATCACCACATAAATGGAGACTTGTCAGGGATGTTGTGGATAGAATTTGTGATTTCATTCGGATTTGGACTAGATAATTCCAAAGATCTCTTCCCATTGTACTTGCCAAATCCAATGGCCTTTTTTCATTCCCAGCATTCTTTGTTCTTCTGCAGCATCTGACACTAATGTCCATCCACCTTGGAGCCAGGAGAGAGTTAATATCCCATTCCTAATACCAGCTGTTTGACCCTGGGCACATAAATTAAGCCCTTTGATCTTTGGTTTACCCATCTTTAAATCGGAATAAATGGTCTCTTAAGTATTTGCCTCATTGGACTGTTGTGAGGTTTGGGGAAAATGATATATTTCACATACTTTAAAATACTACAAAAGTATCAGTAGTAATACAAGCTCTTACCTTTTGTTAATTATTATTGCTGTTGCTGTTATTCCTTTGCATCTCATGACATTGAACTCTCCCGGTTCTCCTACCTACAACCGATTCCATTTCTGCCTTTTTTTGCTAGCTCTGCTTACTTTCCCTGACTCTCCTATATAGCCATTTGCCATAATTCTGTCCTTCAATCTCTCTCCTCTCTTTTCCTCTCCTGTCTCCTCTCATTCTCTCCTCTCCTCTTTCCTCTCCTCCCACCTTGTCTCATCTCCTCTCCTTTCTCCTCTCATCCCCTCATTCTCTTCTCTCTTCCCCTCTCTTCTCCTCTCCTTTCCATAGATCTCCCTTGGTATGAGCCCTTCCCATATCTTCAACTTTCACCACTACTCCTATATCAATACCTTCAACTTTGACCTCGTTGCTGTGCCCCTAACCTGCATTTCCATGTGCCTACTGGAAATATTCACCTGGATAATGACACATCTGACTCAACACATTCCAATGCAAATTCTTTTCTTGAAAATCCCTTCTTCTCCCTGACTTGTTTATTTTCATAAATGGCATCCTAGTTCACCAGATCACTCAGGCTGAAGACTTAAGAGTAATCTTTGACTCCTCTCTTCTGCTTCCACATCCAATCACATGCCACTAATAGTAATGCCAACACTGACAAGCTTATTTAGTGATTTAAAGTTTACAAAGTATTTTCTGCACAACAATCCTGTAAGGTAGGTCATAAGAGTATTTGAGTGTGGGGAGGATGATTTGGAACAGTGATTTCATCAGTATAAAAAATTCCCAGTCTTAGAACCCCCTCCCCAGATATAGATTAGCAATGCACCAGAACTTCACAATCTTAAAGTCTTGCTGGGGCACAGAGAGATTAAGTGACCTGCCCATGGTCACACCACTAGTATTTCACTGAACTTGACTTGAACCCTGGTCTTCCAGACTCCAAGGCCAACCCTTTGTGCACTGGGTCAAGTATTGCCTCAGTGCAAGTATCATTATCTCTGTTTTCCAGACAAAGAAACTGACACTTGGAGAGGTGAATGATTTGCCCATGATGACACAATTCACAAGTGTGAGATTAGTAAGTTAAATCCAGGTTTTCTATCTCCACTGTAGCGGTCTTTCCACTAAACCACATCAACTCTGGAGTTGCCAAGGCCACTCAATTCTACATCTGAAATATGCCACATCTGTCTTTGTTTTCTCTTTACATTGCCACCTAGGTGGTGCAGCAGATAGAGTGCTGGGCCTGGGGTCAGGAAGATTTGAATTCAAATCTGGCCCCAGACACTAGCTGTGTGACCCTGGGCAAGTCACTTAACCTTTTGCCTCAATTCCCTCATCTGTAAAATAAGGATAATAACACCTACTTCCCAGTGTTGTTGTGGGAATCAAATGAGATAATAATTGTAAAGTGCTCAGCAGCATAGTAGTGATCACTCTATAAATGTTAGTTATTGTCATTATAATTAGTCTAAAATATTACATCCTGTCTGGACTACTGCAATTGCACTTACCTAGTCTCCCTTCCGTCTCTCTCCATTGCAATCCATTTTACACACCACGTCAAATTAATCTTCCTAATTCACAGATCTGATTCGTGTAATTCCATTGTTGAAAATGAAACTCTCCGTAGCCTGATACAACAGGTCGCTAAACTTCCTCTTTGTCCTCATCTCCTGTCACTTCCCTTTCATGTAGTCCCCATCCAATCCCACCAAACAACCTGACCCACCTTCCACAAACATTCCTTTGCTGGCCCATTTCTCTGCTTCTGCTCATCTTTTCCCCTGATGTTCAAATGTCCTCCTCTTCCAATCTCTACTTGGTGAAATCTCACCCATCATTCCAGGCCTAATCCACATGTCACTTCCTTCATGAGGCCTTCCCTGATCTCTCCTTCCTTAGATCTTATATAGTATATTGTACTTTCATGCACTTATCTTCTATTTGTATTACCCTTATTATCATGCAAATCTTGTCTCCCCTGTAAACCCCTACCCATATACACCTACCTATGTGCGCAGATGCTAAATTGGAAGCTCCCAGAAGGAAGGCACTTATGCCTTATATATCTTTGCATTTAATTCAGTGTCTAGTGCAGTGCCTTGCCTCCAATGGGCATTTAATAACTATAGACTTAAATTTATTCAATTGGGTAAAATGGGTATACGTAGTATATTTCAATTGATACACAGTACAAATTTATGACCAGAAGAAGATGTAAACATCTCTCCTAACTCTTTATTCTTCCAGAGTTTAGACCAGTTGCTTTAGTAAATTACACAATAATACTTCACATCTGTAATGCTTTAGAGTTCACAAAGTAAGAACCTTGTAAGGTAAGAAGTTCAAATATTATTACTCTCATTTAGGGGAAGAGACCAAGCGTTTACATAGTGCCTACAATGTGCCAGGCACTGTGCTAAGTACTTTTCAAATATTAAGTCATTCCTCACAACAACCCTTGGAGGTAGGTGCTATTATTATTCCCATTTTACAGATGAAATAACTGAGGCAAATAGCAGTTAAGTAACTTGCCCAGGGTGCTATAGCTAGTAAGTATCTGAGGCCAGATTTGAACTTAATTTTTCCTGGATGACCACACCAGCCACTGGACCTCAATGACTGGAGAACAGAGTGAGGCTAATAACTTTGCACAGCTCTGCCTCACTTAAATCTAATTTATGCACAAGTCAAGACATCACTCTCATGATGTCATTGATCCTCTTTGAGAATGAAGAATGAACAATAACAATGATTTTTCCTGACTCTAGGACAGGTGCTTTAGGCCTTTACCTAGTTGCTTGCTAAGTAAAGACAATAATTCCATCTTTCGGAAAATTAGGCCCAAGAAAATGCGGAGCACCCCAGCCTGTCCATTCCACAGTTTACTTTGTTGGCTCCAACAGCTTGCCCTGCTCTAGTCAACTTGTCTAGTTTTGGGTGGAGGAAATAACTGTATTCTCCATCCCCCAAGACCTGATGCCTAAAACCTACTTAAGAAACTTCTGCAGCCCTTCACCAGTTTCAGTGACCTGAATCCATGGTGAAACAGGCAGGAGACTGAAAGACATCATGGAAATTCCCAGTGTACACTGTGCAGAACAGCAGAAAGGGCAGAAAGATAATATTTCATTTGGGCCTGTCCATGCATGTGCCCAGAAGTGGAGGCCCTGGCTTTGGGATGAGTTTTGCCTATCCTCTAACTGTTCAGACGCTGTTGCCCAGAGAATGGGGGAAAGGAGATGCTGCGTGGGGAGGAAAGAAGATAGCAGGACATGTCTAATTGTAACATAGTCATTTAAAGCAGCAAGAGAACTTAGGAGGTCATCTAGTCTAACTTTCTCTTTTATTAGCTAGGTGGCACTGTGAATAGAGAGCTAGACAGAAGAATTTGGAAGGCCTGAATTCAAAGGCTGCCTCAGATACTTACGGAAGCATGGAGAAATTAAGTCACTTGACCCAAGTCACAAAGCTAGTAAGTATCTCAAGCAGATTTGTTTTTGGAGATAGGGTCTTCATATCTTACCCAGGCTGGACGAACAATAGCCACTCACTGACCTTATTTTAATAATGATTGCCACAGGAGTTGCTACCAGGGGCCTACCACATTGACTTGGGTAGACTTAGTGAGGACCCCTGATCAGTTTAATCCATTCTAACTTAGAACTCCTGAGATCAAGAGATCTATCAGTTTCAACCTCCTCGGTAGCAAGGATGACAGACATGTACCATCACATTAGGCAGAACCCATGTCCATTGTTATTTCTTCTCAATGCCAGATTGTGGATCCAGGTCACTGAAACTAGTGATGGTTAAATGAAGGGCAGCAAAAGTTTCTCAAGTAGGTTTTAGACATCGGGTCTTGGGATGGAGAATACAGCAATTTCCTGGAGAACTACTGTTATTCCCTCCTTCTTCACAGAGGATCCATGTCCCAACCCTAGAGCAGTGGATGGAGTCCATTGCTATCTCTCAAACAGTAACATTGGCACTATCTACCTCACTAGGCTTTTCTGAAGAGGGGACTTTATAAGATTCAAAGCACTATTGGAATGGAAAACTATGATGATTATGTGTGTGGCAAGTACCCAAGAAATAGAGGATGGTGTTCAAAGTGTTGAATTTATCCTCTATAAAAAGTCTCTGGGAAGACATGGGCAGAAGTCACAGTATGGGAAAGCATGGATATATTGCTATCTACAACCAATGAAGGCAATGAGTGTTGTAAGATAATATTAAGATGGTTCATTTTGGCAGTGTTCTAAGTTTTAAAAAAGTCATCATATAAAAGGGCTATGATTATCATCCAAGTAATGTTACCATATAAAGGAAAATAGGCATTGCTTATGTTCACCTTTAGAGCTGAATGAATCCACTTTAGAACAGAAAGCCTATACTAACACTGATTTGCTTTTTTGAGTTATCTCATCATTTTCTCAGGGCAACATCAGGTAAAGAACAGGCCTCAGAGTGAAGAAGGCCTGGGTTCAAGTCCTGCTAAGTTAGCTTGGCCAAGTCACTTAACTTTTTAGTGCTTTGTGTAGGCAACTCTGAAGCCCTGTCTTTTTAAATTAGTAATTATTAAACACCTACTATGTGTTGGGGATTGTTCTAAGTACTGGGGATACAAAGAAAGACAGCAGATAGCCTCTCCTATGGGAGAAATAGCATGTTAACAACTACATACAAACTAGAGGAGGTGCTAACGAGCATTAGTAGATTGAGTTTCTTCATCTGGGAGTTCTCAAAAACAACGAAATCATGGATTTGTTTGAAAAAAACCCCCAAACACCCAAACTTCCAAACCTGTGTGCATAATGATTTCTTATTAGAGAAGAAGGCTATCTTCTCTGCACCAGAGGATCTGCTGGTTACTTTTCTCCCAAGGTCCCTTCTCGCTCTTCTGTTCTTCAACCCTTGGACTCTCCTCTCCCCCAGCTCAACCCTGAACTGTTAGAGGTTCTGTTCTAATCTTGGCTCAGCGACTGGCTTAGGTGGCCTTGGGCAACCACTTGCACAGTCTGTGATTCATTTTGCTCAGCTGTAAAGCAGGGATAACGGCACTGACCTCCCTCAGAGGGAGATAGTGTGAATTAACTCCTGTAATTACCAGTTGGTGTGCTCTGGATACATGAAGTGCTCCATTAATGCCAACTATTATCACAGCAGCCCCAGGAACAGCTTTGTTTCAAAAGAACAAGGCTCACAGAAGATCTGCTTGGCGAAACACTGACAACCGAACGTTGCAAACTTTGCACAGAAGCAATATTTCCAGAATTTTCCCCAAAGCAATCGTGAGTAAATTGCTCACTAGGGGTGGAAATGGTTTTCGACCAATTTTGCCTCTTCTGATCTATGCACCCTGCAAGGCTTAGTCAATGCCAGGTAACTTATCCTTTGTAAGTCTACTGTTTAGTGCAGATGAGGAATCCAGAATGGTATAATTTTGACAGGAGAGAGATTTCTGTGTAGTGGTATGTATTCAGAACAAATGACTTGTATGCTTTGTTCAAGAATGTATGAGCTTTATAAATTGAACCTATAAATTGTAATTATCAAGCATCCAACTTGGACAAGTTTTGTTGGAATGCAGAGAAAAAATAGGTTGCCTGTTAGCAACATAGCTCGAGCTTTATTTTATAGAAACATTAAAAAAATTTCCCCTCATCACCACAGGTAAGGAAACAGCAGAATTATGATCTAGAGAGCTAGGAAATAACTGCCTCAAAATAATGGGTTTAAAAATAATATTGATTTTCTATTATTATTATTGTAGGCTTAGAAAAATTGGCCCTTATAATTTAACATCTTATTTATTTTGATAAGAGAGGTCTCTCCTTCAATTATTCTATGGGTTATTTGCCACACTGCCATGATATCACCTCACTTGCTTAAGAATCATACTTTTTGAACTGCAAAAGGAGGGTACTGATTACTAGAAAGAGAGATGGGGAGGCAAGGACAGACACATACTGCAAAGTCTGATTCCTGGAAGGAAAAGAGAGGCTGTTTTTCTACAATCAGAGCAACTTCATCGGCAAGTTCTTTCCATTTTGAAATGGTAGTGAAAACAAGGTCCAAAGAGCTGGGGTGGGTGGCTTGGGCCTGCAATCATGGAGTACAGTAGCTAGACCTGAAGAGCAGCCTATTTATGGGTAGGAGAGAATTGACTTTTTTGGGTGATTTCTCCAGAAAGAACTGCTAGAGGCACCAGGGTATTTTGAACATTACCTTATCCCCAGTTATAAGCACATATATAGATCATAGGGGGCACATAAACCTGATTGATACGTACCATTAGATTGTAAGCTCTTTGAGGGCAGGGACTGTCTTTTGCCTCTTTTTGTATCTCTAAGTGCTGGCACAATGCCTGGTACATAGTAGTAGCTTAATAAATGTTTAGTGGTTGACTTCTAGTAGCTATACTTAGATAAAACAAGAAAGAAAGTATGGCCACCTAGCTCTCATTGTAGAAGACATCTTCTACCCGCTGGGGGAGCTGTAGAAAATGAGATTGCCATTTTTGCTAGCGTATAAAGGGGCTTTGACTATAATCCAAGGGATATTACTGTATACAGGAAAATAGGCATTGCTCATTTTCACCTTTAGAGCCAAATGAATTCACTTTAGAACAGAAAGCCTACACTAATATTAATTTGCTTTTTGGAATTTATTCATCATTTTCTCAGAGCAACATCAAATAGATTTTGTAATGAAATAGGGAGAAATAGAAACATTTTATTTCTAAAGATGAACAATAATTAAGGTACATATACTGCCCTCAGGACTTTTTTTTCCCTTCCTTTGATGAGAACATTGCCAAAATGCACCATTTTAAAATTACCTTATAACTTTCATTGGTAACAATGAAACCAGTCCGGCTAAACTGTTATGTTTAGCACTTATACATGCAGATGTTATTAACCAAAATAAGACTGGCTTATGGTGACACGTACCCTCCTGGCTTTTTGTTCTAGCTATAGTAGCGACAAATTTCACATTCAATCCATCAGAGATAACCGTGGTAAGTTATCTGATGGATTTATCTTTGCTTATGTTGTATGAATATGGAAGGGAATTAAATGTGTGTTTACAGTTTGATAAACATTCAACATAAATTATACATTTTAATTTCATTTATTAGTTAGGGACTATGGAAAGCGGGGATTTCATAGCATACAAACTGCCATGCAGATTGAAGGATTAGACAGGCTCCTGAAAAGGTGCACTAATTGTAAGCACAAAATCCATTCCGATTTTAAAGCAGTCACTACATGATTTGGTACTTGGAGTTTAAGTAAAGTAGAAGTGAAATCAACCAAGTGACTATGTGATAGAGAGGAAGACCGTTTCAGGTGGGGAATTTACTCAGAGAACTCTGAAATCCTGCCAGCCCACCACTGTCACCGGGAATAACCTCAGAGCAAATACCCTTCCTTACCATCTGAATACTTAATACTGAGGTTGGGAGCATCACGCTATCCTTTCACAAAGCTCTCTTTATCATGTTAAGGATGCAGGCCAGGCCTTGTAGCATTAGCATGAGTATAAATCTTCCCCTCCCTCTCCGGTCCCCCCCACCCCAATATTATCTTATCACATAATGATTCCAAAAGTCTCACAGATTAATGGTGATCACATAATTCCAGAAAGTCAGTACTCTATATGTAGAAATATATTGGCAATAAAAACCAGTCACTGTTGTGCCTTTTCCCCAGTAGGGGATCTCTCACTTTTCTTTGATTTCTAAAGGCTTCAGATCAATAACTGGAGTGACATTATTAACAGCTCCCTCAACACCTTGGCCAGCACTAATATTAAATCCATTATACCTTCTGTTTGACATTTGCAGTACAGCAGAAAGTGCTGTAGATACAGTCACACTGTCTTGGGACCAGGATTGGATGCCGGGTTAGTAAGATGGTTTCCCTTGCCTGACTTCTAAATTCAGCTCATTGATAGGAAACTGGAGCTATTTCAGAAAACTACACTAGGCAGTAAATAATTCAACTGTCAAAGTACAGGTATCTCCCATCCGTGTGGCTTTTGGAACAAAGCACCGAACCAGTCTTCAGATGAATGCTGAAATTCCTTCTTGTTTCCTTTGTCTGCCATTTGTACCTGTTATCCCATCATCTATTGGGGAACCTTCTAATGAACTCCTTGGAGAGATGAACATGAAGGTCTGCAAAAATGAGCTGCTTCTGTTCTTTCTAGTCAGAGCAGGATCTGATCAGATTTCCTTAATCTCACAGGCATAAGCATCTGTGTAAAGGCCTCCATGATTCCGTTTTGATAATGAAGACGTCTGTTAAGCTTAGTAATTTCGGCAACATTTAATGGCATGCTCACACACACACACACACACACACACACCACACACAAATCATATAGCAAATGAGTATCTCAACTTATTCCTTTTCGCCCCGTAGCAGTCTTGCTTCCAGTTAAAACTTTTAAAGGAAGCCTTACAGTCAGTATCTCAGAGAATCAATGGGTTAAATTTGCTGTTGTAGTTATTCTTCACCCAAAGTACTGTCTCATACATTTTGCTAAGTTGTCTAAATCCTGGTGTAGTATTGATTTCTCCCTCTATGAGCTCTCACCCATTCAATAAGCTGCAAGGACCCTAGTCCTGGCTCAATTCACTCTAAAGCAGGGCTGGGATATGTTATTCCTGACTGTAGACCTACAGTTAGGAGCTTATTACCAAGGAAGCTAAAAACAGCTTTCACAACAGAAAAGGAAACTTTTTCTTTAAAAATAAAAAATAAAAATAAAAAGGACAATTGACCACAGTTGTTCTATGACCTAATCTCAGAAATAGGGCCCCTTGGTTTGAAAATGTTTCTAAATTTCTCTAGCATTCCTTGGAAACAGCTGGTTTTCCATTTATTGAGCACTTAATAGTAGCTATGCTGAATTTATTAAAAGAAGAGTATGGCAATCATAATACCAAGACTTGTGGAACCATTAAAAGGAATGAAAAGATATAAGAAGATCTATGGAGAGTAAATTAATCATTCAGGTTGTATGGTCCAGAGATTCTGAGCTCAACAATATCATGGGAGCCTGCAGGTTAAGGAAAGCATTCTCCAAAATGGCCAAATCAACCTTTAAAGGGGGGGTAATCTTTAACTTCATAATTTTTTTTTTAACCCAGGCAATCTATTTCCTTTTCATGTGCCCTAAGAATTTCTTTAGGATCTAAGGGCTGAATATTAAAAGAAATATCATATTTACTCAACTATCAAGAAAGACACATGCATACATACAAAGTATATATTTGTCTTGGCTGTATAGTCAAGATCTTTCCTTTTATGATTTCCTTTCATTATCTTCAGACTGATTTAAGACAAGACAATCAAAGGACTGGCTGCTCAAAGCAATAGAATTCTTATTACAGCCCAGTATCATTGCCTCTTAGGCTAGTTTAGTCTCTTATTTCCTTTTATTATAATGCCAAATGTTATTTAGATTTCAGTCATTTAGTAATGCTACACTGAACACATCACAAGCCTTCTGAAAATTCCACACCTACTAGCCTCTTCATTTTCATAATACATATTTGTAGACCTTTTCCCCCAAATTACACTACTATTTAAAAAAAAAATCTGTCTTAACATAGTTTAAAAGATTATGTCGCTATGAACATAAACACTCTTCCACGTTATTAAGATTCAGAAAATCTAGTTAAAATTCCTTCAGCTTTTAAGAAACATAAGCAGCTTTGGGATGTAGTGCCTGACACTAACTTTTTAACTAATTCCCTTAGAGGGATCATCTGCATTAGTGAAGATATTTGGTTAAAGGTAGCACCTTCAGCAGCTTTTCAGTACTTGAGCAGTCAATCTCAATGTTATTAAGAACTGAAGGTCTGAAATGGCCCAAACCAAGGATTTTCAACACAAAGAAGGTATAACATTCACCCAAAGGACTCCTGAATTACATGCAAGGAGGGGAGAAACTCTTACTAGGGCTGCAGTGGCAATAGAGAAAGCTGTTATTTGGTAATGACACTCATGCTTTTCACTTCTACTGGGCAGCAAAGGAAGCTCTTGAGGAGAGTAGGGAAAAGAAACTCAGGGGAAAAAGGCTGCCTTTTTCAGGCAGTGAGCCTTCTGCGTGAAAAAAGATCAGCACTCTGTCAGAGGATTTGCGAAGTTCTAGGGCTAGCTGTGGATAAGAAGGTAGTAACCGATGGGAGAAGAAAGATGAGCATTCTAGGAATTTGATGAGAGTCATTTTGTCTGTATGGATACTGCATAGAATGTGTGGGATTTCACAGTGGCTTTAATATCAAATCTAGACCTATTTTGATATTCATGATAATTTAGGAAAAGGAACATTTCAGTTGCAATGTGTGATGAGTTCTTGGACCTACCTTGTGACAGAAGTTGCTTCCAGGAGGAAGGGTATTGAAGGAAAAGGACTAGCAAACAATTGGTTTCTTTAGGTTTGTGTCCAGGGGTTTGTAAATTATAAACCTTCCACACCACTAAGCTGTGGCCAGTCGAGAATAACAACATCTGTAGAGGCCAGTCTACTTCTGTCCCTTTCTATTATTAGGGAATAGGGACTGGTTCAACATTTCCCAAACGTAATAGTCTTCTTTTTCCTCCTTTCTTATTTCGTAAGAAAACCTACTGTGTAAAGGCTAGATGCAGTCAGTAACTTCCTGAAGGGGCCTGGAAAGACTTATTTTCTTTCTTTATCAGCTCAAGGGCTCCAATATTAACCCTGAGATTTGTTTCTTCATTTTTCTCTCCTAATAAAATATTTTTTTGCCTTATGAATCTGTTTTAAAGCGACGGATCAAGTACAGTACAAGCATCTTTAAAGAGCACAAAAATAATTTCCCAAGTAAGCAAATAAAACTTCGTACTTCAAATCAGGCCTTGATTCATTAGAAATCTTAAACTTCTCATGAGAAAAATTAACATTTAAACCACTGCTGCTTGGCCAAGCACTCCACCACACAAGAATATGAAATATCTCCTCTAAAAAAGTACAAAAAGGACAAAACCACAAATGTGGAACTTCAATTAATTTAAAGCCCCAATCAGCAAAGAATAAATCCTTCGCAGATCTAATTACCAGAGCTCTCGGAAGACCCAGGCCGACCAGCCAATCTTCCCCGTGTTTGAACAGCTTGATGAACTAGGGGACTGATGGATATCAAGTCATTTTGTTTAATTTATAAATGGATTTTCCCCTAATACTTAAATTATCATCAGTACAACACAATGAAAATGGGAACATTCTGAATGCAAAGTCTATAAGAGGCCTGGAAGGAATCCCAATGAGGAATGTCACCTCTGCTCATTCCTCTATACAATTGATCTAATTAAATACTGAGGGTGGAAAGGCAGTTTAAAATGTAGCCATTACTGTTTTCTTTTTAGCCTTAATTTATCTGTTCACATCTTTCAAGTACCTTCTGATGCTAAAAAAAAAAGAACCAAGAATTCTGCATGTGCCCAGTACTTTTCATTCTACACAAACCTATTCATAGATTTTGCTGAATAATAAATAAGTACATTGCATTTAGCCACTGTAATAATCCAAGAAGAGGGTATTCTAAATCAGAATCTTTTTCAGGCATTTGAAAGAAAAACTAAAGAAACTAATGCCTTTTGTATGTATTGTTCAACCAAAATTAGATCCTTACTATTATACTTATTAAAATGTCTCTTTATTTTCAAATCTCTTCCTGATTTAATTACTGCATGGAACTGAAAGCCTTGCACAGCATTGTTAAATACCATTAGACCTATTTATAGTCTCTTCACACCAGCAACTTGAGCTCAATCATTTGGTAAAGGTCCTGCCCGCCAACCCACTCATTGTGATTGCAATTCCCACCTGGCTCAGGGGTCTCAGACTGAGAAGATGAAGACGCGGAGCTGGCGCCATCCTCTGCTGTCCCCTGTGAGAGGAGGCCTCGCCCCGGCGGAAGCTTCATGCCCAGCTGCTCCGCCATTTCCACATGGTCTCCTGGGTGGACATAGTCAAATACACTGCTGCCTGTCAGTTCCACCTAGGGGGACGAAAGAAATGGTGGGAAAGGAGGAAAAGAAGGAAAAGAGAAGGGTTACTTGCTTTTTCATTTCCAACTGCAAGACACTATTAAGTTAGGCACTGAATAGAAATGCAAATCTGGCTCAGACCAAGAAACACAGGCTATATTAGCAGTCAGCCTAGACCCAGTGTTGATTAGGCCTAAGGTGTGGGTTACAGAAGCATCACTGAATCAGAAAGAAAGTGAGGGTATTTCTACACTTATGTGGCAAATATTTAGCCCTGCTTAAAATGTGAAAAAGAAAGTCCTAGTAAAAACCTTTGGCTTTTAAGACTAGATTAATGGCAGCAACTACTTGAATGTTTGGGGTTGTATAGACCAAGTATCTGGATAATTAACTGGACAGTTCAGTTTTCAGTGAGAACTGCATTCACATAGATATGGCCCTGGCTTATTTCAGCTTTCTTGGATGCATTTTTATACATGTAGGCAGTACAAAGGGCTTATTTCTATGTAAATTTAAATGTAAAAAAGTGCTATTTAGCAATATATGAGAAGACATAATGTTTTCATTAAATATTACTCATTAGCTCTGTAATCACATGGAGAATTTTCCACACGAAAAAGGTCAGCTTCAGTCTAAGCCAGTGAGTTTTTTTTTTTCCTGCTGGTATCAGCTTGTTCTGACTTAGATCTAATAAAATAGATGGTACAAATCTCCTTGAGGGTAGTTTTTTATGCTTTATTTTGTATGTGGTTAGACTGCCTACCAACTCAGAGCAATGAATGTAAGAATGCCAGAGAAGTCAGACTCGGGCTAAAATCCTTCATGGTTCATCAATGTCAGAGGTGGTCCCCACTTGGATTTCGGGCTGTATAAAGGGGCAATTGCTGCTGCAAGGATTGGGGTAATTTCGGTAGGCCACCTGCCTCCCTCCATTTTGTATCTCTCATTTTCTTTCAAGTACAACAATAATACTGCTGAAAGAAATGCACTGGGGTTACAAGTACTACAAAAAAGAGAGAGGTGTCAGCAACAGGACAAGAAAAGGCCATTTTCCAGGTCACTAATGGACTTTTCCTGTCCTGAGTAGTTTAATAGTTAGTAGATCAGCTAACACAGGCTATGGAAGCTGGCTTCCCTTTACTTCTCACAGGTTACTGAGTAGGATCTACCCATGAGAATGTCAGGTGTACTGGAAGAATCCTTGGATTTAGAGTAAAGGGGATTTAGGGTCATGTCTCAGCTCCGACACTCTCCCTGTGTGACTCTGGAGAATCACTTACCCTCTCTGGGCCTTAGCTTCTTCATCTGTGAAATGAATGGGTCGGGCTAGGTGATCTCTATGGACCCTGCCAGTTCTATGTTCCCTGACCCTGTGACCTTTCTTTCCTTTCTTTCTCTTTCCTTTGTCATCACTCCAAATTTAAATTTGGTTGTTTGGTATAGGGCAAGCTATTACAAGGGTATCCGGAAGCATATCACTGGAAGCCACCATGTTTTGCATGGGACTCCCAGTCCTGGTAAAATCATCACAACTACTTCCAGACACCGTTTGATTAAAATCTTAACAGACAACACATCTCCCACATCTATCCATTAAAAGCAAGAAGGCTAGCAAAAAAATAAAAAAGCAGGAAGGCCAAAGAAATGGGAAGCTGACTTCAATTTGATTACCAGTACTTCCTGAAAGAGGCTTACATACCTCTTGCCAAAATTGAGGTACGTTCTCGTGGTTATGAAATGACACTCTGCTATGATATTATTTGTCTACTGACTGTATCATTTTACAATAACTATTTCATTCATCTGGTATTGTTACAGAGTCTAAATCAGGATTCATAAGTGATCAGTTCCTCTCCTCTGGGAGGGAGGGATTACATGTAAATAATCCCTTTAATGTACGCATTGCCTCTAAGCGTTTCACACAGCAATAAATTGGTAAACTGAATTTGAGCAATTAAGAAATTAAATGAAACTAATAAAATGTGTATTTTAATATTTCTTGATGGTTATTTTGTTTGGGGATTAGTGAATATGAGAAAGTCGCTCTCATCTTGCATGGGGGCAAACTGTAGCACTTTAATAAACTATTTCTGTCAGTTTCCTTAAACTCTATCTTTTATTTAATACCACAGCATGCCTTTCGGCACAGGCCACAGATTGTGATAAGCTGACAACGTCGGAGTGGAGACACTGTAGATTTCCCAGGTTCCTGATTATTAAACGTTCACACAGACCCTTCTTGGTCCCCCAGCTGCTAATGGCTTCTCTCTCAGACAGCCTTCCATTGACTCTGTATATAGCAAGTGCAAAGACCTAGTCATTTATATACTGCCTCCCCCATTAAAATTCAAGCTCCTTGAGGTCAGGTTCTGTTTTTGCTTTTCTTTGCAGCACAGGATTCAGCACGCAGTAAGTGCTTTTAAATGACTGACCGCCTGACATGGGGCTGCTCTTTACTGTTGTTATTCAGTCCTTTCAGTAGTAGCCAATTCTCTGTGACCCCATTTGGGGTTTTCTTGGCAAAGACACTGTAGTGGTTTGCCATTTCCTTCTCCAGCTCATTTTACAGATGAGGAAACTGAGGCAACCAGGGTTAAGTGACTTGTCCAGGGTCACAAAACTTGTAAGTATCTGAAGGCTATTTGAACTCAGGAAGATGAATCTTCCTGACTCCAGGCCCAGTACTCACCTAGTGCCACCTAGCTGTCCCTATGGAGAAAGTAGTCACAAGTAAATGTTGGTCAAGTGGCAATGATAGTAATAATAATAATAATAATAATAATAATAATAATAATAATAATAATAATAACTATTTGCATAGCACTTCAAGGCTTACAAAGCATTTTACATAAGTATTTCATTTGCTCCTTACAATAACCCTGTGAGGGAGGTACTATCATTACTCATGACAACAAACCTGAGGCTTCATGGGAGAGATTAAGTGATTTGCTTAGGATCCTATAGCTAGTGAGTGTCAGGATTCAAATTCAGGTCTTCTTGATTGCAAGCCCTATTCATTACCCCATTTAGCTTCAACAAAGGTCACTAACTGAGGGGAGGGAAGAGGCCAAGCTCAAGTTCAAGACGATGGGGCTCAGGTCTTGGGGACAGGGGCCCAAAGAATTCATCTTACCCTAGATAAGCATGCCTCAGTGTCATTGGCTTTAGTTATTCTACCACTGAAATGGTCAGAGCAAAAAATTATTGCTATGCTTGATGGGAAGATTCAGTGAAGGGGTGATTATTTTACCCATAAAATGATCATAAGGTTTAGTGTTATATAAGTAAAATTTTCTAGCATCCACAATCATTTATACAGTGAGCAGAATTCTATGTAGACAGACTTTATCTACAGTTGCATTCCTATTAGAAGCATCACTGAATCCAACTTATACTACAGGCATATGATCTGTGCGAGAAGTCCTGCTTCACCCTAGGAGGGTGGTGAATATGCATGGGATCCCGGAATAGTAAAATCTGACATTTATTTAGCATTTTAGGATTTGAAAAGTACTTGCCCTACTTTATTTCACACAAGCTTCACAACATCCCAAAGAAGTAGGTATTATAAGGGTTATCACCCCCATTTTACAGATGAAGAAACTGAAGGTCAGAGATAGTAAGTGACATGCCTATGGTCATGCAACCATAAGTTGATAAGTGATAGATCCTGGGTTCAAACTCAAATATTACTGACTTAAGTTACAGTAGATAGTGCAGACAATAAGAGTGCTGGGCTTGGAATCAGGAAGATCTGAATTCAAATGTAACCTCAGACACATACCAGCTGTGTGATCCTGGGAAGGTCAGTTAACTTTTGTTTACTTCAGTTTCCTCAACTCTAAAAGGGAGTTAATAACAGTGCCTACCTTGCAGGGTTGTTGTGAGGATCAAATGAGATAATAATTGTATATAGTGAGAAAGCACATAGTAGGCACTATATATTCCCTTCCTTTCCCCCTAGTCTAATCAACCCATTTTGCATTTAAGGAAACTGAGTGTCATGGAAGTTAAATGACTTGGCAAGTTCATACGGGTAAACTTCATAGGTGATATTTGAACCCAGGTCTTGTGATGCTCTTTTTACTATGCCATGTTCCACTCCTCTTTGCCAAACATTTCAAGATGCTGCTCATAAATAACAGAGGACAGTTACAGACCACCTTCAGGCTCAAGAAGTTCACCCTGCCCACACACACACAGGGTCCTCTTTGATCCTCACAGAAACTCCATGATGTACTACAGTTATTATTATACGTATTTTACAAATGAGGAAATTGAGGCTCAGAGATAATTGAATGATTTGCTCTGTCATCTGGTTAATAAGTTCCAGAGGTGAGATTTGAACCCAGGTCTTTCCTGATCTCATGTCCAGCATAATTCTCACCACTGGTCTCTATCCCACGGTAACTTGACCAGTTCATGAGTTGTTTTCATTCTCCTCCCTCCACTCCAGGTCTAAACAAAGACAAATTGATAAGTAGATATTTGCAAAGGTATTTTATTCTCCTGTGTCCAGAACCCTGGATAGTAACCCAAATTACAATCTACACTTGTATAGCATTTAAAAGCTTACAAAATATTTTCTTTACAAAAGTCTTATGAAGTGAATAGTAGAAGTATTCATATTCTTATTTTACAAATGAGAAGACTGAGGTTCACACAGATTGCATAAAGATCACATAGCCAGTGCCAGAACTGTGAAAAAATTTTGATTTTTTGATGCCAAGTCCACATATTCTCAATTCAGTTTTGTTGTTTTTTCCTCTCTTTGAGTAAGTTGGTTACCCTGTCTTGGCCTTACTTACTGCATATATGAAATGAGGGAGTTAGATTTTAGGGTATCTACAATGCTTTCCTACTCTAAATCTATGATTCTGTAATCCTAGAAAGAATGCGGCCAGGTAACAAAACAAAGAAGGGCTATCATTTCCTAGAAATGGAGTTCCAGCAAGAGCTCATTCACAACACCAGTGTCCAATATCATTATTTTGATAAAATCCTTTGATCTAGTCCAATCCTCTCATTTTAAAGATGAGGAAAATGAGCCCTAGAGACAAACAGTGGAGTCAAGATTTGAACTCACACCCACTGACTCCATATCTAGACCTCTATCCTCTGTACTACAATGACTCCCAATTAAATTCAGCAACATTTCGTAAGTACCTACTAAGCTGTTGTTGTTCAGTTATGTCTGCCTTTTCATGATCCCATTTGGGTTTTCTTGGCAAAGATAATTGGAGTGGTTTGCCATTTCCTTCTCCTGTTCATTTACAGATGAGAAACTGAGGATTAAGTGACTTGCCCAGGGTCACATAGTTAGTAAGTGTCTGAGGCCAGATTTGAACTCAGGTCCTCCTGACTCTAGGCCTGGTGCTTTATCAACTGTACTACCTAGCTGCCCAAGTAGTTGTACTTCAAGTAGCCGGTGCCAAAATTCATTGTACACCTTGCTACATCATTGTAGTCGTGGCTTCACGCATCTGTTACTGGGCCAATACAGCTTTTGCTCTACTGAATTAATTATAGATATAGTAAAAGGGAGTGCCCTAAAAAAATTATCTGTCAACTTTTTGGGATTTGGGATCCTTATCGGCTATTGCCTGGCTTGGATCAGGACCACAGACAGTGTCTAGATACTGTCAATCTTCCTCTAATTTTATAACAACTTATTCTTGATGTTTATCTGCACCTACAAAATCTGCTTGCTTTTATATTCATGAGTCCCATCATAGAAATGCCTCTCTTACAGATGTTCTCTATTCATTGCTAAATGAACACACTGGAAACTGAGTCAAAATGTTACATATTTTAAGAAACTCAAATTACATCATTCAACAAATCACTACTAAATGTCTTCTGTATGCTGAGCCTTCTAGATGCTGAGGGAGGCATAAAATTATCCTGAGACTCAGTCTCTACTCTCATGGAACTTATAGTCTAGTATAGTATGGGGGGGGGAGGAGTACTCAATATCCTTACAGAATCTCAAGGACCCTAAACTTTAAGATGAAACTGAAATATTGATATCACTGAAAAGAAATATCAATAAGACTCCGGCACTAGCATCACCTTTGTGGTCACATTGTGTTTGGGGTATTTGGTCACTTTACAGAAGGAATAGGGGAAGTTGTTGGTTTCGATAAAGCACGCCTTCTGGATAGTGTGATTTTATTGTGTTTTAGTAGACCATGTAGTTTGAGCAAGAGGCTTCTGAGCTCTTCCCATCTCTAGCCTTTCTTTCCGGTGTGTACATTTCCAAAGAATGAAGAAAGGGGGCAGAGTCCAGCTGCTCTGTCCTATATGCACAACAGAATGTCTAACTATTGCCATCTTGATCATGAAGAAGAGAAAGGAGGTCAAGAAATGGGCTCAATGCCAAAAGCAATACTGGCAATGAATTCTGCAATGGAGACAGAATACCAGACTTAAGTAGTGAACACTCTCACAATGGATGCTGTCAGAAGAGTAGCAACTGAGGCAAAGGTCCCCTTAGGAAGTAAGAAAGAGAGCTTATATTTCCTTTCTATGATGCAAGCAAGAATAATCTTGTCCAGTCTCTTCCCACAACATGCTTCCCTTCAGGCCCTGCAAAGCCCCTTGCCTTCTTCTTCACTGTAACTGCTATTCTAGCTTCTTGCCTCATAGTTGCTGTGTGGTGGGACTGTCCCTGAGCCATCATCTTTAGGGTCCCATTGCTATGGAAACTCTCTTCTGGGGTCCACCTCTCACTCAAATGTTGGGTTCTGGCTAGATTCTCTAGGAGGGGAGCTGCCCTCCCCTTTCCCTAGAATGTCTGCACAAATAGCTGGCCTCTTCTTTGTCCTGATGTCCACTCCTTTTCAGGGCTCTAAAATCCAAATTTTGCAAGAATTCTTGGTTATGGCTCTGCTATACTCACTTAGAAAAAAAATACTTACGCTTAAGGCTGAATTGAATTCATATTACCATAACATCTTACCTCTTCACGGGTATCTTCCCTACCCCACTCCATTCTTTTCAGTCTACATTTATTTGAGTATTGTTTTCTCCCAATAGAGGAGGACATGGACAGTCTTTTGGTTTGCACTTGTATCCCTAACACTTAATACAATGTCTGACATATAGTAAGTGCCTAATAAGTGCCAATTATTGCCTTGTGGTTAGCTCTCTTCTCTTTGGAGACCAGATTCCCCTATTTCTCAGTAGTATCCATAAGTAGTCTAACGTCATACTTCTTAAGGGTCCCTATCGTCCTTCATTGCGTAGCACTCCTGGCTTTCTTGAGACCATGACCATCTTGCCCTAGTCCCTGGGAACCAAAATCAATCTTTAGAACAGGGATGGGGAAACTGTGGTCTCAAGGCCACATGTGGCCCTCTAGGTCCTCAAGTGTGGCCCTTTGACTAAATCCAAACTTCAGGCCACAAGTGGCCCTCCAGGTGTGGCCCTTTGACTGAATCCAGTTGGACTGAGGACCTAGGGGGCCATGTGTGGCCTCAAGACCTCAGGTTCCCCACCCTTGCTCTAGAATGTGGGAACATTCTCTGTTAAATGAGGTTTGGGGGACGGAAAATAGAGAGGTAAATAGGACAAATAGGCCTCATAGCTTCCCTTACAGTAAGTCACAGAATCATAGAATCTCAGCTGGAAGATGAGAAAACTGAGACAATGAGATGAGACATTGAGTCCCTTGTCCAAAGTCTAACAGGAGTATGACAAAAGTTCACATCCATGGATCCAAGCTGGTTCTTGCCCAGGCCTCTTGTGCTCATCAAAGCCCTGGAAGTTTTATCATTTTAGACAGTTGATGCCTCAGCCAATAGCAGTAACAACCAATACCTGGGAAGTATTTAGGGCAGGTATTATCATCCCCATTTTTCAGATGAGAAAGCTGAGGCTCAGAGAGATTGAGTTATTTGTCCACAGTCACATGCTATGGCATGAGTGAATCCACTTTGCCATGCTGTCTATCTAAGTAGGCAGAGATTTATTTTAATACATGCATTTTCATTTCTCCATCATGCTTTCATTTCTAAAAATATTAGGACTAGAAGGATCTTAGAGATCCTTTCATCTAACTCTCTAACTTTCCAGATAAGGAAACACAGGTCTAGAGATGCTATAACTTGTCCAAAATCACCCTGCTAATATAATTATATAATTTTAAATAATGCTAATATAAGAACAAGGACTAAACATCCAGGTCTCCTGTTACTGAGGCTTATGCTCTTTCCACTAGATCATGATATTATTCTGTGGTCATATGTACCCTGTGAGTCAGGCAAGGCCTTTTAACACTATGCTCTTTTCCATTAAGACACGATAAGTAAGGGTAGAAATGACTTCTTTGTTCTAACAGAGCCATAATTAGGAGTTTCTGTGCCCAGGACGAGGGAGAGTAGGGTAGGTGGAAAACGGGAGGGCCTCCCCTGGGCTGTGTCCACTAAGGGGTTTCCATATGAAGGATCAGTGACTGTTGGTAGGGTGAAGCAGGTGGGACAGGATGGGGAAATGGATCAGAGTCTGCTTCCAAGGGAGGCCATACATTCTGAGATGAGTCTGCTGTTAGCAAGGAGAGGGCCAAGTGGGGAGCAGTGTATTCATATGTACCCACTTGGGGCAAGGGAAGAAAAACACAGCCTAAGAGTATGATATTGGCAGCCCCTACATTTTGATGTGCTGGGGCCCCACCATAGCTATACCTTTATGTTCTAGAACCTCTAATAGAAGTCCAATGGAATAATAATAATAACTAACATTTACATAGTGTTAACTATGTGTCAGGTAGTAGGGTAAGTGATTTACAATTATTATCTCATTTTATCCTCATAACAACCCTGGGAGGTGGGTGCTATTATTATCTACATTTTACAGATGAGGAAACTGAGGCAAAGACTAAAATTTTCAAAGCGCTTTACAATTATTGTCTCATTTTATCCTCACAACAACCCTGGGAGGTAGGTGCTATTATTATCACCATTTTACAGATGAAGAAACTGAGGCAGACCAAAGTTAAGTGATTTTCCCAGGGTTGCACAGCTAATAAGTGTCCGAGGTTGGATCTGAACTTGGGTCTTACTGACTCTGGAACAGGCGGTCTATCAACTGCATCACCCAGTTGCCTTTAGGAAGGAAAAAGTCATACAAATGGACCAAAAGGAACTTGTTCCTTTCTGCCTTCAAATATTCAAAATAAAAACATATTCCTTACACCTGCACTTGACAAGGCACACATTTGGTTTGATTCATTATCCAGATACATTTCCTGCTACATATCTAGAATGTATACCACTGGGTGGCATTATGTTCGTGCTTCACCTAACTGGTACCATCATTCACTGTCTGGACTTCTTTGCCAACAGTTTTCCCACCCCGGAGAAACCTTCCTCTCAAGGCTCCATTCTCCTGATTGGTCACACCCTCACTGGGACCACTGAATTAGGAACATTGCCAGTCATGTGTCTCCTCACTCGTGCCTCAACACTCTCTCTGGGCTTCTCTTCAGCCTCCTTCTCCCTCCACTGGTACCTTTGGGTCATGTGCCAATGTATCACCTACAACAAATAGCTCTGATGGAGTTGGGCTTGTGTAACTCTTGGAGGCCAGAAGTCCTTCCAAACTCATCCTCAGCTGCAGCACAGTGGTCATCTTTCACAACCAAGCTGGGTGGGTTCTCCAGCCCTTGGCAGGAATGTAACTTGTTTCTAACAGGCCCCAGTATCCTCATTATTTGATTTGTAACATAGCTCCACAAATATCAAACTGCATTTCCTCCTACATCTTTAATTATCACTTCAAATCCCCACCAGCAGAAGATTAGAAACAAAACATTCTAACATTGATTATTGGTGTGATCTTCTATGCTTAATTATGATATATTCAGTGGAAAGTTATAGTTATTTTTCCTCCTAATATTTGCTCTTCTGAATAATAGAAAGAGTATTCTACTCACCTATATCTCTGGGATAATGGGCAAGCGAGAGGTCTTAATTTGAAAAAAAAACATATGCATACATTATTCTTTCTCTTCATATATTGGCATAAAATAGGGCTTCATCTGTTGCTTGTGGAATCCTGAATTATTTCCTTTGCATCACAGAACAAAAAATAAAGAATGACTAACAGAGTGTTTTTGGACTTCTCCATTCAGCTTGACTGGAAATCAGCTGTTGTTGTTACTGGTCAGTTATTTCAGCTGTGTCTGACTCTTTGTGAGCCCATTTGGAATTTGCTTGGTAAAGATATTGGAATGGCTTGCCATTTCCTTCTTATTTTACAGATGAGGCAACTGAGGCAAACAGGGTTAAGTGACTTGCCTGGGTCCCACAGCTAGGAAGTATCTGAGGCCAGATTTGAACTCAATCACGGCCTGGTGCTCTATCCACTGTGCCACCTCGCTGCCCATAGATACGGATCTTGTGACCAATGGAGAATACCAAATAGGCATTTCTCTTGTTTCATTCTAGAAGAAACATCAGACATACACCAGCAAATGCATAGATAGGCACTGGGTTCTAGAACAAAGTATGCATTACTAAGTGATCATAGTCAGAAAGAGGTTTATTTTTCTTTCCTCTTCTCATTCTCTGTTGCTTGTTCCATCCCACTACAACCATCAGCCCCCTCTTTCATGACCCACAGTCACCTACAACTCACATCCTTCCCCTAAATCTATTCCACATCCACGTAGCTGGGATATAATTTGCAAACAAGACACAGTTGATTTGGTAAGTCTGAATTTTTCCTGACCAAAAAAAAAAAAGTAAATATTCTATACAGCGGTTTGAGTTGACTTTTACATGCTGGGTCATTGTACCCTGCTGGTAGATAGGATGGGGGACTAATTTGTCTTTTCATACATCAAGCAAGCACGTCCATAGCCTTTGCTTGCCCCCCTGGAGTGGGCAATACTTTCTAACTACAGCACTGTACTAACAGTGTGACTCATTGAAATCAGGACTCCAGAATGTTTCCTTTGATAGAAGGGGTCCAGTACAAATGAGCAAAGAGGCAGCAACATTGTAAAGTCAGCTCTAAAGAAGTACGGCTTAAGTGGATGCTTTTTAAAAGGGGGATTATGAAGCCTATCTTAATTCAACAGGAAGAGCAGGAAGTAATTTTGTTCTTCTTAAAAAATGAATATTTATTTTTCATATAAAGATTAATACATAGACACATGGATATTTTTAAGAAGGTACATGAGCACACAAAAAATCTTTTTTTATTCCAACTCAGGGTATCAAATGGGCACCTACTATCCAGAGTAGGAGTTGCTAACTTCTTGGTAAGGAGGAATAATCTTTCACATGCCAATGCTTTGAGATGTTGGGTTGGAATATAAGTGCTGCCAATAAAATCCCTCTATGGGGAAAAGAATGCCCTTTCTAGCTGGGCTCTCTGATTCACTGAAAATCCTAAAAAATAATGGAAAGGAGGTCATTGAGTATCACCTATGCCTAGAGGCTGCCAGGTGGCATATTGGATGGAACACTAGACCTTGCATTAGGAACATGTGAATTCAAATCCAGCCTCAGACACTTACTAGTGTGACAAATAAAAAGCTATAGAGACATAGTTTCTGGGTAATTAATCATTTTATTAATTATGCTGATAGATAATTTAAAAAAGGGTCAGTGACACTTTTGAATGCCAAAGCCCCTCATGGAACCCACTCACTGTTTGTACGTGCTTGGAAGAGTGGGTGTTCCTGAGGGTGGCAATGAACTCTGATGGGTTAACAAGTAATAAGAAAATGAATGTCATTATGAGAGGAAGGTTTATTTTAATGAGGGTTTGGGAGATGTGACTCTGATCACTCAGTCTTGGTCAAAAAGACTTCTTTCTACTCATATCACCCCATTTAGAGTAATCTACACAAAAGGGGGAATCCACTTTTACCTAGACCTGTCTGACCAAAACACAATGGGTTGGAATCCATCAATTCACCTAAACTAGTCTTCCCAGTTGGGTGGGATCTGAACAAGATTGAGGAGAATGTTAATAGAATAAGGAAATAGGAAAGGAAAAATCCTGGATCTCCCCAATAGTAAATGGTTATTAACATAAGAGAGAAACAATAAATTCTTTCACTAGCTGTGCAAACTTAAGCAAGTCATTTAACCTGTTTCAGTTTCCTCATCTGTAAAATGGGGATGATAATTGCACCTCTCTTTGAGAAGATCAAATTAGATAATATTTGTAAAGCACTTTGTAAACCTTAATGCACATGTAAATGCTAGCTCTTATGGGTGAGAAGGAATCATGATGGTGGCTCTTGCCTTAGAGATCTAGCAGATGACAATAATAGTACTACTACTACTACTACTACTACTACTAATTATTATTATTATTATTAGCATATCTAGCAGAACTCAGTCTTCTTTACTCCAGGTCCAGTGCCTTAGCCATTTGCCACTAAGCACCTTCCAAACAGATGAGGCTTTGAGGTCAGCTGGGAGACACTGATTTGTGGGTTGGGGAACACAAAGATGGTGTCCCACGGAAGCAGGCAGTGGAATCTGTGATGTTATTTTTGGTTAACATTTATATTATTGAAGGATAATAGCATGATAAAAGAATAAAATGTAATAAGATGGGAGATCTCGATTAGCATAGGTTTTCCCTTAGATTTACTGGTATCTTAATACCATCTTCATAACTTTCTACATGGTGCAGAACTATACTGAATATTTATGAACTGTTTTGACGGAAATTTGATGTTCTTTACTGCTCTGTCTCATTCCATGTATTTGCTGACTTATCTGAAGGGAAAAAAATGCATAAAAGCAAGGGGCCTTTTACAGGGATACTTGTATAAATTAGTACAAGAAGAAAGAAAAGTTCCTGTACAAAGATGATGAGGTAGAATGAAAATTCCTGCCAGTACACCTGCCCCCCCCCAAAGAAAATAACACTCTGCTTATGAGTGTGTGCCATCTCTCCCAGAAGAATCTGATGTACAATGCCCAGGGCTTATGTTACTTTAAAAAAAAGAATGCATCTACTCCTCGTAAGGTCCAGTCAGGCCAAGTGGTTTCTTATATATTCTCCTACAGGCATATATTGGGTTCAATGCCTGGCACACATCTTGGAAGAATAAAATTCCAAAAAGAACATTACAGAATTAGTCTGGACCCAGAAGACAAGAGTCATAGGGTCATAGAATTTAGAGCTAGAAAGGACCTTACAGATGACTTAGTCTAAACCCCTAATTTTTGAAAAGGAGGAAACTATGTAAAGTGACTGGTCCAGGTGAAAGATTAGAACTCAGGCTTCTGGGGCTCTAGACCAATATTCTTTTGACAGTACCGTAACTGTCATTCCATCAAGGCTTTTAGGCTGGACAATTACCCTGTGGGCTTTCTTGTTCCTTAGACAGATGAAGTAAATGTACAAATTAGGGGGAGAAGACTGGGGACATCTATTGTTCCTGTTCAGTCGTTTCAGTCATGTCTGACTCTCTGTGACCCCATTTGGGGTTTTCTTGGCAAAAATACTCAAGTAGTTTGTCATTTCCTTCTCCAGCTCATTTTACAGATAAGGAAACTGAGGCAAACAGGATTAGGTAATTCGCCCAGGGTCACTCAGCTAATGAGTGTCTGAGGCTGGATCTGAACTCAGGAAGATGAATCCTCCTGACTCAAGGCCCAGCACTCTATCCACCACACCACCTAGATGCATGAGGACATTTAGGTCATGCCTATTTGTGACCACTTCTCCAGCTAACTTGATCAAGTGACAATCAGTATTACTGCCAAACTGATAAACCGTCCAAATACGAAAAGTCATCATTCCACAGCGCCGTCACTTTGGGCTTACAGACCTTGCATCCATTCTCATCCACATATCTCAGGTCAAGTTGATGTCTGCCATATACAAGTTGCTAAACATGAAGTTGATTTAAGAATGTCCTTGGCCATTTTTTTAGTCCTTGCAGTCTGTGACAGATGCTCTCTGTAATCTATCTGTTTTTCTTTTCTTGTAACCTTCAATCAAGGTAATTTTCCACCCCCGCCATATTACAGGAATGTATCTTGCCTACTTCTAAAATGCTTGTGATGTGTTGGGTCACATTTACACCCTCTGTCCTCTGGCAATGACACTTTTTTTTTTCAGGGAGAAAGATGGGAAAAGAATAACAGGGAATGCCCTCACTCTGAGTGGAAATTACACCATAAGAATGTTCCTTTGGATAGATGGAACTGTCTAGATCAGATATCTTTTAAAATTTAATTTTATAAGGTCCCTAGAATTTTTAAGTTTTGGAAAGATAAAGGGTAAGATGGGTCAGCTTTGGTGTATTTTTCAGAGTGTTGGGGAGGAAAGGAATCGATACATTTGGGTTTTCCCTCATAGTAAAAACTTAGATGATGCCAAGATATAAACATTAACACATTTTAAAATAATTGTCATCAATCTGCCTTTAAAAACAAATACGTAGCTACCCACATTGCTTCTCTGTTGTTTCAGTGATGATGAGACCAGGCCATATCTTGTACATTATATTGGCACAATTTTATTCGTTATCTTTGAAAAGCACAAAGGTCATTGTTATTCTACATCTGGTTATTGACCAAGAATGATGTTATGAGGGTCTGGACCAGGGGTAGGGAACCTGCTGCTTTAAGTCCCCTTAAGGATTTGTTCTGTAAAACTTGGATCAGTAAAAGGGCTACATCTAAGGACCTAGAGGGCCACACATGGCCTCCAGGCCACAGGCTCCCCACCCCTGGGACTCTAGACACTGTCAGATTATCAGCATCAACACACCTTCATCTTTGATCACTTGCAGTCTGTAACTCAGGTAAAGAATTTTCACTAGTGATTGGGGTTTCTGGCTTTGTGTCTATGAGCAGCTAGGTGGCACAGCAGAGAGAGGGCTGGCCTAGAGTTAGGAAGACCTGAGTTCAAATCCAGCCTCAGACACTTCATAGCTAGCTACAGACCCTAGGCAAGTCATTTAATCCGGTTTGCCTCAGTGGCCTCATCTGTAAAATGAGCTGGAAAAGGAAATGACAAACACTCCCATAGCTTTGCCTGGAAAACCCCAAATGGGGTCCCAACAAGTTGGAAACCACTGAAACAGCTGAATAACATCTGGAGCTATGGGGTAGTATTCTCCATGTTCCAAATAGTGGCCTACAGCCATGAAGAAATGAAAAGCAATTTTGGCTACAATTTTTTTTTCAAAGAAAAAGACAATGGAAAAGGAAACCTATGATAAAGATGAGCCCAATTTTCTCCATCTGCTTTCTGGGAGACAGGGTGACCTTATTTTGATTTCAATTACAGTAAAAGAACAGTGTTTATAAGATTAAAGTAACTTTGGTTCTGTTTTATGCATGAATATTGATTTTTAAATAACATTAATAATTTCTGCTTCTTTTTTTTGAAGGAACTACTTTATGATGGAAGAGTATCAATAGAGGTGGTTAGATGAGTCACAATGCTCAGGTCATACCACAGAGAGCATAACAAAGAGTCACATTTGCTACTTAGCAACAAAGAGAACAAGGTAGAGAGAAGATCATTTTGTTCTGTACTTCAGAAATATCTCTGTGCAAGGGAAAAGCAAAAAAAAAAAGAGGGACATTTTTAAACATCGTAACAGAGACAGCTTCTTAGGGCACAACATCACATCATTTGGCCATCTCCACGTTTTCTATAAAACTCACTTTCCTAGAACACTTATAATTTAAAAATAGTAATCATAGCAGGAATAATTCTCCTTTAGAGAATACATTGAGGCTTGTAAATAATTTTTCATCCATCATCTAATTTGAGACTCCCAAGGAGGAAGATGCCACATTATTACCCCATTTTACAAATGGTGAAGCTAAGTGAGTTGCTCATGGTCATGGAGGGAGCAAGTGTCACAGGTGGAATGTAAATCTAGGTGTCCCTGACACCGAGTCCAACAGCCATACGTGGACCACCTTCCTTCATTTTCCTTTAAGTCATGGACACTCCATTAAGTTTGCTCGCCATCCTTGAAACCTGTACCAAGAGGACGATGTTTAGAGGGTAGAGTTAATACAGTTTCAGATTTTCAGATTCCTTTAGAGAAGCAGCCTAGCAGAGTAGATTTAGTGCTAGACTTAGAGTCAATAAGAACTGGGTTTGAATTTTACCTCCAAAATATCCTAGCTGTGTGACTCTTTAGCTTACCACTTAACATTTATGAGTCTTAGATTCTCCATCTGCAAAATGATAGGGTCAGACTAAGCTCCCTCCCAGCTCTGCATTTATAGCTCTCTTAGCCTATTAACGATATGTTATGAACGGAGCAGCCAATGACTCAGTGGATAGAGCACTGGACCTGGAGTCAGGAAGACTGAGTTCAAATCCAGCCTCAGACACTTACTAGCTGCGTGACCCTGGGCAAGTCACTTAACCCTGTTTGTCTCAGTTTCTCTTCTGTAAAAATGAGCTGGAGAAGGAAATAGCAAACCTCTTCCATATCTTTGCCAAGAAAACTCCAAATGAGGTCACGAAGGGTCAGATATGACTGAAATGACTGAACAACAACAACAATAAATGAGCAGAGCACTGTGCTGGTCCTAGCAGAAAATTTAGAGAAGACATGGTCTCTGTCTCCTTGTAACTTAACAGGTTTATGTAGAGGATAGAGTGCTAGGCAGAATCAAGAGTTTCTATAATGCCTGAAATTATGACAATAGCTCACATTTAAATAATGATAATAGTAGCTAGTATTTACATAGCACTTTAAAATTGCAAAAGTGCTTTACAAATATGATCACATTTTATCCTCATAACCCTGGCAGGTAGGTGCTATTATTTTCCTAATTTTACAGATGAGGAAACTGAGGCAGAGGTTAACTGACAGATTACTTACATACTTAATGGTCATTTTGAAGAAATCACTTTGCAAACATTTAAGAATGATAGAAATCTAAGTGATCATTATGCAGTCAGACACTGCAGATGACTGGCACTTAGTGCTAAATACTAACATAGAGCCTGATCTTCCCGATCTAATGAAGAAAAATAAAATTATGTCCAAGAACAAAGCATTAGCTTTTTTTTTTTTAGGAGTTTAGTTTTCTAGGTGGTAAATAGCCTCTTCTTGGGCAACAAGAAACTCTAAATACACTGAGAGAATTAATTCACTTCACGTGGATGAGCATCTTGGTCCTCGAGCATATTTTACTCTCTCAGTGGCTCACCAAAGGATAAGGACCTAAAATACTATTACTAGTATTTCATCTTGGCTGTTGAAACTGCCAAGTGTAGTGGTGTTTTGGGTCATTTTCTATGAAGCAAGTCAATACCTTGAGCACTCTCAAGGTGCCACTTTAAAGGAATAAGTTAAAACCACAGCTTTAATAATAGACTACAAGTTGCTCTTGGCATAGAGTACGGGCACGTAAATAGAATGGGTAAGGAGAGAAAAATAAGGCAAATACCAGAAATCAGTACAGAGACTAAAAGGATTAGAGGAAGGTGGAGATTAACATAGCAAGGCCAGATTGAAAGGACCGACAAGGAGAGAAATAAGTGGGGAGGAGAAGACGTCAACATTCTCGGGAGGAGTGAAAATGTGAGATCAAATTAATCAATCAAAAACTTATTAAACATAGATTATATTCACTTGTGTATAGCAGGTTCTGTGCCCCATAAAACATGGTTCCTGTTCTCTAGGAACTTGTAATCTACATGGGAAGATAGGAAATAAATACTTTGAAAAGTTAGCTAATGACATAAAGCAATGGTGACTTGTCCAAAGGATATGAACAAATAAGGAAGAACTGTAAACTTTCATGAACCATGTGAAAGAAATGCTCCAACTTTTCTTATAATAATGAAAGAAATACAAAATAAACAACTCGAGGTTTCACCTCAAACCCATCAAAGGGATAATAATAGAAAGCACAATGTTGGAAGGGCTGCAGAAAGACAGGAACACAATATGTTGTTGATGGAGCTGTGAATAGGTCTAACTATTCTGAAAAATATGGAATACTCCTGTCCTGTAAGAAAGGATGAGAAGGGTGCAGCTAGGTGGTGCAGTGGATAGAGCACCAGTCCTGGAGTCAGGAGGACCTGAGTTCAAATCTCGCCTCAGACACATGATACTCACTAGCTGTGTGACCCTGGGCAAGTCACTTAACCCTGATTTGCCTCATCAAAAACAAAAACAAACAAGAAAGGATGAGAAGTCTTGGTTTAGGAAAACATGGAAAGATTTTCATGAAATAATGCAGAGTGAAATGAGCAGAGCTAAGAGAACATTGTATATGGTAACAGCAATATTGTTTAAAGCGTAACTGTGAATGACTAAGCTGTTCTGAGTAATTTGATCATTCAAATTAACTATGAAGGACTTACGAAGGAAAACACTATCCACTTCCATAGAAAGAACCAATATATGAAAGTATGTATTGTATGGTTCCACATACGTTATTATATCAAAGGCTAGCTTTGTCTACTGCAGGATTGAAAGGGAGACAACTCAGAACTCAAAATATCACAAAGAAATAAAATAAATAATTGGAAGTTATCGGTGAAAAATTAAACTTTTTGACTCGGTGATCTCACAATGAGGTGTACATATTATGGAGATCAAAGGCCTTATACATACTAAAATATTCATAGCAGCATCTTTTAAAATAGCAAAAAACCCCAGAGTGGGTTACCATTGATTGGTTGAATAAAGTGGGGCATATGAAATGTATTGGAATATCATTGCATTGACAAAATCATAAGAATGAAGAACTTGGAAGAATATGTATAAACTAAAATAAGAAAATCCAGAAGAATCATATACATACTGACTACAAAGTAGTAAATGAAAACAATATTAAACAACAGCCAAACTGGATAACTAATCAATTTATTTTTGTCCTAGAGAAGAATTGAAGAAATATTTTTTCCTGTTCTCAACAGAGAGGTGGATGATTACAGTTACAAAGTCTTAGATATGTTGTTGGATACAATTTTTATTATTTCACCATTTCTCTTTGTTACAAATTCACTGTTTTTCTTTGTAGGAGGAAGATTTGATGGATGAGAAAAATTTTGATTGGAAAATTACATCTAAAAGCAAAAAGCATCAACATAATTTTTTAAAATATGGGAATATCAAAAGAAATATCATAAGGGAGTACATAATTCAATGTCAAAAATAAGGAGAACAAATTTTGGCATGTTGCCTCATTGTTGTCATCATTAATGAAATTATTGACTGCTTTCAAAAAACTTAAGGAGAAAAGACAGTAAAATGCTCTGAGTTCAGAGGAGGATTAAATTATTGTAGAGAGAGTGGTTTAGGCAGATGATACTCATGGTGGGAAGCGAGAAAAGTCACTTCTTTTTCCTGAAACCGATCAAATGCTTGAATACAAGCTAATGCCATTCTTTTTTTTTTTCTCTCTGGTTGGGCAGTGGGGTTAAGTGACTTGCCCAAGGTCACACAACTAGTAAGTGTATGTGTCTGAGGTTGGATTTGAACTCAGGTCCTCCTGAATCCAGGGCCAGTGCTCTATCCACTGCACCACCTAGCTGCCCTGAGGTGATGCAATTCTTTAAGTAGATTGTAAACCCCGAAAGCAGGAAGAGTGTCTAACATTTCTTTCAAATCTTTTGTGAGGCCTAGCACAGCACTGAAACCATGACAGATGCTAAATCAGTTCTGGCAGATTGATTCATTGATTTTTGGCACTCAGCAGTCAGCTCTCTACTAGTATGCATTAACCTTATTTTTTGGGAAAAATATTGAAAAGCAGACTAAATAAATCACATATAGGATGTGTCCTATCTTACTTGGCTCCTGAAGTCCATAGCTCAAAGTCAGCTGCTTGGTACAGACCCAAGCAGATGTAAGTGGGGTCCATGGAACCAACTTCCTGCTCCACAAATTTAAGCCCTGAATGTATCTCTTCCCTCATTTGTTTCCATAGCTGACACAAATTCACTTGCATTTTTTTTATAGCTTTTCTTATGGAAAATCACATGGATCAATAAAATTCTATATCCTGTCTTTTACCAAGGCACTTTACGTTTCCAATCTATCTTGTTTTCTCAAAATAAAGCCTCTAGAAGACTTAACATCTGGCTTACTGATTTGCTTTATGGTGAGTTCTCAATAGAGGGACTCCGCTTCTTTCAGAGTATGAAGGCCTTCCAAAGCACAGGTGGCTGGACAAATGCATTTGGATATATGGCCATGAGGACCGTCCCTATTGCACATACTACCCCAGACTGGCCATGCAGAATAGCTCCTCTGTTCTTGTACGTCACCTGGAGCAATTGGTCTAATGGTACCGGAAGGAACCATAGAATGGCTCCAGTTCTAAAATTAAGAACAAACTTTTTGCCTACGTGGCAAGCACCATCAATATTGCTACTTTGTTGACTTCATCAGAAAGGTGAATCTCTTCTTAACATTTTATAGGCCACTTTCAAAATCACAGGCTACATATTTAGGGCAGTGACTTTAGAAACAGATGACTTGATTACAAATTCTAATTCTGCTACTTTCTACCTGTTATTTTAGGCAAATTGCTTAACTCTTTAAACTTTGTTTCCTTATTTGTAAAATGAATGGGTTGGCCTAAATCAGCGATGTCAAACTCAAAAGGAACCACACATAAGGATCTCTGAGGATTGCATATTGACCTAGAAAACCACATTAATATTATCTATGTTCTATTGTATTTTAATTAATTTTGATAAATATTTCCCAATTATATTTTAATCAGATTCTGCACGGAGTGTTGCCTGTTTGACACCTCTGGCTGAGATGACCTTTAAGGTCCCTTTAAGCTCAAATAATCTTGTGATCTTGTGATGCGTCTAGTTTTAAATCTATAAGACGGCATGCAAATCAATCAATAAACATATTCATTTTGAACCCAATACGTAAAAGGCACTATGCTAGCCACTGAATATACAAATACAATTGACGAAAGGAGGCTTACTTGCAAGGGGCTTTGGAACTCTAAATTTAGTTAAATTCAATAAATGCTTGTCAAGTACCTAATGTGTACAAGGCACTCATGTTTCTAGATGCTAAGGATGCAAAGATGAAAAACAACGCACTCCCTACCCTCAAGGGACTTCCAATCTAATAGGAAAGCGATAAGAGGGATACAAATATGGTAAAGCATGATAGGGCAGAGGCAAGATCAGGACGAAGTACTCTTGGAAAAACTGAGGAGGGAGGGATTGATTTCAGCTGGGGGGAACCTACCACACCCATCAGTTTAGTTTTTCAAAAAGCAACACAAAGGGAAAAAATACAGGGTTTGGAAAGGGGTTGGGGGTAGGGTAGGGGGAATGAAAACTTACCAAATGTAAAATTGGATTAAGAGTCAATCAAAATCCAACTGTGAATTTATCATTTCAATGAATTTCAATGAATGGTTTAAAATCTGTTTGAAATCTATTTGAAAATGAATATGTAATAATATAGACATATCTCCTTTTCAAAGCCAGTATTGTCAGATGTATTCTGTGCATTATAATTCATGAACAGAGTAGATGACTATTTGAAAAGTATTAAAATGAGCTGACTTTTCAATACAAGTGTCTTCACAATAAGTTTTTCTATTCTAGGCAATTCAGAAACGTAGACAATTGTGCTAGAAAAAATAATATGTATTGTAATATTCATTGTACAGTAGTAGTGTCATAAGTGGCAATTCTGGACATTACAAGAGACACAAGGATTATTTTCTGTGATTGCACAGAGAATACTTGGATTTCTTGTGAAGCTTTTACATTGGAAATGAGATTCATCAGTCTGAACGGGGCAGGGTTAGAGCCCTTAGCAACATGCTCATTCTGTAGAAGGTCACTCAATAATAACTTCCTCTGCCCTCCAAGCTTATTAAGACTGACTGGCATATATTAATGAAAACACCTGATTCTCCAACCATAAAACCCAGACAAAGACTTTATTTTAATATTAAGGAAGGAACCCTTAATTAGCAGGGTTTCAAAAATGTCAGCTTCTTCTATTAGCTGTTCTGGTCCATCAAAGCCATAATCCCTACTGTCAAATTTCATCACATGATAGACAGTTTGCTAGCTGTCTTTTTTTTTCTTTTACTGATCATACTGACTGAAGCTTTTTTTTTTATTTTGCCATCACATTTAACAACTTGGTATGCATTTGCCTGCAATACTCCTGATTTTACCCCCTTTCAAAGAGCCTGCGCACATGTCAGCTATAAAGAGGAAAAACCTGCCGAAACACAAGTATTACACGGGGCTACACATGCATTCTTAGGCATATAATTAAAGCCCACTGGAGGACCTTGGCTGGGTTATATTGATTCCCTTCTTGGGTATGCAAATGGAGTGCTGTGAAAACTCTGACAAACAAAACAGGCTCGAGGATGAATTCCCAATTTTGACATGTGACAAGGGGGAAAAGGGGTGGGGGAAATGGACAAATGCAGAGAATGCTTCCAGGACCTTTTAAGATAAACATTCATCACTATTAACCAACTGCACACCTGCCTGGCTGGAAGGAATTCATTAGAACGGTCCTTGCTTTGCATTGCCCTTCAGACAGAAGATAAAATGATTGCATCCAGTGGAAACAGAATAAATACATGGCTCTTAAAGGATTTACGTTTTAATTTGATTCAAAACGTTTATTGTCGATTAAACTCTTGTATAAATGAAAACCTCCATCCTGTCCATACCAATAGGAATTCCATCCCACAGGAATTTAAGTGATTTAAGGCCAGATATAAGACTTTCCTAGGTCTTATTGGACAAAGATTTAGCCTGGTGACTTTTTTTTGTTTAGTCTTTTTTCTTTTAGACTTTTTTCTTTTTTTTTGCTTGGGAACCCTAAGGAACACATTTTTAAAATTTACAAGTCTATTCAGACAAATAAAGGGGCCATCTGAGCAGGTGGAGGACCTTGTCAACTTGGATGTTTGTTGTTATTATTGTTATATGTCCTTCATTCTGGAAGAGGACTGATGACATCATGAGGTAATGTCCTGACTTGCTCACGAATTGGATTTACAGGAGGCAGAGCAATGCAAAGTCATAAGCCTTACTCTCTCCTCCAGAGTCATCGAAGTCCAGTGGCAAGACAAAAATCCACACAACTAACCATGGCCCGGGATTCAGTGGGTGACCTGGGCCTTTTTAAATTAAGGTCTTTCCCAGATCTCAATTGTCTGAGGCAATACCCACTCAATGAATAGAGAGTTAAAATCACACTCACTCTCTTAAATGATGGGCAGATATTTTAATTTGAGAGAGGGAAGCCCCACAGACTTGTTCATATATTTAGCATCATGTAAGCTTTGAGAACTTAGCAAATCGTATCCATTTATGTTTATTCCAGTAGCCAGGAGTGTCCCCTGCTTTGCTGCACCCTCTGGGACAATAAAAAGATTTGTAAATTGTGAAGAAAAAGTTCCCCCCATAAAAAAAGATATATTCATCACTTATAATCATCTTCTCCAGGCCTGATTCTCAAGGCTTCTTGTACTTTAATACATCTTGGGCATATCTTTTTCCTTTCTTCTATCATAAATTAACAAAAGGGGTCACTCCATTGTCCAAGATCCTCATGACAGCCATGAGGACCTTTTGTTTCTGGCTGTCTGATGTGTGAGAAGGGCTTAGGCCTCCCTATGTAGTTCAGATAGTGACTGGGAATTAAATAGAATTTAAGCCTCTTGAGGGCAGGGAGTGATTTGTGGTTTGCTTTTGAATCATCAGCACTTAATACAATGCCTTATACATAGTAAGATATGGTATAGGGACTGGATCTATGATAATTTCAGGCAAGAGATAATTAGAGCCTAAAGTAGGGAGAAGGCAACAAAGATCAGGTTTGGTAACTTGGATTAAGTACAGTTTAAACCATGTCATGTTTGGAAAATAGAAATTAAGATTTCATTGATAAGACATAGCCCTTCCTAGTAAAGATAATGTATTATTTATATAATGGTTTGCTTGGGTTTTTTTTTAATCTTACTTATGTTTTTCTCACAGTGTAGTATTAGAATGTAGATAGTGTCTTATGAGGAATTTTCTCTAATAATGCAGATTGGACAACTTCTCTGCATTTCATAGTCTCAGAAAAGTATCTGGGGCACTTAGAGGTTAAGTGATTTGCCTGGGATCATACCACCGATAAGAATGAGAGGTAGACCTTGAATTCAGGTCCTCTTTGTTTCAAGGTTGGAATTCTATCCATAAGAGACTCTTAGTAAATACTTGTTAAATTTGTTCAAATTAAGTTGTTAAACTGAATTAAGGGGCAGCTAGGTGACAGAATGGATAAAGTGCCAGGCCTGGAGTCAGGAAGACTCATCTTCCTGAGTTCAAACCTGGCCTCAGACACTTAGTAGCTGTGTGACTCTGGGAAAGTCATTTCATCCTGTTTGCCTCAGTTTCCTCATCTGTAAAATGAGCTGGAGAAGGAAATGGCCAACCAATCCACTATCTCTGCCAAGAAAACCCCGAATTGGTTTAGGAAAAGTCAGACATGACTGAAATATGACTGAACAAAAAAACTGAATTAAGAGACTATTTCTCTGTTTCTGAGATCTTCAACCCCTCATGCTGGGAATCCTTCCTCCTCCTATTTACCATCAATTTCAACAACTCCATCTTGTACCTTGATATCCTTCCATAGGCAAAGTGATCAAAATACAAGCACCATATTCTCTCATTTCAACTAACTAATGACTCCTTATGGCCTTAATGCAGCTTTCTTGCTTCCTTGGATGTAATATAAATGGTTGCAGGTATGTTTCCTGGTAACCTATTAGTTGAATTTACAGCCAGCTGTTTCATACTGTCTAATAGCTCTAGGTGACTGTCAACAATTACCACTAAGTCCCCTTTTCTCAACTGAATTGCACCATTTAGAAATGAAATGCAGTATTTGGGATTGATGAGTTCCTGTCTTTTTCTGCTGGGCACTTGAAGAAACACTCCAATACCACAAGTTCAAAAAGGAAAGAGAAAAAAAAAACATATTCCTTCCACACACACACACACACACACACACACACACACACACACACGGAAAAAATCACAGCTTTACTAACAATGACTATTTATTGTGGTGCCTCTGATGTCTATGTGAAAATGTGTAGCAGGAATATGGTGTCAGGACACCAGAGTAAAGCAGATGCCATGAATTCTGCCCCAAATTCCATCATTGATTTGACTATATTTCTCTATCTAGGAAACCAGTGTTTCAGATGTGCCAAGTATACCTTACTGAACCTAACACCTTTGAGAAGACATTGAGAGTCTGGGTTGTGAGAAGCTACCCAAATATGAGGCATTTTTGTATCATCTCCATGAATATTTTTGGACCTTTGTACAGGAACAAAGGAGAAACCCAATCCAAAATTTTGCAAACTTCTCTTGTCCCTATAACAGAGCAATTAAATGAATGAGAGGCAGGTGGCAGGACTTTCCTAAAAGGACAATTGTGCTACAACAACAATCACACACACACACACACACACACACACACACACACACACACTATAATAAGTACAAAAAACCTGTTGAAAAATATTGTGCTTGAGCTGTCTAGAGTATCTTTCAATTTGGACTGAAAGACTTTATCTGCATTATTTCTTAGGCACTGCAGCTTCACGAGAAGATGAGCTGAGCTAGAGAACTGGTTCTGGCTGCCATGAAAGTTGATGGTATGTTAAATGAGGAGCAATGAGGGACAGACCATTCTGCAGATACCCTGAATCCCTGCCCTATTCTGACACTACTAGGATTTTTTCTTGACCTTACAGAATGGCACTGATATAAAGAAGTCATTCAACAGAACAATTTAGGGATGTCCCCTCAAAATAGTCCAATAATGCAGAATATGCAGAGGCCTCACATAGCCTGTGGAGATGAACAGGTAGCAAAGAAGGGAACCGAATTCTAAATGAGAACTTCTTACCAGAGTACAAGGCTGGGGGAAGGTGCTATTATGTAGAATCAAAGATTTTGACGGATGGGCTAGGCTGGAAAAGTTGAAGCGAAAATGGTAGTATTCAAGCAAAGCGAGGCTGTGTCACAATAAAATCTAGAGAATTACCTGAAAATGGGAAAATCTGGATCACTTTCTATCACCTATGACTGAATTATCTTGGATAATTCCTTCTACCTTTTTTTTGTTCTTCTGTTTCCAGACATATCAGGTGTGCAAGCTTCCTGTGGTGCCACTGGGAGGGGATGGGTTAGATCAGGGGCTCTTAAACTTTTTTATGTGTGTTATGGACCCCTTGGGCAATCTGGTGAAGCCTATGGACTCGTTCTCAGAATAATATTTATAAGTGCAAAAAATAAATGGAAGGAAATGTGAAATTTTAGTTAGAGGTTAGTGAAAATAAAGATGTATTTTTTTTCCTTGTCCAAGTTAACAGACTCCCTAAAATCTATTTATGGATTAGGGTCCATGGATCCCAGGTTAAGAACCTCTAGATTTGATAATCTTATAAAACTAAGTTTTTCAGGAAGTACAATCAACACCATTTATCTCCGTTTATGCAATTGGGAGGCGAAGATTTTAATGGCCCAGGGAAATAGGGACAGAAAGGGCTCAGAGCCCATTTTGCCTGAAGAGGCTGAGAAAATCAAGGAAAAGAAGATTGTTGGCATTATGGGAAACTGGCTGATGCACTTGGTCAGAGCTTTGGATAGTGTACATTTGGGGTAACGAGCTATTTGTGGTTGGAAAGGTCAGTGTGTCTGTCACCTACAGGAATCAGAAATTGACATTCTTCAATGGGAGCAGGGTGCTATCCATTGATGGAGGAGGCTGCCCACTGGCAAGGTTAACACTATTATTTTGGTACATAATGTGCATAATTGATGCTTGTCTATTTGGACAGTTTTGGGTTACAGATAAATTTGCCAACAGCAGTCAAAGTCACACTGGAATCATTGAGAAGCAGGTCTGGGGGAAAATGAGGATGTCGGTTCAGAAGGAACCTGCCCTGATTTTTTTCCTCTGCAATTTAATATCTGCTGTAAGGGATGTTCCCCCATCCAATTGCAATCTCCTTTTTTTCAATTGCCTCGAAAATGCCATCCTTGTACTCACTGTTGGAAATGGAAATGATTTGCTCTGGGAACTTGTTAATTCATTTTACTGACTGGGGAACCGAAGTATAGGTGACTGGCTCACAATCACGCAGCTGACTCAGTGGCAGAACTGGGAATAAGGGAGTGGAGGAAGGGAACAAGCATTTATTAAGTGCCTACTACGTGCCAGGCACTGTACTTAGTGCTTTACAAATATTATCTTATTTGATCTTTACAACAACTCTGCGAGGTGGGTGCTATTATTATCCCCATTTTACAGATGAGGAAATTGATGCCAACAGAAAAGTGACTTGCCAAGAGTCACACTGGTAAGTATCTGAGGCTGAATTTGAACTGGGAATAACAGCAACAAACCCCAAATCTCATTTACATAGGGTTTTAAAAACTTGTAAATGGCTTTAAATAAATTTATATATATATATATATATATATATGTTACATTACATTACATGTACTATACAGCTACATATTAGATGCAATATACTTATATTCTATTACATATACACTTCATTATATATTAAAATGTATAGTATACATATTCTATATGCATGCATATGTATGTATATATATCTAATATATATTAAAGGTAGGTAGGTGGCACAGTGGATGGAATACAGGATTTGGAATCAGGAAGAGCTGAATTCAGGTCTTGCCTCTGTCACCTCCTGGATGTATAACTCTGGGCAAATCACTTAGCCTCTGTCTACCTTAGTTTCCTCTTCTGTGAAATGGGGATGGTAACAGCACTTACCTCCCAGGGGGCTGTGAGGATAAAATAGAAGCTATTTGTAAAGCACTTTGCAAACCTTAAGGTGCTTCTTAAATATTAGCTATCATTATTATTGTTGTTGCTATCTATTTTGAGCCTCGCATTAACCTTCTGAGGTCAGTGTTACTATCCCCATTTTACAGATGAGAAAAATGAGGCTCAGCACGGTAAAATTGTCACCTTGCTACTAAGGATCAGAGATGAGGTTTGGATTCTCCTGATTTTCAGACCCATTCTTCTGGGAAATAGATATCATCACTCCACTGCCTCCTCTTGTTAGGCCCTTCAATGGAGTTGGTAAGAGAAACCCGTTTCAGTGCATAGCACCAGGGAGTGCCCTATTTCTGTTTTCCCAGAACTCAGAGCTATTCTCATGTGAACTCCTTGGAAGATTTTTAATGTATCACAGTCACAATCCTTTTGAAACCCTTCAAGTTGTGATAACATTCTGATGGAGAAATGGGAATTGGATGCTGAGCTTATCACCTGACTCATTAGCATACTTGCATGAATGAGGATGGAGGGTACAGGGCACTTGGGAATGCGGTTGGGATTAAACCGTTGAGCAGGATAACTGTTGGTCTTGAAGATGTTTAGGTTGCAAGCTTCCAATTTTCATTCCTGCTTAAACCAGCAGAAAAAAAAGATATGTAACTCTTTTTTAATAAACAGAAAGCCAGATATACATTTAATCCAGAAAACAGAATTGAAGTAACAGTACTGACACAATTCACTTCAGCTCAATTCAACCAACACTTATTAAGCAATTACTAGATGAACTGAAGAGGCTTCATGGCTGGTGGATAGAGAACCAGGTTTGGAGTCAGGAAAACCTGTGTTCAAATCCTTCAGGTACCAGCCTCTGACTTTTAAGAAGCTTTCATTCTACCCAAAAGGAACAATCTACAGATGAATAAAGAAATGCAAAAGTAATTTCGGGGTTTAGGGTAGAATTCTAGGAAACAGACAAGTCACTAAACTTCTTTTGTGTCCAGCAACTGTCTAGAACAGAAGTAGGGAACCTTTGGCCGGAGGCCATACGTGGCCCTCTAAATCCTCAAGTGTGGCCCTTTGACTGAATCCAAACTTAGGATTTGTTCTGTGAAGTTTTGATTTGGTCAAAGTGCTGCACTTGAGGACCTAGAGGGCCACATGTGGCCTCAAGGCCTAAGGTTCTCCACTCCTGGTCTAAGACTTGGTATCTAAGAAAGGTTACAATCGGTTGTAGAGGAAAAAGTTCCCACACCAGAAATTACCCAAGCTGAATAATCACACAGCATCCTTTTATTCATGTATGGAAAGATCCCGAGCTACAAAGATACATGAGAAACACATCCTAAGTCCTCCCATCCCCACTTTTGGTTCACAATCAACAAGGTGTAAAAAGGTACACATATATACAACTCTGACACAATGCGAAGTCTCTGAGAGATAATTAGCATGCGCGTTAAACTAGGATACACGACTCAATCAAAAAGACAGTCAGAGTGATTCAAGGACAGAGGACAGATTTCTCCCTGTGAATACTGGGGAAAATTTGATAGAAGAGGTGGTACCTGAACTGGTCTTTTAATGAAAGGAAAGATGTCGACAGAGTAGCAAAGTGAGGAGAGTCCCTTTCAGGCATGGGGGATGAGGTTACCTCAGAGACGCTCAGGGAAGGTTAAATAATAGCAGCCTCATAGTCTCGAGCTTCTCAAAGAAGGATGCCACAGAAATATAAAAACAAAATAGAAAAGGCATATTCTGGCTTTCTGAGTAATCTATATTCCTCTGGGAGACAGAGATGATGTCCCTAGCCTTAACTGTGTTTGTACAATTCCTAGTTCTATAAACACAGCTCTCTATCTCTCCAGAGTTTTGGTTTCTATACATGTAGACCAGAATATTTGTATTGTGCTAGTGAACGTTAAAAAAAAAATCTTCCTTTTACCAGCTGGCTGTACAATGTATTGGATGCATACCTACCCCTGTTGTGCAAACAAGGCTTTACTGAATGGCACAATGCCCACAGATATAGCTCAGCAAAACAAATTCAGTAGAGTTCATGTGCCAAACTAAGTGATTCAGAAACAGAATGGCGATGAAGAGAATGGAGGGGAAGGGAAGAAGCATTTATTAAAAATCTACTGTGTGTCAGGTGCATATGCTAAGTGCTTTTATAAATATTATCTTATTTAATCCTCACAACAACCCTGGGAGGTCGGGGCTATTATTATCATCCCCATTTTATAGATGAGGAAACCGAGGCAGACAGAGGTTAAGTGACTTGCCCAGGGTCATACTACTTGTGTCTGAGGCTGGATTTGAACTCAGGTCTTCTTGACTCCAAGCCCATACTCTATCCGTACTGTGCCACCTACAGTGGAATTAGACTTATTCCATCTGAGGAATGGTCTTGGCTCTGCCCTCAGCTAGTTGTGCTGCCACGGGCAAATTACTTTACTGCCCTTGGCCTCAGTTTCTTCTTCTGGGGGGTAGGGGAGCTGGACTAGCTGACCTTTGTGGTTCCCCTTCTTGCTCTAACATCCTAGGATTCTGTGAAAAATGAGTGCTTGAGGAATGAGGCAGTGTATGAGACAATCTTCATCAGCCTCATTATCAATTAAATTGTTATCATGGTGGCAGATACACCTGGCAGCATTCCAGGTCCTTAACAACAGAATCAATGCACGATTTTTAGAAATGAGGGTCAAACTGACTCTAACCCTTCCAGCGCTGATAGAGGCCTCGTATAAATCATTTGAGAGATAAATATTTATTCATCAACAGTTGGCTAGTCAGTAGCATGGTGTGGTTCGTTTACATTTTGTAAACAGATGGTTTGTATTTTCTGAACTTAAAGTAAGACTCAATACTAGAGACACTCAGGAGTATTCAAAAATAAATAAATACCCCCTCTGTGATTAGGAATACCTTGACATTGGAGCGACAGACTCCCAAATGAGAAAAGCCTACTCTCTGGGCATCTCATTCGCCAGCGGAGGACCTTTTGAAAGAAGCCACACACACTCTGCATCTGCAGTGAGTGAACTGAAAACCGCCCTCCCAAAAAAGACTACTGTGCTCACATTACCCATGTGGATGTTTTGAGAATTAATACAATTTCAATTTTTCCTTTGTGTCTGTAATGGTTTCCCATTATCCTGATAAGTAGGCAGCCATTTTGCTTCTATTGATATGGCTGTGAAAAAGAATTAGATTTTTAACACTTATGTAACAGAGATTAATTGATTGATTAGATTATTAATTAAATAGTCCATTAAATTCTCCTTTATAAGAGGCATAGGACTACGAATTCCTGAGGGGAGATTTTCTTTTTATGGACCCTTGAAATACTAAACAAGTAAATGCATCACCAGACATTGCATCTTATCTTGCAAGGGGTAACTAAGAAAGCAGGTGCATTAGAATGATGTCTTCACAACTCAGTTCTCTTAAAAGATTACTTTCCCCTTGTATCTGTACAACCAACTGAAAGACCAAAGGAACTTTCTTTCTTATGAATTACCAACAAAATAAATCAGGGAGTTTGATGGAAAAAATCCTTCAGTAGCATGCATGAAACACACGTATACACAGACATATATAAGCAAAAAAAATTGGGGCTTTATTAGTTGGGAACTAAAATGGTGTACCTAAAACTTCCAGCTACACAGTGTTTCAGAGATCTGTGGAAAAATAAAAACAGCAAGTGGCCTTTTAGGTAACCCATAATTAAAAGCAATTTTGAGCTGTCTTTTCAGGGAAACTACCCAGGGGAAGTATTTGCTACCTGTTTGACCTTCACGATTGTGAGTCCTTGGCAGTGTCAACGACCCTCTGAACTGAATTCAAAACTAATCTCTGACAGAAAAAGAGAAACAGAATTCATGCAAATCATATTAATTCCAACATTTCCCCAGTGAGCTGGGTATAAACTACAGCCTAATTAAATATTTTTTAACGATGTGAGTAATTTTTGCCAAGGGGCGGATTCAGGGGAAAATTTAATATGAGATCACAAAAGCTGTTCCCAGCGTTGATTCTGTAAATTAATGACTATCTGCCTTATGATAAAAAACATGCTGCCAAGAATGAAAATGAAGTCGGCAAAGCTTGCTCTATTTGTCTAACAACCAAATATACAGAATGCAAAACTTTAAAGGCGATGGAAAATTCCCATTGTATCTGTGTGATGTATTGGAGATAAAGATGCACCATGCTGACGGGCCAATAACCAGGTTTTAGGTGTTATCGGCAATATGGGGCTACCACTTTTTAAAGAGCTTCTGTCAAGGTCCAGAACCATCACAATTTGAACAGGTACTCAATTATTTGGTGCAAACATTTCCCATATAATGGTTTTATTAGAATCCCTCCCAGGCTAACAATGAAGTAGTTTTCACTGCATTGAAATTAAGAGTAGGTCACCTGGGAAACTTGAATCGAACCCTCTGGAATTGTTTCTTTTGAAAACCCACTGACCTCACAAAAGCAGCACAAGATGAGGGGTGGCGAAAAATGGGGTAGAGATGTAACAAGCTGAAACAGTCCTCAGCAGTTAGCTGCCAGTACAGCCCTAGAATTAGAATTTTCACCTCCACCTCTAATTTGGATGACACAAGTGGTGGGCAGTGATACCGGGAAGTCTGGCTTTCCGTGTCTACTCAGGTAGAAAGCAAGAATGGTGCATCCCACTCATGCTGAGACTTCTCTTTTAGGAAGCATTTCGACAAAAAAAAAGAAAAAGCAACTTGGCAGATTCAGAAGGGAAGCAAGCCATGATTCCTGAATCAAAGCCAGGGAAAACTCTCCCATTTCCTGTTGCTTTGTCAAGCCAACCTGCTTCTAATGGCTCACAGCGCTAACACCCAGAAGTTGTGAGGCCATCCCTGGTGACAGATGACTAGGACCAGGCTGGCCTCTGGTCAGGGGGCAGCCTATGGCAAAGGCTTTTGCAGCTATACTTATTTAAATTTTTGTCAGTGCCCAGCAACGGAGATTGAATTTACAGTCTTTCAATTAGAAGGTCATCTGTGCTAACTAGTGCACCATTGCCTCATTATAATCATAAAATTACTGAGAAAACGACTGGCATAAGTAATATGGAAAAACCAGTTTCAAAGGTGAAAAGGTACTGTTGTCTCAGGTTAAGGCAGAGAAAAAAGCAATCATCTGTTCTTTAGAAATAAATATTCCCATTGCCAGCAAAGCAAAGTCTCTGGGGTACTTGGGGAGAAGGGGACACAAAGAAAACTGAAACAGGTAAGAAGATTCAATTCAATGCCACCCAACCAATGTCTATTAAGTGCTTATTGTGTGCAAAGCAATGAGATGCATGAGGAAGCTACAAAGACAAAAACAAAAGTCCATGTCCTTATGGAGCTGAATCAGGGTCCCCAAAGTATTAATGCAGTTTTAAGCTAACCCTAGACTGTATTCTACTGGTAGAGTCAGTATGCACATGTGTACTTGTGTATGTGCGTATATATAAAAACACACATAATATACATAATTCAGCATATGTATGTAGACATAGAGTGTATATATCTGTTCAGTTCAGTCATTTTTCAATTGTGTCCCACTCTTTGTGATGCCATTTGGAGTTTTCTAGGAGAATGTACTGGAATAGTTCATCATGTCCTTTTCCATCTTCTTTTACAGATGAGGAAACTGAGGCAAACAGAGTTAAGTCATTTGCCCAGGGTCACACAGCTAGTGTCTATACATTGACATATATGTCTATATATGTGTACACATAGGTGAGGCCACAGTAAATGTATTCATAGTTCCCTCACATACTTGAACAAATATGCTGGGAGAGTTATTCAATATGAAAGTCTCAGCAAAAACATAACATTTGAATTTAGAGTTATACTAGTTTAAAAATAAATAAATGTCTTAGTGAAACTTAAAAAAAAAACGAACGATATTCGTATAAGCTCCCAATGATTCCTTTCTTCAGAACCCTTAGTTGTAACAAAAAAAGGCAGAGTTAGAAATTCCTGAGAATGATGGTTCTGGACTCAACTCTAGTATGTAGACCATAGACTTAGGATTGAAGCTGGCTGTGAGCTAAGGATGGAGGGCCTCCACACTCTGGACTGTCCTAGTATCTGGTTTGTTTGTTTAAAAACAATTGAGAAGCCATTGTCACTGATTAAATCATTAGTTGCTATTTAATTTTTCTGAACCTTGAGAATGTCCTCTTGATTTCTGGTACTATACTAAAAATTTGGAGCCATGGTAAACAGAAAGGTAAAAACACACACATAGGGCATCTAGGTGGCACAGTGGATAGAATACTAGGCTTGGAATCAAGAAGACTCATCTTCATGAGTTCAGATCCAGCCTCAGGCACTTACTAGCTGTGTGACCCTGGACAAGTCACTTAACTCTGTCTCGGTTCCTCATCTGTAAAACGAGCTGGAAACGAAAATAGCAAACCACTCCAGTATCTTTGCCAAGAAAACTCCAAATGGTGTCAGGAATAGTAAGACCCAACAGAAACGACTCAACAAAGTTCTTGGGAAGTAGGATGTCATTCTCATTTTATACATACTTGGAGGTATGAATGTACCTCCGAGGTACTTGGAGGTGAAATGTCTCATCTGGATTCACAAAGTCAAGACTCAAAACCAAATCTTCTGATATCTAAGACCACAGCACTTTGTAAATTTCTGTCCATTCCAATTTTAGGCAAAGGTTTCTGAGGCTTATGTTACAGTGGGCAGTATTTAAGTATAATGATGTCATTCTCATGGAATGATGGGACAACACTGATGGGACTCCACTGTTTGTGGAGAGTCCAAGAGCAAAATAAGGGATTCACTCTTTCAAACACTTTGTCCACTGCAATTTTTCAAAGTCTACTTTATTAATTGTCTCACTTGTCAGCTCAACCATCACTCACTGACAACGTTTTAAATAAATAAAGTTTTATCTGGTGTAGCCCATTGAAGCCTGGGGGGACAGCATATTTTACATCCCAGAAAACCAAGAAGAAGACCCAGTACAAGGGTCCAAAGCTCCATACATAGTAGGTGCTCATGAAATAATTAGAATCTTAGGATCATAGATCTAGAGCTGAAAGAGACCTTAGAAATCATCTGGTCCATTCCTCACATTTAACAAGATGAGCAAACTAAGTCTGACAGAAGTTAAATGACTTGTCATACAAGTGGTAAATGTCAGGATGAGAGCCCAGGTTTCCTGACACCAAATCTAGCACTCTCCCCATTGTACATTAGATAGATTAAAGAATGAGCTAGTCATTGAGACCCTTCTCTTGAGTCATCCTTCATTAGGGAACAGACTCAGGAATATAATCTCCATTCTTTCCTATTTGTAGCAGCATCCAGCAGCTAGATGGCACCTGAGGCAGCAGAGGCATTGAAATGGATAGAGGGCTGGACCTGGAATCAGGGTGACCTAAATACAAATCTGGCTTCAGACACTCACTAGCTGTGTGACCCTGGGTAAGTCACTTAATCCCACTTGCCTCAGTTTCCTCATCTATAAAATGAGGACAATAATAGCACCTATTTCCCAGGGTTGCCATGAGGATTAAATGATGATGATGAAGAGAAGGAGGAGGAGGAGGAGGAGGAGGAGGAATCTAGCATAGAACCAGGAGCATAGCAGAGTGCTTAATACATACTTGTCATTTAATTGACCTATCTATTCTCTCAAACAGAGACAGACAACAGGAACTTTGCTCTAGGATCACATGTGAATTAAGTGTTTAAGACAAGATTTTTAACTTGGGTTTAAAATCATTTTTACTTGAATTTAAAATTCATTTGAAGACCTGAATTAAAATCCTGCCTCAGACGATTACTATATCGCCCTTGGGAAAATTTCATGTTCTCTGTTTCTTGGCTTCTTTATATAGGCTTCTCTTTCTTTGACCCTGGGCAATTCACTTAGCTTATCTGTGCTTAAGACAGCTAGGTGGTGCAGTGGACATTTTCCTGAGTTCAAATCTGACCTCAGTCACGTGACCCTGGGCAAGTCACTTCTCCCTGTTTGCCTTAGTTTCTTCATCTGTAAAATGAGCTGAAGAAGGAAATGGCAAACCTCTCCAGTATCTTTGCCAAGGAAACCCCAAATGGGGTCTAGGAAAGTCAGACATGACCGAAACAAGTAAATAACTTTGTACCTCAGTTTCCTCATCTGTTAAATGAAGGTGCTGGATCTGATGGCCTTTAGGGTTTCTTCCAGCTCTAAAACTTAAGATCTTTTGATACTAGATTTGGTGGGGTTGGTTTATCATTGCATGACTTGTTACTGCGGGCGCTTCTTTATTCTTCATTCCTTTCTCACTTTAGGGCTCAATATATTCCTTTCCACTATCTCAGTGAGCTTCCCCAGGCACTGTCCCTCTTTGTTTCTCTTCCAGGCACTGGTATTTTCAGTCTCTCTCTACATGGGGTGATATGTATGTACCCAGTATTTGAAATGAATGGAAAAAGAAATGGAATAAGTTCTGTTTTCACTTCAATCATTGTAGCAGGAGAGGAAAATGGTTTCTCACTGGCAGAATTGGGTTACAGAATACTGCTTAACTGAGAAGGTTTCAGGCCCTCCTGAAAAAAAAAAAGGTGGACTGGGAGCTATCCGATCCTATCCAATTTACTTTATATCCCAAAACTTTATATCCAGCCTGGTCTGTCCCTCCATCATCCATTCATTCCTTCTTTCATCTCTCCCCTAGAATGATGACTAATTCAATGGCCATAAGGAGTATATGATCTTTGAGGGGAGAACGAATATTATATATCTATCAAAAGAGTTCTGAAGTACAAAGAACATCATATGACCATAGATTTGGAGCTGGAAGGGACATTAAAAGCCAATGAGCCCACTCCCCCCTCCCAAGTTATCAGATAAGGAAACTGAGGCACAAAAAGGTTGAGTGTATTACCTAGGGTCACAAAACTAACAAAGTGTTTGAACAGGATTTGAATTCAAGTTTTTCTGACTCAAAGTCCAGTGCCCTATGCAGTGAGTCAGGAGAGGTAGATCACTTTCAGCTGGGATCATAGTTGCTTCCCCTCCCACTCCTCTCCAGACTTTCTCACTGCTATTTGGCTTTGTTCCAGAATATCTTCCCATTTCTTTCCAAGAAGCTATTTTCCCTGGGCCTAGATTGACTCTGAGAACAATAATAAGAGTGTTGGTCTTAGTTTTGCTTTTTCCTCAAGGAGAAGGAAAAGACCTTAGAGGTCTTTTTGGCCAACCCTTTCATTTTCCAGAAGATGAAACCAAAACCCAAACAGGTCACCATTCAAGTCAAATTTCCCGACTCTAATCCCCTGTTCTTTCCTGTACACCATAAGTTAAACAAGTCCCTTAAATACAGAGTAAAGAGTAGTCTGGGAATGCTGGCAGAGTCAGAGAGATGGTCCAAATAATTCCACAGACTCCGAAGTGGAGATAATAAGCAATAATAAAGACTTTTCTCCCATCTCACTTCCTATCAGAGTAGGGGCATATCCTCTATCAACTGCTGCAGCAGGGGGAGGGAATTTCCTTTATTCTTGGGTCCAAGTGCAGAGAACTTGCAAGAGACTATGCTCATAGGAGGGGAAGATCAGAGGTGAAAAGGATGATTAATGTACACAGGGAACAGTGACAGATCACTTGTAACAATCACAGAATGACCCTCCAAAGCTCTGGAGCTCACCAGAGCCTCCCTCTAATTAAGAATAATCCAGAATTATCATCTTTAATTATTTCAGAGGTTTCTGTGAATTTTTTCTCTAGGCTGGAGTGAGGGGATGTTTTCCCCCAGCAGCAAAGGCAGGTTCACAGTGGGGAAATAGAAAAAGAAACACATGATTTTGAGACCAAATTTTCTATCACAGCTCTGGGTTCCTCTCTATAGAGATAGGCTGTTGATGTTCAAACGTATCTGTTTTGTTTTTCTGCTAAGTGCTAAGATGGTGTTGCTTTGTCCACCAAACTCTTCCTCAACTATCCAGTCCCCTTCACCCCATTTTAAGCTTACAAAAACACAGGCTTCTAGCCCTTGGGTCAATACACTCTTACATGCAGTACCTACTTTCAGAATGCAGTGAGACAGCTGAAAGGACCTTCCCACATACCCCGACTGTCTGTCCATTCCACTTGCTTCAAACAATTTGCTTCTCACCCTTTTTTGGGGAATTTTTATTTCTATTTATTATGAATTCAACTGCTTGTCACCATTCAACCACCAAGCTACCAACTGTCTGGATTCAAATTAAACTCCATCCCTCCAGCTCTAGTTAGCCTTCCCTCATTACATGGCATAGTAATGAACAATGCTGAAATATCCCCAGTATACCATTCACCATGGGTAAGACTTAAAAAAATTCTCATGCACATAAAAAGTCACGGAGAGATATCTACTCGTGAAATATGTTGGTTTAAAATGGGAGAGGAGGTTACTATAGTATCATATTGTAGAATTTTAAAATATCAAATCAGATGCTGAAAGTCAGCAGAACTCATACATACCTTACAGCTTAACAAGACTGATTTGCCATTTCATGGTCTATTGTGATCATCATTGTTAGGTGGCATGGGTAAGGTGAAGGCATGAGGTGAAGCCATATGGCCAGCTGGTTGTTCTACCATGTTTAAGTTAAGCACGCTCTTGAGTTGATGATTAGTAATATAGGTTTAATAGACCACTGTAGCTAGAATGAAGTTTCAAAAATCTCAGGTTAATGCTCAGTTTCTTCGTCTATAATATGAAGAAGTTGGACTCACTGGCCTGTGAAGTCTCTTAAAACTCTCTCAATGATCTTGTGAAGTTGTGTGATCTTGGGCAAATAACTTAACCTATTCAGGCCTTGGTTTCTTATTTGTTAAATTAGTTCCTGGTGTCCATCTAGTTCTCAATTTTTGATTTTAGGATCCTATGCAGACTGTCTAATTCAGGGATTCTTAACCTGGGGTCTGTGAACTTGGATGGGAAAAGAGGTACATCTTTATGTTCACTAAGTTTTGTCTCCTTTGTATTCCTATATATTTTATTTTATTCATTTAAAAAAAATCATTCTGAGAAAGTGTCCATAAGCTTTACCAGAATGCCACAGGGGGCTGTGATACACACACACACACACACACACACACACACACACACACACACACACATAGAGTTAAGAACCTCTGCTCTAAACAAACCAGGATACAACCTTGAGAAGAGAAGATGGTAGGGGAATGGAAGAAACAGGAGTATAATTTGGGACAAGATGAAAGCCAACATTCATCATGCCTGAATCACACACCTTTGCAAAAAGCTCTCCAGTGTTGACTTCAACACCTTGCTCTTCAATGCCGAAATAAAAGGCATGGGAATGCAGGCCATTGCTGTAAGCTGCTCTGCATTGAGAATGCTGAATGCAGCCCCACACATGCGCCACACTCCTGGGCACCAACGAAGATGTTGACAAATTGGAGCAAATGTAGAGAAGAGAGGCAAGAACAATTAAGGATTAGAAGGTTTAATTGATGAGGATGAACCATAAGGCTAAATAAGGGTAGTTTGGTCAAATGACCACTAAGAAGGGGAGTAGGAGATCTGTCTATGCGCACAAAGAAGGATGATCTAAGGCTGTTGCTTCTCTACCCGGCCTGGTTTTACACAAGAGCTGGAATTCTCCCAAATCTACAATAAGTCGGTGCCAAGCCAGGCGATAAAAAAAAAATCCCTCTTTTCATAAGACAGGCTATTGAACTTAATTAGCGGGCATAAGGAATGTCTTTTGTACTCACCCAGATTCTCTCAATTGAGCCTTCAAAGGTGGGATTTTACCCTTTTATTTATTGGGTTTCTATAGTGTCCTTCCTCCAAGGAGCCCAAGGCTTAAGCAATGGGGTTATCATTATATTCCTCATCTGTTCATTTTTAGCACTGAAAGGTTCTTAGGATGTAAACATAGGATGCCATTATGAAGACATGTTTGACAGGTGGAGAAGATGGGTTAGTCATGTGGCAAAAGCAAGGGATGATAGATGGACATCCTAAATGCTCTGTTGGTGTGCTTGCGATGACAGGAGAAAACAAGGAAGGCTTCCATTATGTTGGCTAGACCTACTAGGGAGAAACTGATGGGAAGACATGGCCAAGAATTTGTTTATGTGGGGCAACCATGGATGGGTAGTTATCTACTTCCTTGGAAACATGCTATTCAAATATGCAAACGATCTATGATCTCATTTAATTGGGTTCACTCAATTAAATGAGATTACAGATCGCTCACATCATATTTGAGTAACACTGAAGAGCTAGAGAGGTACAAAGTGGCATAGTCATTGATGCTCACTTAAAAGTGATGAGGTCTACCATGAGTTGAAGTTGAATTACACACCCAGAATCATACACACAAGCATTTTTTTTTACTTTTTGCAGTTTTCCTGCCACACTGTACTCAATCAAACCCTTTCTTAGCAATTTATGGCATTTGTCGAAGGTAGGGGGAACTAACATAGACTTCTTTCCATTCTTTGGTCTGCATGCTCCGTGTTCAGCTTCCATGTTCTGTCTGCTCTCCAGTCCTTCCCCTGCAAATCCCACTCCCCAGGGCTTCTTCCCATATCATCAGCACAAATTCTCTCTAAGGGATCTCAGTGTATCCAAGTAGGAGCTAAGCGTGGAAAGGCTTGAGAGAGAAGAGACTAGATTAAGGGAAAAGAGAAAATTATTGGATCACTTTAAAAACGATTGGGTCACCGGGCTGCTAGGTGGTGCAGTGGATAGAATGCCAGGCATGCAGTCAGGAAGACTTATCTTCCTGAGTTCAAATCTGGCCTCTGATACTTTACTAGCTGTGTGATCCTGGGCAAGTCACTTCATCCTGTTTGCCTCAGTTTTCTCATCTGTAAGATGAGCTGGAGAAGGAAATGGCAAATCATTCCAGTATCTCTGCCAAGAAAGCCCCAAGTGGGGTCACGAAGAGTCGGACACAATGATCAACAAAAGTGAACAACAAAACTAGATCGCTAGAGAGAGTTTTGAGTCTACAAAGCAATGAAATTCATTCTCCTGTCTGGCTCCCAAACTGGTCACTGCGGCAGTCGGGAAGAAACTCTAAGGTTATCTAATCTAACCCTTACTCGTAGAAAAGCATCCTAGCTTCAACACAACAGCAAATGTCTTCCAGCTTCTAACTGACAACCTCAAGCAAGAGGGAACTCATTACTTCAAAAGGCTGCATGTTTTCAAATAGCTCTAATAGTTGGGAATTGTGTTTCTTTCTATACAAATGAAATCTAATTCTGCCCATAGGTTCCCCCCTCTGACTGAATGGCTCCTCCTAGATCCTTCTTTTAAGAAGGGAGCCCAAGCCAGCCATCTCTTCACTTCTCACCAGGCTGTGGCTCTGGACCTCTCCCTCACAGGATACCTTTCCACCTCACCCTCAGCTTCATTTTATGTGTTGTCTTCCCTCTTAGAATGTAAGCTACTTGAGGCCAGGGACTATTTTTCTTTGTGCTTTTATTTGTATTCCCAGTGCTTAGCACAGTGCCTGGCCACTGCAACCTCCTAATAAATGTTTATTGACTAACTGATCGACTACTTTCACCCTATCGGTCCTAGTTCTTCTTGTTTATCCTTTGTTCTTAAAGAGGACCAATGACATTAGAAGGGTGATGTCTTGACTTGCAGGTGAACTGGATTTAAGTGAGGCAGAGCTGTGCAAAGTCATCAGTTTCACTTTCTCCTCCAGAGTCATCACAATCCAGTGGCAGGACATAGGTCAGGACAACTGGCAATACTACTCTCTAAGGCTAAGTAGAATAGATCTAATCTGTGTAACACAGGATAATCTTTTTACATTCAGCTACAGCTTCATGCCTGCTCTCCTGCACCATCCCCTAGCCTTTTCTTCTCTAGACTAAATATTCCCAGTTCTTTCAAGTGATACTTCAATGGCATGACTTTGAGTCTCTTCACATTCTGACTATCTTCTTTTGATGTTCTCCAGTTTGTTAGTGACTCTTCTAAATTGTGGGCAATTCCCAAAGAGAAATTCCAAAAGTTTTCAACAAGAGAATTGAAGATGACTTTGAAGGACACCACTCATTTGCACACAAGGGTTCAGATATAAGCTCAGACTCTCCCTCTCCACACTCTCTCTCTCTCTCTCTCTCTCTCTGCCCTCTTTCTTTCTCTTAATCTTTCATTCTCTCAATTCTTTTTCTCTCAAACTACAAATCATATTCAATCTTTGAAATGATGGAAGAATAAAAAAAAAACCAGGAAAGTGGAAAATCACTACTATAAGTTAAAGTGTAGGACTTAAGGGTGAGGTTTTTTTATCTTTAGGATCAAACTTTGTACCGTATAAGTGACTGTGAGGTTAGCCAGTATCTCAGCCAAAACTTTAGAGCTTTTTGATCTTGTGAAACAACAGCAAAGTAGAGGATAAAGTGATTAAAAATTCATTGCAAATAAGGATTAGTCCATACATTTTAAAGGCCGGTATGCCATGCATAACATCAGGGTGCAGGGTGAAATTTCTAGCACTAATGAGATTGCTGTTTAAGAAGGGAGAGAGTCTTTCTGTTTTGAAGGCAGCAAAATAACCAGCAGCTTCAACGTAACTCAGTTCAATTAAAAGAATGATTTCTCATGCCTATGTTTGCTATAGGGAAGTAAGTATAAAAGGCAGCAAAACAGATATCACTCTGAATGAGCTTCTTAAGAAGGCAGCAAGTGGTCTTCCCAAAGAAGCCCTTTAGACTGCCACACTTCAGCGAGAGTGTTGTTGCAACTTCTGATTTGTTGGAGCTAAGATAAAACAGCAATAAAGAAAATCCTCCATATGGTAGAGAGGCCCCATGTCATAGCTGATGGAGGGTCTGGATTCAAGTTTTATCACTGATCTCTACCAGCTGTGTGACTGTGGCTAAGTCATGTACCCTTTCAGGGTCTTAGGCAACTCTCTAAGATTCTAAGTTATTGACAGTTAATTAAAAGTTAATTGCCAGTCTGACTCTGGAGAAGATATTCCCTTCACCAATAATATCACATGTCTTTGAAAAAAAAAACCATAGAATATGAATTAAAGAATATATTAAAATTTTTAAAAATATATTTTAAGAGAATATATTAAATATAATTTTATGTGCTTGGTTGCTATATGGTCATCTTTAATTGATTAACTTAAGCAATAGTTATATGGGTATAACAAAGATTTACCATAGATTAGACATGGTATTTGTGGTTCATAACTAAAAAAAAAAAAGGTGGGCAGCAGGCTATTGATCAAGAATATAGCACTCTATTATTTCTATGGGAAAATAACACCTGAATAACATCATCTCAACTTAGACTTTTTTTCTAGGAATGTAGTGCTTACTCTAAGTGTGAACTATTATAACACAGGACATACGAGAGTGGCTATTTCTTGTCCTAATGATATCAGCATCTGTTAGCTTAATGAACTTAACAAACGATAACCACATTCACTCTATGTACCCAAGTAATATACGTTCCAAGTTGCAGTTCTTCCTTCAGGCTTTTGCTGCTTTGCATGGTCTACTTCCTCATGCCTGGAATGCACTCCCTCCTCATCTCTGCCTTTTAGAATCACTAGAATCCTTCAAAGCTAGGTTTGGGTTGTCTTCTGTTTGAACCCTTTCCTGACTCCTGTTGCTGACATATCTTCTCTTAGCTCCCCTCTCCACCACATAATCCCCATATTATATTGTATGTGTACATATTCTTCCTTATTATGTCTTGTCCCCCACAAAATGGAAGCTCCTTGAGGGCAGGGACTACTTTGTTTTTGTCTTTGTTTCTCCAGTACCTAGCACAGTGCCTGGAAAGTAATAGGTATTAATAAATGCAGGCCTACTTGTTGGTTGAGACAGAGGGTCCTTCTATATAGCAACAAGGTTTGTAAAAGTTTAAATATGCAAGGGGTTGTAGTCACATTGCTCAGCAGGCAGGTAGGTGTTAGCTATTTAGTGTGATGGAAGATTACTATTGGAATGGTTCTTCCATTGAATGTGAAGATGCAGCCTGAATTAAACTATTTGACTTTAAAAGCTAGGCTATCTGGTGGTATTTTTGTGGATGGCATTGAGTCAATGTACATGTGCAGCCATGCTGTTTTAAGAAGGAACAGACCAGTGGGCATGAGCAATGGAGCCAGACAGGTCTCACCAAAACAGTTCAACAGCCCATTTATTTTGGACCAGTCTGTTCACCTCTAGGAAATGGCTAATTAGGAGCTAAGCAAGACTGCTGAGAAAGTTAGTGTGTGTCTTGTGATGGGCTGGTGGCTAGAGCGATTGTTGAGTGACAGCAGTCAATTGTCAATTGGTCACATGTAGTAATTTTTAAAATGGCATAAGCAACTTAGAAACACAGAATTATTGACCACTGATATAGGTATCTGTTTCCCTTCACTAGATCTTGTTGTTTGTCTTTCATTTTCAAAGAGGACCAATGACATCACAGGACCATGTCTTGACTTGTGAGTGAATTGAATTTAAGTAAGGCAGAGTTGCAAAAAGTCATCAAGACTCACTCTTACAGAGTCATCAAAATCTAGTGGCAGGACAAAAATCAAGACGACTGGTGATGGCCTGGGATGTAGTGGATGACTTTGGCATCTTCCATGTCTGAACAAGCTCAAAGTGCTCCCTAGTGTCTGTTTCAGCCACCTTCATTCATGGCCACTGGAACAAATTGTTCTCATCCACCCATTCCACCTGGGGAAGTCTTCACATGATTGGGATAGACACCATCCACCTCCCCTTGCAACTCACCGATGGGTTTATCACTTGTCAGTTACCCTCAACCTGGTTTAGTCTGTCTGCTGAGATGGTTTACTGGGGTGTAGCCTCTGTGCCTGCAACAGCTTCCTGGAGCCATAGGTGGTGGTTGAGTGCCAGGTGGACACCAAAGGTGAATGAGCAGCCCTGAAAAGGGCCCACACCAGAGGTGCTAGTCCTCTGTGAACACCCCATACACCATACATTTCACTAGATCTAGGAAGGACATAAAGGAAGATTCTTTCTCTTCTAAGAAATTCTGGAGAATGTATACTTTCTGATACCTATGGGAAATTGAGGTCTCTGAAATGCCTTTTTAGAGCTTTCCTTCAGACAGTTAACCCTTGATACCGAGAAGTAGACTAAATACCTTGATGTAAGATCACCCTCTCTATGTTCCATAGGTCATATGATCATAGAGTCTGGGAGTTGGAAGGGATCTTACAGGCCATCATCAAGTCCAACTCTATCTTTTTACAGATGTGGAAACTAAATCTCAGCAAGGATAAGTGACTTAGTTGATAGGTGGTGATACAGTGAGTATGTGAGGAAAGATTTGAACCCAGATCATTCTGATTCCAAGCAGAGGGCTCTATCCATTACAATATACCACCTATACTGGTTACCAGTTGCGGTGAAGTTAGGAAGATCTGGTCCAAGCCCAGGCTCTGATATATACTAGCTTTGGAACATTGAACAAGTCACTTAACTTGTAAGCAACCCCTTAACATTATAAGTTACAGAAAAGATGTTTAACAGAATGGATAGAGAGAATTTCCTTACCCCAAAATTCTTTGTGTCAATGAAATAACAGATCTGGTCTCTATCTTCTATTCCCCTGGTAAATGAACTTTTTTTCCAAATGAGGGACTAGGCACTTGATGCCCCACACACCAATTCTTCTCTGTCCTATTTTGGAAGCTGCTGAGCTTGGTCTCTCTTCAGTTTTCTTGTTCTGAATAGTTTTATTTCATTCCCTATTTTTGTCCTGGACTAAGCTCTTTTTTTCCCTTTCCCTCCAGAGGATGATGAAAAAGAATTCTATTTAGTTAATCATATCAGTGAACAGAAGCATGACAGTCTAGGAGAAAGGACCCCAGACCAGAAGTCAGGAGCCCCATGTCTTACTCACAGACGTGTCCCTAACTACTGTGTGGTCTTTGGCAGCTTGCTTAATTTCTGCTCTCCTACATCCTCATGACTTTCTAATGGCTAAATGACACTCTGAAGAAAGTGCAAAAGAATGAGTGATATCTTTTAGGCAACGGGGAAGAATGGCTCTGTACACATTCAAGGCATTATTCTGATTGGTACCAAAGTGCCAATGAACCACTCAGATGAGAAGCTTGGCTGTAATTGTAGTTATTCCTCCCACATCACTGGGGTTAGGGACATGACACTCCTGAGATCTGGAAAATCCATGTAAAATTTTTTTGGCCCTCCCTTCATACCAGAGAAGAAGTCTGAATTTTTTCTTTTTCTTTTACGGGGTGTTTACAGTACCTTATTGTAAAATTTGGGTTGATAGCATACAATACTATATATTTAGATAATTATAATTTTATATATAACTATATATATAGTATTGCATACTATAATTATAATTATAATATAATTATATATATATATATATGAAATGCATTTCTGAGTTTCTAAACTTTTTCTGTGTCATATGTGGCCTTCATGTGTCCTCTGTGGCTTCTGCAAAACTCCCCCAAAATTCTCATTTAATTTCTTATGCTGACCTGCAATATATCAAAACCATGGGGGGGGGGGAAGTTGAGATGTGGAAAGGAGAACTGTAATTGTATTTGCCTAAATTGAGATTGTTGTAAGCAAAGCTGTGATAGTATGGGGTCCAGAGAAGGGACTAAGACACTAAAGGAACTGAAATGATGCTCAGAAGACCACTGGGGCAAGGGGCCACCTAAGATGGGGATGGTATTTAAGGAGAGAATTGCAAACTGTGAGAAAAGCAGACCACTAGCATTTGGGAGGCTTTAAGTAAGCTCAGTAGGATAAAGAGAACCTGAAGAGATAAGAAAGTCTTTATTAATCAAGACATAGGTTGTGAAAGAAACTGAAGAAGCTCCCAGAAAGCTTTGGGCACGGCTCCAACTCCTTTCTTTCCCTCTTTGCACCAAGATTGTGGAGCCTCTGGGAGCCCAGATAAGAAAATTTTCTCTTAGGTCCCTCCCTATATGTTCTTCT